>NC_072441.2:126138863-126441893 GCF_028878055.3 Symphalangus syndactylus | reverse complement strand
TTTGAGACCAGCCCGGGCAACATAATGAGACCTCTTCTCTACAAAAAAAAAAAAAAAAAAAAAAATGAACAAAATTAGCTGGGTGTGGTGGCTTTCACCTCTATCCCAGCTACTTGGGAGGCTGAGGTGGGAGGATCACTTGAGTGCAGGAGGTCGAGGCTGCAGTGAGCTGAGATCATACTAGGGTACTCCAGCCTGGGTAACAGAGCAAGACCCTGTCTCAAAGAAAAAAAAAAAGTAGGGTGTAGTGGCAAAAACAAATACAGGGCATGTATGTAATGAAATTCAAACTTGGATTCTGCCACATTCTGGCGTTGTGACTTAAGGCAACTTTTCAGCTCTGAGCCCTATTTCCCATATCTCTGGAATAGACATCATGCCATTTACTCATAGTATTGTGAGTACCAAATTAGTTGATACATTTTGAAAAGTACTCAAACACAGTGTTTGGCGCTTAATAGGATCTAAATGAATGGTAGTTTTTTTTTTTTGTAATTCATAGTTTCTATTAATACAGATGAATCTCAGATTCTGAAGAATTCTAAAGGGCCTTAGGAATCACCAAAGAAAAATGAATTATATTAAACAAAGTTTTAATGGTAAATTTATTATACATCTTTGAAAGCTATTAATCCACATATGATTTAGAGTAACCCTCTTTTACTCCATCCAGTGAAACTAAGTATTCCATTTACCTGTTGTGCTAGGTATCAGAATTGAATGTGATTTCCTGAGGGATGCATTATCTATTCTCTTTTCTTTTAGTCTAGCACAAGAGAGGTCGGTGGTACACCATGACAGAATATTAATATTTTCAGTAATGACTTCTGTTAGTGCCCTATTTCATTGATACCATCACTTTTTTTTTCACAGTGCAATAAGGTGTTATTTTTAGGTTAATGTATAACCTTAAGAATGTCTTCCTTTTTCCCTTGGATCTGTATCCTGTAAGAACTTTTATCAATTGTCTTGTTATTTCACAGTGAAAAGTCACTGTATTCATTCTGGCTTTTCTTATTAATTCAGTAGTCTTTGTGTAAGCTCTTTCTCTTCTCTATGAATTTAATATTGAAAATATCCTCCCTTGGGCAAGATCTATTTAATCTCTGTGATTGGTACATAGATGTCATTAGTGCTATATTTTATGAATGTTTATACTTTTCATAATTACAAATTAAAAATTAAATGAAAAAGAAAGTGATGGAAGAATATATTCCAGGCAAGGGCTAACCATAAGAAAGCTGGGAAACAGAATTAATATCAGACATAGAATACTAAGAAAATAAATTAAATTGTTATGGAAAAAGAGAATACCAAAGACGCAGTGATCACATAGATAACATTCTTTGACAACAATGAAATAAATTAGAAATCCCTTGATGAAACAGTAGCCACCCACCTCAGACACATACTTCTGAATAATTCATTGGTGAAAGTAGAAATGATAATAGAAATTGTGAAATATTTAAATCTGAACGATAATGAGAAAACCACATGTTAAAACTGCATCTATGGAAGTCTATGATTTATAATCTTAAATGAATATATTACAAGACAGATTGAGAGTTAATGATCTAAACATTAAAATTTTAAAATTAGGAAAAGAAAAGTAATAGCAAAGGAAATAGAAAGAAGAAAATAACAAAAAGAATACACTAATGAAATAGGAAATAAACAGTAGAGAGCATAAACAAACTGAACTGTGATTCTGTGAAAAAAGTAATAAAATAAACCCTGGTTAGATTGGGAGGAAAAAAACAAAGGCACAAATAAATAATATTAAGAATGAAAAAAGAAAAGTACATAATAGTAGAGATGAAAAATTGGCAGGAAGCTACTACAAATACATTTTGCCAATAAATTTGAAAGCTTATATGAAAATGGATAATTTCTCAAAAAAGCATAAATCGACAAAATTAGGCTGTCAAAGAACTTGACAAGATGATTCTAAAAGTCATTTAAAATTTGGGAAAGGGGAGAGATATTTTTAAAGAATAAGGAGTTGGTGGACTTGCCACTCCAGATACTAAGTTTTTAACTGAAACTGTGGTAATTAAAATGGTATGGTGGTGTTATAAGAGAAAGAAATAGATTAGCGGAATGGAAGAGGAAGCTGAAAAACAGAACCATTTGGATTTGCGTCTTGGAAAAAGCTGGAAATTTGGTATATGATAGAGCATTACAAATCAGACATTATCACTTAGTAAATGAAGCTGGATCAGTGGGGTGTCCATATGAAAAAAAGAATATTACTCTTTACCCCATGTGATACACAAAAACAAATTTCAGATGTATAAGAGGTATAAAATGAAATTTTAAACTTAGGATAAAAGCATAGGTGATATCTTTATGATATCAAGATAGAGCAGAAAGCATAAACTACAATGGCAAATATTTGTGGGTTTGACAACATTCAAAATTTAAAACCTTTGAACAAAAAAAGATACCACAGTCAAAGGGAAAATACAACTCATGGACAGAAGAGAAAATACTTAAAATATATCAGTTGGCAAAGGATTAATATTCTGTGTATATATAAATAACTCCTGCATATTAATAAAGAAGACAAAAAGAAAATACCCCCAAATGCATACAAATCAGTAAAAAAGACGAATACTCAAAATGTAGAAAAGTTACATACTTTCAATTCATGTAAGGGGGAAAAGAAGGTAAAATGTTGAATGCAAAAGCAAAGCAAGTTGTTTACCACTCTGTTACTGGCATCTAGGCCAGTGCCTAGAAATTCAATAAATACTTGTTGAATCAATGAATGAATGATGCTAAAGTAGGTCCCCCATGCAGCGTCTTCTTTAGTGAGCAGGTTGAACCGCAAGTCATTCTGCTCTCTTCTATATTATTGATTCTGTCACTCCTCTCTAGACTGTATGTTCCTCCAGGGCATAGATATGTTTTGTATCCCCTGGCTGTTACTATTCTTGGCCCAGAATAGGTATTTAATAAGTTTGTTGAAGTAATTAGTGAATATTGTTTACTGTCACCATGTCCTGTTAAGAACAGGCTTTGGATCAGGGTTTGCAAGACCTAGTATTCTTCTCCCTTTTAGTTGTTGGACTTTTGACAAACTTAAAAAATTTTTTTTTTAAACCTGAGTCTCAGTTTCTTAATCTCTAAAGAAGAGTAGTGACCTGTTCTGCCTAAATCTCAGGGACCACATTTAAATGCACTATGTGAATGTAAATAGACTTCCAATGTCATTTAAGCAGTGATGAAAAGTATGTGGTTGTAGAGTTATAATGGGAGTAGCTATGCTGTGTATTCTTAGCACTGTCTACATTCCTTTTAGGAGCCTGTGAGCAATCTATGTCTCAGAGGAGTCATCATTCTTTTTTATTATCTTTGGAACCAGTTCAACAGCCTACTTTTCTTTTTGCAAAGGGAGATTGGCCCCAAAATAGCCAGAATTCTGTTTCTTTCTCTTTTTTTACCCCAAGCCGTGAGAGCAAAACTATCTTTCTGTCTTTGGCATCAGAATGATGATTCATGTCTGAAGTATGTCTGTGTGTATAGAAAAAAAAGGAAAAGAGAGAAAGTCAGGAAATTCATCCAGTGGGACAAGACTGTGTAGCTCTAGTTTCTTTTTGGTGCCTTGATAGTGTGACCCTGGAGCAACAGGCACCTTGGTGACCTCAAGTACTGATAGAACTTTAAGAAGTTGACCATCTGAAACCTTCAGAAAAAAATCATGAGCAGTCACTGAAAGATGTATATGTTTATTATGTTGGCACAATGGGGGTCATAAAAGTGGAGTTGAAAGAAAAACATTGATATTTTTGTGGGTAAGTATAATAAGTAACTTTTCTTAACAACAGAACACCATTTCATATATAGATTATCAGAGGGAGTTTTGCTTTACCAGATATAATCAAAAAAGTACTCTAAACTCAGATAAAGGGAGAGGAAGGATGTCTCAGGCAGAGGGAACATGTGCAAAAAATGGTGGTAGGAGAGAATTGGTAAACCTTAAGCTATTTAAGTGTAGAATAGAGAGGTAGGCATGAAGCAAATCACTAAGGGCCTTGTAGGCTAGGCTGTGGCGGAGAGTGACCACATCCCTTAAACCAGAAGTGCTTGAGAATGAAAGGGGGATCTATTCATTATTGAGTCAGGACAACAGGAATAATCCAGGATTGTTCCTGGCAAACCAGGTCGTATGGTCACCTTGTGTGAAGGTGAAGAAGAACCATTGATGTGGTAACATATCCTCCAAGGAACGGAAGGTTAAAATAAATTATAAACTAGAGGATTGGACAGCTGAATAATCTTGACTAAAAGGGAATGAGAGAGGCTGGCCAATTGCTTGGTGAGGACATGGAATTGAAAAGGGCTGTTGTCAAAGAGTGTGAAGACTTGAGTCTTGAGTATGTGTAAATACAGTTGGGAAAAAGAGAGAGAGAGAGAGAGAGGCAGAGAAGAGAAATAGAGACCAAGAAGAGAGAGAGAGAGACAGAGAAGAGAAATAGAGACCAAGAAGAGAGAGAGAGAGACAGAAATTGACAATTGGCAGGGATATGGAGCATGAGTGTGGAAGGACTGGGTTTTAGATAGAAGAATGGATGCCTTTTCCATTATGATAATTGGAAAGGAAGCACGCTGGGTTTAGATGCAAGTGAGTCTTCAGGTGGGAGGGCATATCAGGAAGGTTTAGAATTTCTACCCAATGACTGCTTTTGTTGTTGGGAGTCCTAGCCAATGAATAAAGCAATAAAAGACATATAAGGTATAAGGCTTGGAGTAGAAGTACTAAGACTATTATTCACAGCAACTTAATTGAGCATATGGAAAATCCAAAAGAATCTATAGATATAACTATTAGAATTGAGAATTGAATCTAGCAAGATAACCGGATACAAAGTCATTATATAAAAATCAACGATTTTTTTTTTTTTTTTTTTGAGACGGAGTCTTGCTCTGTTGCCCAGGCAGAGTGCAGTGGCGCGATCTTGGCTCACTGCAAGCTCCACGTCCTGGGTTCACGCCATTCTCCTGCCTCAGCCTCCTGAGTAGCTAGGACTACAGGTGCCCACCACCACGCCTGGCTAATTTTTTGTATTTTTAGTAGAGATGGGGTTTCACCGTGTTAGCCAGGATGGTCTTGATCACCTGACCTCATAATCCGCCCGCCTTGGCCTCCCAAAGTACTGGGATTACAGGCGTGAGCCACCGTACCCGGCCAATCAGTGATATTTCTATATACTAACAACTAGCAATCAGAACATGAATTTTTTAAAATGGAGAACATTTATAATGGCATCAAAAGGCATCAAATTTTTAGGAATAAATATTAACAAAAGATGAGTGAGACCTCTACTCATGAAATGATAAAGCATTATTGAAATTTAAAAAGACCTAAATAAGTGACAGTCTATTTAGACTGGCAAATCCCAGTTTATTTCCAGTCATTTGAGTCATTATGCTGGCAAGTGTGTATGTGTGTGTGTGTGTAACATGTGTAGCTGACTAAAAATTTATAGAGTCAAGAATATCCATTCCTGATTCCTGCCTTCTCAGCCGACATACAGACCCAGTAGAAATGGTGATTTGCTTTCATCTGCCCCTTTGGGGATGGCTGGCTATGACTATGTTGATGATGTTTATTTATTAAAAAAATTTTTTTAAATTGGAGGATTTACTCCACCTGATATCCAAATGTAAAGCCTTCCAGAAGATAATGTAGGAGAATATTTTCATGGCCTTGGGACTGGGAAAGACTTCTTAAAGGAGACATAGAAGGCAGAACTATAAAATGTAAAGTCAATACACTGTCCTACATTAAAGTTAAGAATTCGTCATCAAAAGATATCATTATGTGAGTGCAAAAGCAGGCAACAGAGTAGAAGTAGATACTTGCTTAATTTATAACCATTGAAGGGCTCATACTCATGATATAGAAAGAACTCCTACAAGTAATTAGAAAAAGATAGTCCAGTCTTGTCAATGGAGAAGAAACTTAAACTATTTCACAAAAGAGGATATTTAAATGGTCAAAAACCATGAAAAGATACTTAACCTTGTCAGTTATTAGGGAAGTGGAACCATTATGAGATGTCAATACTTACCTTCCAAGAATAACTAAGGTGAAAAACTGTTAGTGAAGTTAGTGGAACAGTTGAAACTGTCGTATACCACTGATGGGAGTATAGCCGACACAACCACTTTTGAGGATGGTTTGATAGTATCTCCTAAAACTGATATATGCATATCCTGTGACCTAGCAAATTTACTTTCCTAGATTTGTGTTTAATGTAAATACATGTATAACAAAAGATATGAATAAGAATATTCATAGGAGCTTTATTCTAATAATGTAAAACTGAAAACAACATGAATGTCCATCCACAGTGGAATTGATAATTGTAGATCTATACAGAGGAATGATATATATAGAAATAAAAGTGAACAAACTACTGCTTCATGCAACAATATGGATGAATCTTACAAACATGGTACATGAAAGAAGCCAGACACAAAGGAAAATAAATGGTGTGAGTCCATTTGTATAAAATTCAAAGACAGGGCCAGGCATGATGACTCCTGCCTGTAATCCCAGCACTTTGAGAGGCTGGGATGGGTGGATCACTTAAGGCCAGGAGTTTGAGACCAGCTTGGCCAACATGGTGTACAAAAAATACAAAAATTAGCCAGGCATGTGATGATGCATGCCTGTAATCCCAGTTACTCAGGAGGCTGAGGCACAAATATCATTTGAGCCTCAGAGGCAGAGGTTGCAGTCAGCTGAGATCACGCCACTGCAGTCCAACCTTGGCAAAAGAGTGAGACTCTGTCTCAAAAATAAATAAATAAATAAATAAGTTCAAAGACAGACTAATTTGTTATATTAGAACTAAGGATAGTATTTATCTTTGGAATGGAGGGTTGGGTTAATGATTAGGAAGTGTTACAAGGGGAGCTTTTCTGTTCATTGAGCTGTACACTTACGATTTGTAACATATATGTTACATTTCAATGTAGTGTTATTTTCAGATGAGATAGTATGTGTCAAATGCTTAGCATAACGCCTCACTCATGAAAATGAGTTCAGTTCAATAGCTGGCAGCATTAACTATTTACTGTGGTTTAGTGCTCTGTGATGATAAGATTCACGGCAATGTTATCCAACAGACCTTTCTGCAGTGATTAAAATGTTCTGTATTTGTGCTGTTCAGTTTCATAGTCATTAGCCACAAGTGGCTGTTGAACATTTGAAATATGACTAGTGTGACTAAGGGACTTATTTTTTTTATTTATTTAGTTTTTGAGACAGAGTTTCGCTCTTGTTTCCCAGGCTGGAGTGCAATGGGGCAGTCTTGGTTCACTGCAACCTCCAGCTCCCGGGTTCAAGTGATTCTCCTGCCTCAGCCTCCCGAGTAGCTGGGATTACAGGCATGCACCACCATGCCTGGCTAATTTTGTATTTTTAGTAGAGATGGGGTTTCTCTATGTTGGTCAGGCTGGTCTTGAACTACCGACCTCAGGTGATCCGCCAGCCTTGGCCTCCCAAAGTGGTGGGATTACAGGCATGAGCCACCGCACCTGACCTGAGGGACTTATTTTAAATTTTTACTTAACTTTAATTAGAACTTAAATACCCAATATGGGGCTAATGGCTATTGTATTGGACAGTGTGGGTGTAGGGTTTTTGTCATAGGAAGTGAATGACTGAAGGAGAATAGCAATGTAGTTCATTTGAGTCATTCAACAAATCAAGACAGTGAGAGACCAGAGCATCAGATCAATTGTGCATATATACATTGAAGAATGCTCAGGATCATGACAAGACCTGATTGGAGTAGGAGACTGTTAGCTAGGTTCGAGTCTTCAAAGAAGCCTTCAGTTAGAGAGGGGAAAGTGCAAAGGTCCAGAAAGTAATGTTTTCTTCCATTTAGACTATCTAAAGTACACAGAGAGAAATGTTTCTGCAGCAGCAACAGGTGCTCCAGTGAAATATTTTTTTTTTTTTTTTTTTTTTTTTTTTTTTTAGAGTCTCGCTCTGTCACCCAGGCTGGTGTGTAGTGGTGCGATCTTGGCTCACAGCAATGTCTGCCTTGAAGAGATTCTCCTGCCTCGGCCTCCTGAGTAGCTGGGATTACAGGCATGCGCCACCATGCCTGGCTAATTTTTGTATTTTTAATAGAGATAGAGTTTCAACATGTTGACCAGGCTGGTCTCAAACCCCTGACCTCAGGTGATCCGCCCGCCTCGGCCTCCCAAAGGGCTAGGATTACAGGTGTGAGCCACCGCGCCTGGCCTCTGGAGAAGTTCTGTACAACAAAACTAGAGTAGTAATGTGGTCGTTGGAGATCTGTGAGAGAGAAGTTTGGTGCCATGAGAGGAAGGAAGCCAGCTTGCAAGAGTGGATGGAAGGTTAAGGTACAGCCAATTTTCAAAAAGCTCCTCTCTGAAAGCAATGTGAGGGGATGCGGTAGCTAGAGGGAGATGTGGGATTTTGCTCTTGTTTAACAAATGGTGAGAAATAGAGCTTGAAGAATGACCTTAAAAAGTGAAATTGCTTGGTGTTTTTAAAAATTTAAAATATTAAAATAATTATTTTAAAATTTAAAAATTTTAAATAAGTTCCTCAGTCATACTAGTCATATTTCAAATGTTCAATAGCCACTTGTGGCTAATGACTATTAAGCTGAACAGCACAAATACAGAACATTTTAATCACTGCAGAAAGTTCTGTTGGATAACACTGCCGTCGATCTTGTCATCACAGAGCACTAAACCACAGTGACTAGTTAATGCTGCCAGCTATTGCACTGAACTCATTTTCATGAGTGAGGTATGTGGAAGAAATGTGGAAGCTGAATTCATATGAGGTCTCTGTGAGGTGGGGCAGAAGGAAGCTGGGTGACGATAGTGGAAATGTTGGTTGGGCCAGATTTTGAACAGCCTTGAATGACATTATGAAGTAATGCTGACTTTATCTGTTAGTTCATAGAGAGCCAAGGAAGGTTTTAAACATGTGAGTCTCTAATAAGAGTCTGTGCTTCAGAAATATTACTCCGGCAATAGCAAGGACTGTGAACTAACTGTAAAGTGTCCAGACTGAAGGCAGGCAGATTGTTATCAAACAAGAAACAATGAAAGCCTGAATTACAGAAGTAGCAGAGAGGATGGAGACAAGTTGGTGAACTTAATAGTTGAGAGGTAGAATGAGCACAGCCTGTGGTAATGGAACAAGGGAAAGTTGTACAGACCTGGAGGTTTCTACCAGAGTTGACTAGGTGACTTTTTGAGCTTACATTTGGGTTCTTAATTAAGGAACTCAAGAGAAAGAGCAGGCATTTGAGAGTGGAGTGAGTTGCAACAGCTTTGTTGAGATATAATACAAATACTGTGCAATTTATCAACTTGGAGTATCCAATTTATGTTTTTAGTATATTCACAGAGTTGTTCAACCATCATCAGAGTCAATTTTAGAATGTTTTCATCACCTTGTAAAGAAATCTAGTATACCCATTAGCAGCCATTCCCCATTTCACCCCAACCCTCCCAGCACTAGACAACCACTAATCTACTTTCAGTCTATGAATTTGCCTATTCTGGACAATTTTTGTAAGTAGAATCATGTAACATGTGATCCTTAGTGACTAGCTTCTTTCACTTAGCATACTGTTTTCAAGGTTCATCCAGATAGAGATAACTTTTTGCCCTGTATTATAGTCACCTCTTTGCATGTTTTATCTCCTGTACTGGATGTAAGTGCCTTGAAGGCAGGGCATATATTCCAGAGCTGTATATAGCATATATTTTGGTATTTAGTTATGACGCAGGAAATATTTGGTACATCACAAGTTAGAAGGTTAACTCAGTTAATCACAAATTACATTAACCAGAATGAGCTGTTTCTGCACGTGCTTACCCACTGAAGTGTGTCTGTATTTGCTGTCGTGGAGTAGCTAGGTTCCATGCCAATGGTGATCTGGTACTGGTTCTGCTGTTAACTCTTTGTGTGACCTTGGGCAAGTCATTATACTCTCTGGAGACACTTTCCCTATTTGAAAATGGAGATAAAATTTCCTACCCCATCTGACACTGAGGAATAAGTAAAGTAATTCAAGTAGGTGGAATTTGGATAGAGTTGGGGTTCATCCAGATAGCCTCTGGGGAAGAAATGAATAAATGTTTGATCCTATTCCCTAATATTCCTGGTATAGGAGTAGTCCCCCTATGTAGCCTTTTTTCATGGGATTAGGTATTTTGTCCCCTTGAGTCATTTCAACTCGCCTTGTCAAGGTCTCTGGTTTTATCAAGGGCATACTGCTTCTCTTATCACCTGAGGCATTTGACCTATTCTGTGTTCTCTAGTCTTTCTCTCTGGAATACTTAAGATACTTTTTTCTTAAGGACATTGAACAATAGATTCCCTATTTTGCTTAGTTTCCTGTCTCTTATCTTAATTCCTATTGTCTTCACAGAATGCATGTAGTTGAATATTAAGAAAAGGGGACCAGGTGTGGTGGCACACTCCTGTAATCCCAGCACTTTGGGAGACTGAGGCAGGCAGATCACTTGAGGTCAGGAGTTCGAGACCAGCCTGGCCAACAAAGTGAAACCTTGTCTGTACTAAAAATACAAAAGTTAACTGGGTGTGGTGGCACACACCTGTAATCCCAGCTACTTGGGAGGCTGAGGCAGGAGAATCACTTGAACCTGGGAGGTGGAGGTTGCAGTGAGCCGAGATCGTGCCACTTCACTCCAGCCTGGGTGACAGCCTAGGCAACAGGGTGAGACTCTGTCTCAAAAAATAGTAATAAAAAATTTTTTTTAAAAGGGTTAAAACCTACCCAGTCTGCCTTCCCAAAACAACTTATAAATTCAGTTCCCCATTGTGTGTGCCTGCCCACCCCTAGTTTGGAGAGTTGTTCGTGCTCTTATTTAGAAACATATACTAAGTATGTACTTAAGTGCCATGTATCAAATAAAGTAGTCCTTGATTTCTAAGATCTCATAGTGGTTCTGTAGGAAGAGGCTGACATAGGAACAGATAATCACAGTATACTGTGAAAAGTGCTCTTGGAGGGCAATGTACAAGTGGTTATGGGAGCACTTGGAAGAAGGGGTTGGGACAGTGTTTTGAAGCAAATGTCACCTGGCATTTCTACACTAACAAGTATATACTATCGCAGAAGCAGCCTGATGAAGAGCACCTGCCTTCTTTCAGCCTTTCAACAACCTGGTGAGGTGTAGGTTTTTGACTCCCGTTTTAGAGAGCATTCTGAAGTTCAGAAAGGCTCAGTGGCTGGCTCTTAAAACACAGATCCTAGATTCAGCTTCTGTGTTTGTCCCTTCCCCCTCCCAGCACATCTATGCCCTTAAGGAAGGCATAGAATGTACCTATGCATGGTACTAGAGTGTCCTGCCAGCTCCTCTCCTTTAGTTCTTTCTCCATAAGCAAAACTAGAGTCAGATTCCTCTTTTCTGTGTCTAGCCTGCTTCCAGTGTCGTTGGTGCATTGAGTATTCCAGGGCTATAGCAGTAGTGAATATTGCTGATGTCATTGTTTGCCTTATTGGGATTTTGCTCTTTGTTTCACAGGGAGCTGTGATTGGTATAGACGATGAGGACGACAGCACCTTCACAATAACTGTTGATCAGAAAACCTTCCATTTCCAGGGTGAGCTGAAAGAAGAGATTCTTTCTCTTCATAGTCCCATCTGCTTCTTTTCTCTTTTGGGTTGTTTGCTGGATGACTTGAATGGTTTTGCAACTGATCCTGCATGAACGAGTGCATAGGAACATTCTGGATGAAGTGGTACTGCAGGTTAGGCAGGGATTTGTATCTGCAGTGGATGTAGATCGATTTGAAACGACTGTGGATCTGGCTGCAGTTGGAGATGAAAAATTTTAAAGGATAAAAATCAGTGAAGGGAGAGAGTAATGGGCTGCTGCTGCTGCTGGCTTGTGTTTACAGAAGGTTGCTGATCTTCTTTATCAAGGAGTATGGTTCTGCTTCTGCATGAAGAGTCTAAAGACTGATTGTGAAGGTTGCAGTGTTTGTCCGTGTAAAACTCAAAATGTAAATTAAATTGAAGCTTAGTGGCAACCTTTGTCTTAAAGGTTTTGCTCTGCTTCAAGAACTACAAGTTTGCATTCATTTCATCTGTATTTCTGTGTTTTGTCTGCCAGCTATCATTTCTCTGCTATTATCCTTTTTATAGTTAAATGCCATCTGCCACTGCTATGTTTCGGCATTGCATGCTATGGTTCACCGGTAGAAAGGGTAAGGTACTGTATGATCATTCTCATTTCATCTTGCTTTGAAAACTCTAAACCAGCAAATAAAAGTCAATTTTAATGATCTTGTCCTAAAGTACCTCTTGTCTATTAGGAGTGACTGTTAGTTTTAGTATTAATGGTTTTGTTATTTTGCCTTTCCAGAGTAATCTCTCTTTTATGTTTAGAGCAGTCCAAGAAACTTAGAAATGAAAAGATTTGGAGAGGTTAGCACTTTCTCTCAACTACAAGTAACAGTGCACTGTTAGAGATGCTAGGTATGCCAAGATAAATAAATATTAAATACATTTATTGCTTAAAAATGTTTTGGTTATGAAGTCTAACAGAGGCCAGATATGTTATATGAGGTGTTTAGGCAGCTGTTGTCTTTTTGTGCTAGGATAGTGAATTGCAGTTATTTTTCTTCATTGTCTTGTTTCAGAAATTGACAGATAGTAATGAAAGATGCAGGTTATATTCGACATACGTAAACCAGTGTACTCAATAGTGATATCTCTAATGCTTTCTTCCACATATCCTTAAAATATTTACTGTGTTTGATGATATTATTTATTCAGAGCTGCTTTAATAACGATGCTCTCCTGAAATTTTCTACTATATTTAACTTCATAAAACATTTTAAATCCTATTATGAAAGCCCAGAGTTTTTATTTTTAGGTTAAATATGTAATGCTGCCTATAAATCAAAGCAGATAATTCCTACACTCTGGAACTCTTTACTTGAATGAAGTTGAATATTTTAATGCATTTCAAGAAAGAGCTGCTGGGTGCAGGTAAGGCTGCAGTATAGAATTCTCTTCTCTGCTGTTACTAAGAAGGAGACACCTCCTTTGGACCCTCAGAAGCTGTACCTCTACCTTCTGATTTACTTTTAAATTATTTATGTCCCCATTGGCACTCTTATACTTATTTGGCTTATAAAACAAGAAATTTTCCTCAGGAAGGATTTAAATGGTAAGAGTTATGCACATTTTAAAAATGGATTCATAGTTCTGAAACTGTCAGAATAATTAGTTTATTTTCTATTGTAGTAGTTATGGGAGTTTTAGCATGAGATCTGGATTTTGCAAAGAACTTGATAAGACTTTTTTTTGTTGTTAATAATGAGAGCTATTTCACATTCATAGGTCCTTGATCATAACATCCCTGCAAATTTGATAAAAAGTTATCAATGTCTGAGAGATCTTAAATTCTTGATTAGAATTGAAAGCAAATTTTAGCTATATATGTGAACATATGTTTAAATGTGCTGAAGTTTTTATTGAATACACCAGTTTTTTTTAAGCAAATGAAATATCAGTTGATGCATTATAAAACAAATTCTGTCAACTATTAAAGGGAAAGCTAGAGTTTGTTCAGATACATTCATTTATTCATTCAACATCTATTTTAGACATTATTCTGGGGATACAGTGGTATACAAAACAGATAAAACTCCTTGCCCTTTGAGTCATCCATTCCAGGAAAGGAGAAAGGTAATCAACACGATCAACATGATGAGTTAGTAAAATATAAGTAAATGAGAGTGATAAGTCCTGGGGAGAAAAAAATAAAATAGGAAAGGAGAAAATGAAATAGAAGTGAGGTTGCGGGGAGAAGAGAAGTGTTGAAATTTTAAATAGGGTAGCTAGGGAAAGAGTCACTGAGATGGTGCCTTTTAGTGAAGAGCTGAAGAAAGTCAGGGAACAAAGTATATGGCTATGTTGGTGGGGGAGGTGGGGTGAATATGTCATTTCTCTGCCTGGAATGATGTACCCACCCTGCCTCCCTCCCCAACACAGTCATATACTTTGTTTTGTTTTTCTTTTTGTAGTTTATACTCATATATTTGAAGAACAGCTAGAGGCCGGCTCTGGTTGGAGTGCAGATAACAATGGGGGGAGAGTAATGGGGAATGAAATCTGAGAGGACACAGGAAGTCCAACCATATGAGGCCTTTATAAGGGCATTGAATTTGACTGAGATAAAAGGCCATTAGAAGGTTTTGAGCAGAGGAGTGACATGGTGTGATTTATGTTTTAACAGGATGACTCTGACCACTGTGTTGGGAGTAAAATTCAGAGGGGCAAGGACAGAAGTAGGGAAACTATTTCTGCAGTAAGAGGCTGTTGTAAACCAGAAGAGGGGTGGTAGTGGCTCCCACATGGTAGCAGTGGAGATGGGGAGATAGTGAGAAGTGATCGAATTGTGTGTGTTTAATCACCTTTATTGAGGTGTAATTAACATACAATAAAATGTACACAATATACAGTTATATGTTTTAATCAGTTTATTTACTCATGACTACCACTACAATCAAGATATAGATTCCATCACTCCAAAAGATTCCTTTATGCTCCTGTCAGTCAGTCCCCAGCCCCAGCCCCTGGCCCCAGGCAACTGCTTATCTGCTTTCTATCATTGTAGAATAGATGTTTTGTTTGGAGAATTTCACATAAATAGAACCATACAGTATGTACTCTCTTCTCTGGCTTTATTTTAGCTCAGCATAATGTTTTTAAGATTCATCTATGTTGTTGTATATATTAATAGTTCCTTTTATATTGCTAAGTAATACTTCGTTGTATGATAGTATATTTATTCTGAAGGTTGAGCTGTAACATATGACAGAAAGACAAGTCTAGGTTGAGTAACAAGAATGGAGTTGCCATTAACTGAAGTGGAAGATCGCAGGAGGAACTAGTTTTGGGAGGGTGAGGGAAATATGGGCATCAGATCTTACCTTTGGACATGTTTACTAAACAAGTTTTAAATGTCCACCAAATAGGCAAATGGAGATGTCAAGTAGGCAGTTGGAGTTCAGTGGAAAAGTTGGGCTGCAGAAATAGAGTTGGGAGTCATTGGCACATAGATAGTATTGAAAGCCACAAGAATTTGGGAATAAATGTTGAGAGAAAAGAGGTCCAACTACCAAGCCCTGGGGCACTCAAACATTTATTGAGAGGGCGCAAGATGAGGTAAAACCAGCAAAAGAGATTGAGAAGAGGCAACCAAAAAGCAGGAGGAAAACCAAATGAATGTGGTACTCTGGAAGCCACAAGAAAAAGTGTTTCTAGGAGGAGAGAAGGATCAGCAACTATGTCAAATGCTACTGACAGATCAAATAAGATGAGGATTGAGAAATGACTACAGGATTTAATAATGAGAAGTTTATTGGTAACCTTGAGAAGAGTGATTTTAAGATAGGAGTGGAGACAGTGCATTCAAGTTTTGATGTAAAGGGAAGATGAGAAATATAGCAGTAACCGGAAGGGGAAATGGGAGCAAGGGAGCTTTTGTTTTGTTTTTGTAGGATAAGAGAAATAATAGCATTTCTATGTTGTTGGCAGTGATTCAGTAAAGAGGGAAGAATTGATGATGCAAGAGAGAAAGGAGAGAGTTGCTGGATCAATGTCCTGGAGAAAGCAAGAGAGAATGGGATCTAACACACAGGTGGGAGCAGTGTCTTTGGCTTGGAGCATGGGCAGTTTATTCATAGTGTTATAACATAGCTGTGTTTGTTGATGAGACCTCTAAATAGATTAAAGCAGTGGTAATAGGGAGGAAAATGGACTAGATTTGAGATTTTAAAAAATCTATAGGAACTGGGGCACAGTGGTATGCACCTGTAGTCCTAGCTATTCAGGAGGCTGAGGCCAGAGGACCACTTGAGCCCAGGAGTTTAAGACTGTAGTGTTCTGTGATCACACCTGTGCATAGCCACTGCACTCCAGCCTGGGCAATATAGTGATGCCCTGTCTCTAAAAAAGTTTTTTTTTTTTTTAATCTGTAGGAACTGGTAATTGCTCAGAAATGGTAGGTGAGAGAATTTGGGTACTAAGGGTGATGCTCTTGGCTTGGCTTACTGTTGGATGTTGTCAACTCCCTCCCTCCCTCCCTTCCTTCCTTCCTTCCTTCCTTCCTTCCTTCCTTCCTTCCTTCCATCCTCTCCCTCTCTTTTTCTTTCTTTCCTTTCTTTTCTTCTTCTTTTTTTTTTTTTCAGGGCCTTGCTCTGTCACCCAGGCTGGAGTGTAGTGGCATGATCATGGCTCACTGCAGCCTTGACTTCCCGGGCTCAAGTGATCCTCCCACCTTAGCCTCCCAGGTAGCTGGAACTACTAAAAAAATTAGCCTGCGCCACCATGGCCGACTAATTTTTTTTTAATAAAAAATTTTTATTTTAATAGTTATTTTTTGAGTTAAAATTTATATGTATGTATGTTTAATCAACTTTATTGAGGTGTAACTCACTATGTTGCCAGGGCTGGTCTTGAACTCCTGGGCCCAAGCGATCCTCCTGCCTTAGCCTCCCAAAGTACTGGGATTTCAGGTGTTAGCCATTGTGCCTCACTGTCAGCATCTGAAATAGAGAATATAGGAGAGCAGAGGTAGTGGTGAGGGACCTCTTATGTTTAAGCTGTCTGTGGGACACACAGATGATGGTAGTTGGATCTGAGTCTGGGCTGGAAATGGAGATTTGTGGTCGTCAGCATACTGCTGGTAGGTAGAACTAGAAATTGAAAATATGAAGCCTAACGGCTAGGCAGATAAGTACAGTCAAGTGCTGCATAAGGACATTTAGGTCAGCGATGGACCACATATATGATGGTGGTTCTATAAGATTATAATACCATATCTTTACTGTACTTTTTCTATGTTTAGATACACAAATACTTACCATTGTGTTGTAGTTGCCCTCAGTATTGAGTCCAGTAACATACTCTATAGCAGGGCATCAAATCTTTTGCCTTCCCTGGGCCACATTGGAAGAAGAATTGTCTTGGGTCACACATAAAATACACTAACGATAGCTGATGAACTAAAAAAGAAAATTACAAAAAAACCTCATAATGTTTTAAGAAAGTTTGTGGATTTGTATTGGGCTGCATTCAAAGCCATCCTGTGCCGCATGCAGCCTGTGGGCCGCAGATTGGACAAGCTTGCAGGTTTATAGCCTAGGAATGATAGCCAAATCCTATAACCTAGGTGTGTAGTAGACTTTACCATCTAGGTTCATGTACTGATGTTGGCACAGTGATGAAATTGCCTAATGATGCATTTCTCAGGACATATTTCTCAGAACAGATTCCAGTCATTAAGCAGTGCATAACTGTAAATGAATGAAGAGTATGGCTGTGTAAAGACTAGCAAGTTGGAGAGGTCCCACCCTGTGTAAAGGGATAGCTGCCACTTAGTTCCAGACAGTTGTAGGCTTGGAATGTTTGCCCCTTGTCAGATCATCCTTTTTTTTTCAAGAGAAGCCAGAAATTTAATTTTTTTTTTTTTTTTTTTTTTTTTTTTTTTGTGAATGGGGTTGAGTGTGTTTATGTGTGAACTCTCCAGTTTTAGGAACAATTTTTTTATGTATACCAAATAAAATGCATCTATGGGCTAGATAAAACCTTTGGATTTTTAGTCTTTGATTAAAGCCATGGTAGTAGTGAGTGTTATCCTTCTGGAAGATCAGAGTGAGAAGAGAGCTGATGATTAAACCTTGGATCATACTAGGGTGGAACTGCTAACAGGCTCAGAGGAATGATCAGAGAGGTTAGGATGAAAGCTATTAGCTTCAACCACATGAAATTACTGTTTTTTGTAGGTGAAAAGTAGTTGCATATCAGCAGTTCATATGGCTCAATCTAATAGAAGACTAGTTCATACTAATAATTAGAAAAAAACTAATTATTTGAATTTTACCTTCAAATAAAATTGTATCTGTTTAATGATTTAATATATATCATTCATAATGTTACTGATAATATATTGGGGTAATAATAATAATGGTTAACATTTATTGAATGTTTATTTTATGAGTTTTAACTGAATAGTGCCTACCATAAAATAAACATTTTAACTCATGCAGTTTTCACAACCTTATGAAGTAGGTACTGTTATACTATTAGTGTTTTTATTTTATTGATTAGAAAACTGGGAGCCACAGACACATAGTTAATATAAGACAGAACTGAAATTTGAACACAAACAGTTGTACCCTAGAGCCATTTTCCTCTTCATTGTTATAAAATATATTGTAGAGATTTGTCAACTAGTTTATAATTAACATTTATCAGAAAAGGAATTAAGAGGCCAGGCACTTTGGGAGACCGAGCTGGTGGGTGGATCACTTGAGACCAGGAGTTTGAGACCAGCCTGGCCAACTTGGTGAAACTCCGTCTCTACTACAAATACAAAAAATGAGCCAGGGATGGGGTGCATGCTGTAGTCCCAGCTACTCAGGGGGCTAAGGCTGGAGAATTGCTTGAACTGGGGAGTTGGAAGTTGTAGTGAGCCGAGATCCCGCCATTGCACCCCTGCCTGGACAACAGAGTGAGATGCCTTCTCAAAAAAAAAAAAAAAAAGAAAGGAATTAATATAAAATAAGGAACCTTAAATTACAATGCAGTTTAATGCAATTAAAAAATTTGACACTAATTAGCCGGGAGTAGCGATGATGTGCCTGTAATCCCAGCTACTTGGGAGGCTGAGGTGGGAGGATGACTTGAACTCAGGAGGCAAAGATTTCAGTGAGCCGAGATCGCGCCACTGCACTCCAGCCTGGCTAACAGAGCAAGACTCTATCTAAAAAAAAAAAAAAAAAAAAATTGACAATGACCGCAAAATTGATAATTATGTAAAGTGACACATTTGTTAATTGGCTAGTTCAAACCATTCCACAATGTATATATACTTCAAAATATGTTGTACATGATAAATACAATTTTAAAAAATGACAGAAAACCCAATTTGGCATTGTTAATGTTCTACATGTTCCATTACTTCGTAGAAATCTTAGTGGCGGTGTTGGTGTTGGTGGTAGTGGTAACAACTACTATTACTACTACTAAATATCTGTTATGAACCAGGCACTGTATAACAGGCACTGTACATTACTTACATAATTCCTAAATTCCACAGCCTGTGAGATAGCTTTATGTCTAGTTTTAGAGTTAGAGTAACTGAGTTTCAGAGAAGCTAAGTGGCAGAGCCAAGATTCGTGCCCATGTTGGTCTACATCAGGGATTCTCAAAGTGTGGTTCCAGACCAGAGGGTCAGCATCACCTGGGAACTTGTTAGAAATGCAGATTCTTGCGCTCTGCCCCTCACTTGCTGAATCAGAAACTTTGGGAATGGGCCCGCTCTAGTGATTCTGATGCACTCTTTTTTTTTTTTTATTATACTTTAGGATTTTAGGGTACATGTGCACAATGTGCAGGTTTGTTACATATGTATCCATGTGCCATGTTGATTTCCTGCACCCATTAACTGGTCATTTAGCATCTGATGCACTCTTTAAGTTTGAGAACCACGGGTCTGGATCCAATGGTTTAACATGTTATTCCAGTTTACTCTCATAACAACCACTTACACATAAGAAGGAATTGTCCTCAATTTATAGATAAAGAGAAGTGAGACACAGAGTTAAGTGACTTGCCCTTGATTTTGGATTGTCTGTATGTCCTAACCTATATGTTAGGCATGTCTTGCCTTAAGCAAATCTGATGTGTGAAAAATCAAATAAAATTTTAAAGATAAAAATTAAGGATATGTATGTGATTAATTTTCCATAAAATAATCCTTCATTTTCAAAGGACTTTACAGAGAACATTTTTTTTGAGACGGAGTCTCGCCCAGGCTTGTCGCCCAGGCTGGAGTACAGTGGCACAATCACAGCTCACTGCAACCTCCGTCTCCCGGGTTCAAGCAGTTCTCTGCCTCAGCCTCCCGAGTAGCTGGGATTACAGGCGTCCACCACCACTCTCGACTAATTGTTGTATTTTTAGTAGAGACGGGGTTTCACCATATTGTCCAGGCTGGCCTTGAACTCTGGACCTTGTGATCCACCTGCCTCGGCCTCCCAAAGTGCTGGGATTACAGACGTGAGCCACCGTGCCTGGCCACAGAGAACATTTTTTAAGCAGTGTGTTCTCAAAAATAATTTCAGCTGGGCACAGCGGCTCACACCCGTAATCCCAGCTCTTTGGGAGGCTGAGGTGGGAGGATGGCATGAGGCCAAGACCTAGAGACCAGCCTGGGCAATATAGTGAGGTCCTGTCTCTACCAAAAAAAAAAGAGAAAAAACTCCCCTGAGCATGGTGGCGTGTGTGCCTGTAGTCCCAGCTACTCTGAAAGCTGAGGCAGGTGAGTCCCTTGAGTTTGGGAGTTTAAGGCTGCAGTGAGCTAGGATCACACCACTGCACTTCAGCCTGGGTGACAGAGTGGGACCCTGCCTCAAAAAAATAAAAATACTTTTTAGTATGAAATTGGTTTACAAATTTATTTGAATATACTTTGAAAGCAATACAAGTTGCCTCAGACAAAAGACATAATTTTTGGGCATTAAAAAATGTAAGTCTTAGTAGAAGTTGTCTATGGTTGGTTTCACCTCAGTCCATTAGAGCTTGCTTATTTATTAAAATGCAGTGGCCAGGTGCGGTGGCCCATGCCTGTAATTTCAGCACTTTGGGAGGCCAAGGCAGGCGGATCATCGGAGGTCAGGAGTTCGAGACCAGCCTGGCCAACATGGGGAAACCCCGTCTCTACTAAAATTACAAAAATAGGCCGGGCATGGTGGCGCGCACCTATAATCCCAGCTGCTCAGGAGGCTGAGGCAGGAGATCGCTTGAACCCAGGAGGTGGAAGTTGTAGTGAGCCGAGATCACATCATTGCACTCCAGCCTGGGTGACAGAGCGAGACTCCATCTCAAAAAAAGAAAAAGAAAAGAAAAGAAAATGTGTATATATACACAATGGAATACTCTTCAACTTTATTTTCCTTTCTAATTTTTTTTTTTTTTGGCTAGGAGCAGTGTGTTGAGACCAGTTTTTTGTTTGTTTGTTTTTTGTTTTTTTGAGACAGAGTCTTGCTCCTGTTGCCCAGGCTAGAGTGCAGTGGCATGATCTTGGTTCACTGCAACCTCCGCCTCCCAGGTTCAAGCAATTCTCCTGTCTCAGCCTCCCGAGTAGCTAGGATTACAGGTGTCTGCCACCATGCCTGGCTAATTTTTGTATTTTTAGTAGAGATGGGGTTTTGCCACGTTGGCCAGGCTGGTCTTGAACTCCTGACCTGATGATCCGCCCACCTCTGCCTCCCAAAGTGCTGGGACTACAGGCGTGAACCACCATGCCCAGTTAAGACAAGGTTTTTCTTTGTTTTGAGATGGAGTTTTGCTCTTGTTGCCCAGGCTGGAGTGCAATGGTGCGATCTCGGCTCACCACAACCTCCATCTGCTGAGTTCAAGTGATTCTCCTGCCTCAGTCTCCAGAGTAGCTGAGATTACAGGCATGCGCCACTATGCCCAGCTAACTTTGTATTTTTGGTAGAGACAAGGTTTCTCCTTGTTGGTCAGGCTGGTCTCGAACTGCTGACCTTAGGTGATCCACCCACCTCAGCTTGCCAAAGTGCTGGCATTACAGGCATGAGCCACTGTGCCCAGCTGAGACCAAGTTTTCAAAAAGAAGGAAATCTTCGCTGGGCTTGGTGGCTCATGCCTGTAATTCCAGTACCTTGGGAAGCCGAGGTGGGCAGATCACCTGAGGTCAGCAGTTCGAGACCAGCCTGGCCAACATGGCAAAACCCTGTCTCTACCAAAAATACAAAACTTAGCCAGGCATTGTGACACATGCCTGTAATCGCAGCTACTCAGGAGGCTGAGGCAGGAGAATCCGTTGAACCTGGGAGGCGGAGGTTGCAGTGAGCCAGGATCGCGCCCCTGCTCTCCAACCTGGGCGACAGAGCAAGACTGTGTCTCAAAAAAAAAGGAAATCTTGTCATTTGTGATAAAATGGATGAACCTGAAGGACATTATTCATTTAAATGTATAAACTTTAAAAATTGAACTTACAGTACAGAGAGTAGAATGGTGGTTACCAGGGGCTGGAGGCGGTGAATGTTGGGGAGATGTTGGTCAAAGGGTACAAAGTTTCGGTTAGAGAGGAGGAATCAGTTCAAGAAGTCTTATTTATTTATTTATTTATTTATTTTTTGAGACAGGGTCTTGCTGTGTCACCGAGGCTAAAGTGCAGTGGCACAATCATACCTCACTGTAACCCCGAACACCTGGCCTCAAGTGATCCTTCCACCTCAGAGTCCTGAGTAGCTAGGACTGCAGGCACTCACTCCTATGCCCAACTAATTTTTTTATTTTTTATTTGGTAGAGACATGGTCTCACTATGTTGCCTAGGCTGGTCTCGAACTCCTGGCCTCAAGTGATTCTCCTACTTTGGCCTCCCAAAGTGCTGGGAATACAGGTCTGAGCCATGAAGAGCTCTATTATACCACATGGTGACAATAATTAATAACAATGTACTATATTCTTGCAAGTTGCTAAGAAAGTAGATTTTAAGTGTTCTCACCATGAAAAAATTAGTATGTGAGGTAATATTTGTGTTAACTGGCTTGATGGAGCCATTCCACAATGTACATATTTCAAGATAACATGTTATACATGATAAATATATAAAATTTGTATTTGTCAATTAAGAAAAAAAATTTATTTATTTATTTGTTTTTGAGGTGGAGTCTTGCTCTGTTGCCCAGGCTGGAGTGCAGTGGCATGATCTTGGCTCACTGCAACCTCTGCCTTCCGGGTTCAAGTGATTCTCCTGCCTTAGCCTACCCAGTAGCTGGGATTGCTCACCAGCACATCCAGCTAATTTTTCTTTAATTTTTAGTAGAGACGGAGTTTTACCATGTTGACCAGGCTGGTCTCGAACTCCTGACCTCAAATGATCTGCCCACCTCAGCCTCCCAAAGTGTTGGGATTATAGGCGTGAGCCACCGCGCCTGGCCAAGAAAACAGTTTTTAAAAAGAATGTTAAAATAGGATGCAAAATATATTCAAATAGTTGCCTGAACACTGCTCTTCTTCTTTTTTTTTTTTTTTTTTTTTTTTTTTTTTTGCAACAGAATCTAGCTCTGTCACCCAGGCTGGAATGCAGTGGCACGATCATAGCTCACTGTGGCCTTGAACTCCTGGCTCAAGTGATCCTCCTACTTTAGCCCTACTGCCCTTCCCTAGGCAGTCCTTCACTTCTAGAAAATACCAGTACTCAATTTATTCCCTTCTTTTCATACATTCATTTTTGTCTTTTGAACCTCCTCCATTAACCTCTTACAAAAGACCTCTACAAGGCATTCATTCTGATGATCATGGTGCTTTCATTAATGTATTCCACATGTAACACTGATATAGCGTATAGATTAAAGTTAAGTTTTATCATTACATTTTCTTAATATTAAATTTGGGACCATAAGACAGTTTGAATACCCAGAAAAAAGGAAATCGAGTTCAAATAAATATAAGAAAGTCTCTATCTTTGCCAGGGGACATCTGCTTTAGGTAACTGCCTAGTGGGAGGAATCAGGGGATCAAATAAAAGAAAATTGAACTGGTCGTTGAATATGGATGATTTAAATCAAGTGGAGATGGGTGTAAGTGGGAATTTTTCTTGGAGGGGATGATTGTAAATTTTTTCTGGAGAAGATTATTATGATATAGAAGTGAGCCTCTGGTGCATAAAAATGGGGTGCAGAGGATGCAAATGCTTACTTCAGGTTCAGTTAACGTGCTGGGGAGTATAATTCTCCTAGGTACCTCACACATACTTAAAAAATAGGTATTTTTATTCCCATTTTATCGATAAGGAAACTGAGGCTTGTGTAAGTTTTTATTCCATGTCACACATGTAGGAAGTGGCAGAGCCTGGATTCAGACCCATGCTCTTTTCATCACATGCTGCTTGTTCATGCCTTTCCTTCCTTGTTACTCTTGGCTATACTCATGTCTGTCTCTTTTACCATGCCTTAACCTCTTTGCAGCTCTAGCTTCACTGCTGTTCTCTCTCCTAAACAGCATAGCATCCTTCCTTCACTGACTGTATTAGCAATGTTTTCATGCTGTCAGGTGGTTTTGGTTGTCACGTTTCTCCTGTGCTTAGTGTATATCCATGTTGATGCTTGTCACTGGGCAGGGACCCAGCTGAGGCAAAGGAACTGGGGCATTGGTTGGAAAAGATGGGCTCGAGTCATGGCATGAGGCATAAGATGATCAAGTCTGTCACCAGGTGTGTGGGAGGTTTGGAAACCTGGCCAGAGAAAGGCCTAGAGATGCTCCCCGTATGGATTTAAGGGTCAGGGAGTCAAACATTAACCTGTACCCAATTTAATTTTAATCCTGTTCTAATGCACAGTTCTCTTACTATGTCAACTAAGGGAGTATTCCCAGATTGTTGAAGGAAACAAACCAATATGTTTTCTCATATTTACTCCTTCTTTGCAGAAGTCCTGCTTTCCAAAGAAGACTGAATGTAGAGCATGAGGTTACCAGTAAAATAAGGATGCCAGTGCTGACTCTAGAAGTGTTGTGAGATTAGAGAAATGCATGTAAATACTCAACATGGTGCCTGGCAAATAGCAGGGCTCGAAACACCTTAGCTGCTGCTGTTACTGTGTATGAATTTACTTGTGATAATGCTGCTGCTGTTTCTGGGATTCCCCATTTCTCCTTTTTCTAGTCTAGGGTTTGGCTAGAACCAAAATAGATTCTTGAAAATCCCACACTCTGAGGATGGCACAAGGGATACACAACTGATGGAGTGCTATTCAGGGGGTCTCAGTTTGACAGGAGGAATGACTGATGAGCATAGCAGCTGGTACAGCAGGAACTGTACCAAAGGCTTAAGTACACTTTCTCATTTAATTCTTTTAACAACCCAAAAAATAACTATGAGGAAACTTAAGCACAGGATGCCAAATAACTTATGCATAGTATGTAATTTGGAACAAATAATTACAGTACAACATAAGTGCTATAGAGACCTATGGAAATGTTGAAGAGAAAACTAGTAGAGGCAAGGAAAAGCTTCACAGAAGAGATAATATTTGACGTGGCTTTTGAAGGATGAAATAGAGGTGAAGATTGGCAAGGCTGGAAGTGGAAAGAAGGATCACTTAGCAACCTGCAGAGAAAGGGGCAGCACATTCTAAGTAAAGGGAACCATGTGTGCACAAGCTTGGAAGTGTGGAAAAGGATGACCTGTTTGAGAAATGTAAGAAGTGTCCTATATTTTAGAATACACGGGAGGTGAGGAGAAGGAGGCTTGAGTTGAGCTGGAACTAGATAGATCATCAAATATCTCATACACCAGAATGATAGGTTAAAACACCTTTTCTGTAAGTTAGGAAAAGGCAATTTTAGTCAGGGAAGCCTCCTCATCACATTTGTGGCTCAGAGGGAACACTACGAACCAGAGTGAAGAGAAGTGAGATTGGAGACAAGCAGCCTAGTGTGGAGCTTACTGCAGAGGCTCTGGTGAGAGATGGTGAAGGTTTGAACCAAGGCAGTGACGGTGGTTGCTTTTACTTACACAGAGTACATCCCGATTGTCAATGGATAGACTATGAATGGAATATGACTATTTGAAGTATAAAAATTGACGCTTGACCATGTTCTCTCTGTGAGAGTTTTTAGGTAGCTTACAAAACTTTTGAGGAATTTACATTTTCAACTAATGAGATAAATCAGGGTAATGCCATAAATGCAATGTGCAGTTGAATTTTAGCAATGTGGACAGGTTGGTTCATGGTAGAGAGAAGTGAATCTGAGTCATAGCCTATCTGAAAAGAAATACCTTTTCTAGCTTTATATATAGAAACTAGAACTAAGTTTAACATTGTTGTCTAATATATATTTTTTGGCATGTCATCATTAAGAATTTCTTGGGCCAGTCATGGTAGCTTATGCCTGTAATCTCAACTCTATGGGAGTTTGAGGCAGGAGGATTGCTCAAGCCCAGGAGTTCAAGACCAGCCTGAGCAAAGAAGCGAGATCCTTTTTGAAATTACCAGGGCATGGTGGTATGCGTCTATAATCCTAGCTACTTGGGAGGCTGAGGTGGGAGGATCACTTGAATCTAGGAGTTCGAGGCTGCTGTGAGCTATGATCGTGTCAGTGCACACCAGCCTGGGCAACAGAGCAAGATCCTGTCTCTAAAAAATAAAAATAAACTAAAAAAATTTTTTAAAAGAATTAAAAATATGTTTTTACACTTTGTACTTAATGAATTTGATTTAAGCATAGTGATTTGGTATAAATCATTATAAGTCCTAAATGTATGGAGGGCTGAATCAGTGACATTTTACTATACATAGATTGTGTTTTATGAGATGGAGTTAAAGCTTGTGGAATGTACTTGGATTATGTCTGAGTTTATATTGCAGCCTTGGTCTAGGACCATATGCTCTCTGAAAGAAAGGTAAAGATATTATATTAACAGCTTATGCTAAATATAGAGAAGGGAGGAAGTAGCTTACTGCTAGTTCTTTGCCCTGAGCAGAAGTCCTTGGAAAGCTACTGAGGGCAAAGAGTGAAGCCTTCAGAAATATTGTTTACCAGGAATATTATAAGATTATAATGCAGAAGTACCTTCACTCTACCTTATACCCTGAAGAAATATTTGCATATTCTTTTTAAGTCTAATGGGCTTCCTTACCTGCAATGTGTAAGGAATAACATCTGTTTTCAGAAAATTCTCTAAACATTTTATTTACAGTAACATAAATCAATCATGATAATTTCTTATAATGTGGTTCTGTTACTCAGTTAGGCCACATCTGTTTTGCCTTTGCTTGCCTTGGAAGCCAACAAAAGAATTAAGTAGCAAATTCTTTTTTCCTATAGATTTATATTTTTGGCCTTGCTTTAGTTTCTTTCCTGAATTTTCTAACAGGCATTTTTTTTTCTCTTTCTTTCCTTTCATTGACTTACTCAAAAGTTGAATGATGTGTAATATTCTTCCTTTCTGGAACTCTTAGCCTTGGTAATCAATGGGCAGGTATTTTTGAAGTTCTATATTTTTCCTCATGAATTGAGATTTAGCTTTAGCTTCTTCTAATTACCTCCTGTCATCCTTCTCTTTTCTTCCCCAGAATATGTTAAAGATATATTTTACATTTTGGCTTTCCCTGGAGAAGGAAGGTTAATATTCAATGAAACCTCTTTTAATAAGATTCTTGCAGGGGTCAAGTTTACCAAATTTCAGGATTAATTGAGTCTGAGACTCTTCCAGCCCCAAATAAAATTTTGGTAACCTACCACCTCCTAATCTGATTTTCTTCCTGTCTTCTCTGTGTTATAGAACAGCACTTCATTTACCCAATTAGCCAAATTTGAAGCCTTCTGTCTCCCTATGTCTACATTCCCTGCATTCTCTCTATATCTGATAAGTTACCATGTCCATTGGATTCCATCTTTTCTTTATCTCCTGTCAATGACATGACCCAGGTTCATTCTTTCTATAGCTTTTTAAGCTTCCTGTTCTCCCTTTTTCTGGATTCTTTTCTGCCAGAGCAACCTCCTTCTTGACATTTGAGTGAATTCTCTAAAACCATCCTATTTCTAACATTTTTTCTAATCCTTTCAGTATTAATGTGTCTTAAAGATTAAAAGCTCAAATCCTGATTTTTCTAGATTTCAAAATTAAGAAATAATGACCTAAGATTATGTGTTCTCTGAAGCCTAGAGTTAAAATAAGAAATATTTACTGTAGGAGCTACATTTTTTAGGATATATTTACAGATAAATTTGGTGAGGCTTTCCATTGACTAGGAATAATTTAACTAAGAAGCATGTAATTTTAGAATGAACTGAAAAGAACCCATTAATCTACATTTGGTTTTCATTGTCTGCTTTGAGTGAATCACTGATACCTGGTTGCCCACTACAGTGCTGACTTTGTTCCAGAGACTCACAGCATTGCCTCATATCGTCGAAGTGGAAGTTGTAGGGGAGAAACACTTTTGTAAATATTTGCCTGCGTTTTGTCTGACAGTTTTGGAGACTTCAGCTAAAACTATTCATAAATTGTTGAAAGATCCAGTTGTGACAGCTTTAAAAGGATCATTAAGCAAAAATAAAGATTTCTTAGGAAATCTAATTTTAGTCTCTAAATATAAAATGGAACCCTGCACTGAATAATAAATTAGTGGATCATCATTCCTCATTCAACAAATATTTATTGAGCACCTATATGCATGGCATTATTCTAGGGGCTTGGGATACATCAATATATAAAACAGATAAAGATCCCTGCCTTTGTAGAGCTTATATTTCAGAAGCAGGAGGGAGAAATAAACATGAATAAGTATACAATCATGTGTTGCTTAATGATGGTGATTGGTTCTGGGAAATGCGTCATTAGACAGTTTCATCATTGTGCCAACATCACAGTGTGTACTTACACAAACCTAGATGGGATAGCCTAATGTACACCTAAGCTACATGAGATAGCCTATTGTTCCTAGGCTACAAGCCTGTAGAGTATTACTGAAGTAAATACTGTAGATAGTTGTAACACAATGATAATTATCTGTATATTTAAACATAAAAAAGATACAGTAAAAATATAGCATAAAAGATGAAAAATGGTATGCCTGTATAGGGCACTTACCACGAACGGAGCTTGCAGGATTGGAAGTTGCTCTGGGTGAGTCAGTTAAGTGAGTGGTGAGTGAATGTGAAGGCCTTGGACATTATTGTGTTCCACTGTAGATTTTATAAACACTGTACACTTAGGTTACACTAGATTTATTTAAAAATTTTTTCTTTCTTCAATAATAAACTAACCTTAGCTTGCTGTAACTTTTTTTTTTTTTTTTTTTTTTGAGATGGAGTCTCACTCTGTCGCCCAGGCTGGAGTGCAGTGGCATGATCTCTGCTCACTGCAACCTCTGACTCCCGGGTTCAAGCGATTCTCCTGCCTCAGCCGCTTGAGTAACTGGGATTACAGGCGAGTGCCACCATGCCCGGCTAATTTTTGTATTTTTAGTAGAGACAGGTTTTCACCAGCCTAATGTACCCCTAAGGCTGGTCTCGAATGCCTGACCTTGTGATCCACCTGCCTCGGCCTCCCAAAGTGCTGGGATTACAGGCTTGAGCCACCGCACCCGGCCATTAGCTTGCTGTAACTTTTTTTACTGGATAAGCTTTTTAATTTTTTTAACTTCATGTCTCTTTTGTAATAATACTTAGCTTAAAACACAAGCATATTGTATAGTTATAAAAATATTTTCTTTATATCCTTATTCTCTAAGCTTTTTTCTATTTAAGAATTTTTTTTATGTTTTAAAGTTTTTTTTTTTTTAAAAGTGAAGATACAAACACACACATGATCCTAGGCCTACACAGGGTCAGGAACTTTAATATCACTGTCTCCTGCCTCCACATCTTGTCCCGCTGGAAGGTCTTCAGGGGCAGTAACAGGCTTGGAGCTATCATCTCCTATGATAACAATACCTTCTTCTGGAATACCTCCTGAAGGACCTGCCAGAGGCTGTTTTACAGCTTTAAAAAATAAATAAATAGAAGGCATACACTCTAAAAGATAAAAAGGCTGAGTGCAGTGGCTCACACTTATAGTCCCAGCACTTTGGGAGGCTAGGCAGGAGGATTGCATGAGTCCATGAGTTTGAGACCAGCCTGGGCAACATAGCGAGACCCTGTGTCTACAAATAATTTTTAAAAATTAATCAGGCGTGGTAGCATGCACCTTGTATTCTCAGCTACTAAGAAGGCTGAGGTGAGAGGATCACTTGAGCCTGGGAGGTCAGGGCTGCTGCAGTGAGCTCTGATTGTGCCACTGCACTCTAACCTGGGCAACAGAGTAAGACCTCGTCTAAAGTAAGTATAAAGTAAAATAATGTTAAAAAGTATAATATAGTAAATACATAAACCAGTCACATTGTCATTTATTATCATTATCAAGCATTATAGCTATACATGATTGTACATGCTATACTTTTATATGACTGGCAGAGCAGTAGATTTGTTTACACCAGCATTGCTACAAACACATAGTGCATTGCCCTACAAAGTTAGGACAGCATCGGGATGGCTATGTCACTAGGTGATAGGAATTACAGTCTTACGGGACCACTGTCATGTATACAATCCCTCCCTCCCTCCTTTTCTTCCTTCCTTTTCCTTTCTCTCTCCTTCCTCCCTCCCTCCCCCTCCCTCCCTCCCTCCTTCCTTCCTTCCTACCTTCATTCCTTGCCCTCCCTCCCTCCCTCCCTTCCTTTCCTTTCCTTTCCTTTCCTTTCCTTTCCTTTCCTTTCCTTTTTCTTTCTTTCTTTCTTTCTTTCTTTCTTTCTTTCTTTCTTTCTTTCTTTTTCTTTCTTTCTTTCTTTCCTTCTTTCTTTCTTTCTTTCTTTTCTTTCTTTTCTTTACTTTTCTTTCCTTTCTTTACTTTTCTTTCCTTTTCTTTCCTTTTCTTTCTTTTCTTTCTTTTTTTTTTTCCAGGGTCTTGCTATGTCACTCAGGCTGGAGTACAGTGGCATGATCATGGCTCACTGCAGCCTTGATCTCCTGGGCTTAAGCGATCCTCCTACCTTGCCCTCCCAAAGTGATGGAATTACAGGAGTGAGCCACTGCACCCTGCCTGCAGTCTGTCTTTGACTAAATGTCATTATTGTAGTCCATGACTGTATATGTTAGAAGGGATAAGTACAACAGAGAAAAGAAAAAGGTAGTGCAGGATAATGGAAATTGGGAATGCTGGGTTAGGAGGCCAGGTTTTAGTCTATGCTGTTTAGAAGAGTTCATTGAGAAGATAGCATCTGAAAAGGTGACAAATTATCACTTGTCCTATAATTATGACTACCAATTAGTTGCTAAGAAAATGTCAGGCTCTGAAAATAAAGAAAATATGGATCAGCCTGAGTGTGATGGCTCACCCCTGTAATTCCAACACTTTGGAAGGTAGGAGGATAGGTTGAGGTAGGAGGATAGGTTGAGCCCAGGAGTTGAAGACCAGCCTGGGCAACATACTGAGACCCTGTTTCTACAAAAAATAAAAAAAAATTAGCCTGGCATGGCACTTAGCTGTGGTCTCAGCCACTTAGGAGGCTGAAGCAGGAGGGTCGTTTGAGCCCAGGAGGTCGAGGCTGCTGCGAGCCATGTTAGTATCACTGCATTCCAGCCTGGGCAACAGAATCCTTTTTAAGACTCTGTCTTTAAAAAAAAAAGAGAGAGAGAGAAAAGAAAAGAAGAAAATATAGATCAGATTTTATCCCAAACCTCAGGGATAGCTGAGCGAGGGAAGGGAAAAAAATGTAAACAAATTAGAGCATTATAGTGTTGTATATGCTTTGACAGAAGCATATATGAGGTGTAGTAAGGCACACAGATCTTTCTAATGTGATCTCACCTCTGTTCTTAATATGATAGCAGTTTTTTTTTTTTTTTTTTTTTTTTTTTTTTTTTTTTTGAGACAGAGTCTCGCTCTGTCGCCCAGGCTGGAGTGCAGTGGCGCGATCTCGGCTCACTGCAAGCTCCGCCTCCCGGGTTTCACGCCATTCCTGCCTCAGCCTCCCGCTTAGCTGGGACTACAGGCGCCCGCCACCTCGCCCGGCTAATTTTTTTTTTTTTTTTTTGAGACGGAGTCTCACGCTCTCACCCAGGCTGCAGTGCAGTGGTGCGATCTCGGCTCACTGCAAGCTCCGCTTCCCGGGTTCACGCCATTCTCCTGCCTCAGCCTCTCCGAGTAGCTGGGACTACAGGCGCCCGCCACCACGCCCGGCTAATTTTTTTGTATTTTTTAGTAGAGACGGGGTTTCACCGTGTTAGCCAGGATGGTCTCGATCTCCTGACCTCGTGATCCGCCCGCCTCGGCCTCCTAAAGTGCTGGGATTACAGGCGTGAGCCACCGCCCCCGGCGATAGCAGTTTTTAAATAATGACTCAGACTTCCTGGATATCAAAGCATGGGCTTAGATTACTTTAGTCTTAGTCATGACAGTTGGTCATTCTCTCTCCTCACCTCTTTTTACCTTTTTAAAAAATACCATCTTACGTTGAATTCATGTGAGCTGATTTTAATTCTAAAAAATCTGTATATACCATCTGACTACTCAGCATGTCCCAACTTGTTCCAAACTATAGTCAGTTGCATTTTGAACCATCTAATTATCTAAGCGGAATATTTGTATTCAGCATCCATGCTGCTATTCGTAGTGTAACTACCCACAGATACATAATGAGCAAGACACTAAAATGTGCAAGGCATTTTGCAAAATGCCAGAGATACAGCCCTGAATAAGGCTGACAAGCTTCTGCTTTCTAGGAGCTTACATTCTATTGGAGGAAGCAATCAAGTAAGATATCCCATGTATTGTATACCAGCAGTTCCCAGACTTTTTGGTCCGAGGATCCTTGTACACTTTTTAACGTTATGTAAGGACTTTAAACAGCTTTTCTTTATGTGGGTTATATTTATTAATTTGCCAGTTTAGAAATTAAAACTGAGGGATTTTGAAAACATGTACTTATTTATTTAAAAATAGCCACAAGAAACCCATTATACTAACATTAATGAGAAAATAATAATTTTCCCAAAAAAATAGTGAGTAGAATGACATCATGTTAGATTTTTGCAATTCTCTTTAACGTCTGACTTAATAGAAGACAGCTGGATTCTCATATCTGCTTATGCATTCAATCTATTATGATGAGTTGTTCGGATTGAAGTATATGAAAATGTAGCCTCAACAGATACATGGTTAGAAAGGGGAGGAATATTTTAATAGCCTTTTTAGATAACTGCGAATGTTCTTTGATACTTCACCAAAATTTAAGTGATAGCTACTTAAAGTTTAGTTGCAATGTGAAATCTGAAATTGTATTAATGAGATTGATATATGGAAAATATTCTTATGACATTAAAATCCATCGGTTTATGTGGCACTTTGAATAGATCTTTTATGCTTTGTATGATTTTGTAACATCATGCGTTGGTTATTTGAAAATCAAATTGGTTTACTGAATTATATGGATCTTCCAAATATTGACACATTTCATTTTATGACATAAAAAAATTACATTTGTTGATATTGTTCCAAACTAATCAGAAAAGGCTTTAAGTTTTCAGAATCTGTCAAGGTCATGGTGGCTGGTGAATACATGTTTTCCAAAATTCTAATGTTTGCCTACAAGCTTGAATTTTATAATTGGCAATAAATGCTGTCAATTTTTCCTGAAACGACAAACTCACTTCATTCATTTTGCTAAACACCCGAGAGTGAATAATTTAGTTTGTCATTTGTTCTTTGTAGTAAAAATGATATTCTGTTAACAAAGTGCCCATTAGTTCCCAACTCAGACATTTGCACAAATGCTTTTCCTTGAGATAACCATCATATTTTAGTATGTAGCAGAAGTACTTTATGTGTGCTTCCCATTTGTCACAGAGACTATGTATTAAATATTTACTCGAGGGTCAAAATTTAATAATGTTTACTGCTTTTCTTCAAGGGCATTCTTAAAAGAAATAGTAATGTTTTATTTTTCCCTGCAAGCATGAGGTGGTAAAGAATTTAGTGACTACCAGTTCTGTTTGGTGCCATTGCCTTGATTTGTGCTCATGTGCCAGCAGTTTTACCACCATTGTTCTTACAGCATCATTGCAAACATGACAAACGCAGATTATGTTTCAGTATTAGTGCGAAAATAGTTTTGCACTGAGGACCCCAATCTCATTGGATTCCCAGCGTTATTACATACCTTATTTCCCCTGATTTTCACAGTGGAACCATGAGGTAGTTGGTGATATTAACCCCTTTTGAACGCAAGTTTCCTGACCAGAATTTCTGTCGTTCATTCTTTCTGTTTGCTACAATATCTCCAAACTGTGGAAAAGTTTATATTGTTATTCCTTAAGAAGGACTTTGTCCAGCAAAAACAGAATGGGATGGGGTGAGTTTATTTAACAGATCTAGGGATGTCTGAAGCCTAGAGATTCCATTCTCATTGCTGCTTTTTAGGTGCTATGTTGTTGTGAAATACTAAACTTTTCTGTTTCCTTATTCTAGAAAATAAGGATAATAATAATACCTATCTCATGTAGTTGTTGTGAAAATTTAGTTAATACATGTTATATGCTTAGAACCATGCTGACACAAATTAAATGCTCAATAGGTTTAGCTTTTATTATTTACAGTTAGAGATGGGGCTCAGGCATTCCAGCTGAGGGAACAACTTGAGCAAAAGCAGAGAATCGTGTCGTGTGAACAGTAAATACAATCTAACAGAAATGTAGTGGTTCATGGAAGAGTATGTGGGGAAGTAAAACCAGGAAGGTAGATTTGGACGCTGATTATTGCTGGCCTAGAGCTCTAAACTGTTGCTCCAATTTGTGTCCCTAATGCCTAAGACAATGACTGGTACATGGTGTATGTATTTATATACTGCCTGAACATTGGACTATTTGAATAAATTTAAGGAAGGAGAGAGCAGGTGCTCTTACCATGAGCAACATAGGTGGAGAAAGTGACATTGTAGCATTGCCCAGAAGAGTGAATAGAATTCTAGTAAGCAAAGATGTTAGAGGTGTGAGACAAAGCAGCAAATGTAAGAAAATGAGAATGTTTGATGTTTTCTCGTTCTACTTGCCAGAATTTCACAAAATCCCTTGCCAACAAAATTTCACAAAGGCCCTGACTCAGTGACTGAGCACAGTCCTCCAAAAACAACAACAACAACAAAAAGCCCTAAAGACAATAAATAAAATAGAACAGTTTCCCACATCTCCAGCTTAAATCACTGCATTTTTAGAAAACGCAAATTCAGTGATTCTAGTCGTTGCCTCTTTCTGCACATAAGATAATGTCCAACAAGATTAATGATTATGCCTCCATAATATATAACCAGATATGCCCGTACACCCAAATTTTAATGAGATTTTGCTCTACTACAACTTATAAGCACATACAAAACTGCCACCACCAATTTATAAACTGTGTCTAAAACCCTACTTTGAAACAGTCTAACAAAAATTCTCTAAAAGACTCTCCTAGGTAACAGTCCTCAGTAAGACTTCTAAATAAAACTAACTTTAATTCTTTAAAAGCTCCCCTGTCCCGGTTTTTATTTTTTTTGCTTAGTTGACAGAGGCTGATAGAATGGGTGAAGATAGTTGGGCACTGTGGCTCATGCCTATAATCCCAGCTGCTTGGGAGGCTGAGGCAGGAGGATCCCTAGAGGCCAAGAGTTCAAGACCAGCTGAGCAACATAGCAAGACCCAGCCCCATACCCATCTCTGACAGAATAAAAAATTAGCTGGGCATAGTGGCCTGTGCCTGTGGTCCTAACTACTTGGGAGATTGAAGCAGGAGGATCACTTGAGCCCAGGAATTTGGGGTCGTAATAAGCTATGATCATGCCACTGCTCTCCAGCCTGGGCAACAGAGTGAGACCGTATTTCTTAAAAAAAAAAAAAAAAAGAAAGAAAAATGGGTGAAGATAATACCTCACCAAACGATATACTACCCACCCAAGTTATTGTACTTTTCAGGAGATTTAATTACTTGAGATCATGAATTGTTTTATCCTTGCTCGTATCCCAAACATAGTACCCCACGCATATTGGGGCTCAGTAGCTCCCTGAGCAGTGTCTCAGCAGTTAATCTTGTAAACGTGGTTTTTGTGTAATGTTTTTATTTCACAATAACTTTCAGAGAAAAGGAGGCCTTCCTGATTATAGAGGTTACTTTCTTTTTTTTTTAACTTAAATTGCGGAACAGGCAGATAACCACTTTCTTTTGTATACAGGCAGTAATATGTTCATAGTTGTTTGTGTCCTTTTAGTTGTTTGTGTCTTAAAGGAGAAGATATGACTTTAGGAGGACAGATTCCTAAGCAGTGGATCAGGAATGGTAAGGTGAAGGAGTTTTAGAAAGTTGTCCTAAAAGCTACTTCTTGTAGTTTAGATTGTGTGAGTTACACTGGAAGAGTGAAATCTTTTGAATAACTTCATATTCTTATTCAAATGTGTATAATATAGGAAATGCGATTAGATATGTAATAAATGAGCAAAGATGATAAAATCCTGAAAATGTATTTTACGTGCTAGATAAATACTGTTTTCCTCTGTGTACCTTATATTGTTTCCATATAAACCAGGCATTATTGGGAATCAGGAGTTACCAGTAATCTCTTCTCTACTAATTTTCTCTGGCAAATTGTTCTCTGGATTCGTAGAACTAATTTTCTCTGTTGGATTGATAGAACATGTGATAATAACGTATTAATAACATATTGGTATTTTCATGTATGTCAGGCATCGTGGTAAATATTGTACAGATTATCTCATTTAAATCTCACAACCTTATAAGGCCTAGGTACTGTTACCATCCCCATAGGTAATATTATCATCCTTAGATTATAGATGAGAAAAGTAAAGCTTAGAGAATTTAAGTATCTTGCCCAAGGTCAGAATGAATAAGGTCAAAGCTAGGTATCAGACGAGGATTTGGACCCAAGAGTCAGCCCTCTTGGCCTTTACACTGTGCAGCTTAAGAGATACTAAAAAGCAACAGCTTTGTGGGACATTGGGGTGGCTTAGAGTAGTGTTTTCCAAACTGGATTGCAGTCCATTAATGGATTATAAAGGTCTATTTAGTGGGCCCAAATCAGCATTTTAAAAAAATGAATTACAACAGACAGAAAAATATCAATGTGTATGGCATATAATAAGAGCAAGCACTCTTTTATGAAATGAATGTTCCAGTTTATATGTATATGTGTATATACACATATGTGTATATATGTATGTATGAACTGGGTGAAGTTATAAAATGTACTTCTTATTGTGGGTCACAGTCAAACAAAATTTGGAGCCCACTGGCTTAGAGGATGGAAAGCAAGCTGGAAAATATAATGAATAGAAGTGGTAGCTGCTAGAGAAGAAAGTCTAGAGATAAGCTGAATGTACAAATAACATTTTTACAAAAGGGAAGAAGAGTTAACTTTATATATTTGGTAAAATACTGTAGTACTCAAAGTTGTTTTAACTAGCTCATTAAGTTAGGCCCTTTTTGGTAGGGATTCACGCAGAGTTAGTATAGCTTTAATTTTACTTCTAGAGAGCTGCGTCTGCAGGTGGTTTTGAATTGTGTATATCATTACTGTATTTTTATTTCTCATATGAACAATTTGTTGTGATTGAATAATAACCAGACATCTCTGGTGCTTCATAGACACAAAGCCCTTTTTTCTATTAGATCCATTAGAGTAGAGGTTTGTTTACTGACATGCTAGGAGAGTGGGAGAAGGTGGATTAGATTAGTCAGAATAATATTGACTCTTGAATTTTCAGCTGGAAGGGAGAATTTAGTTCAACTTCCAATTTTAAGGTGCAAAATGAATATTCATTTTTTCGAGACTATCATAAAAAAGCACAAAAATACATATTCAGACAATACAAGTGGCTTATTAAAGTCAACAGTAGAAAGAAGTAGCAAAGCTACATGTATACATTAGTCCTGCTCCTGCTCCTGTATAGTAATTTGCCCTCTTTTTTTGTGTAGTATAGTAATTTGCCCTCATTTGCTTAGTCTGTCTTTTTTACCTGGAATTTCTTCCCTGTCAGTGCCCCCCTCCTTCTCCACATACCCCCACTTTTTTCTTTCTCTCTCTCTCCCTCTCACCCAGACACACACATATACACTCACATACCTTTGCCTCTAATTCTACTCAGTTTTAAAACTCAATTTTAATTTCCTTGCCTCAGAAGCTTTCCTTGAGTTCACCTTTACAAACACAAATGTCTTTATTTATTTTGATGCTCAAATTGTCCTCAATTTGACCAGAGGAATCCTATTTAAGCTGACCTCTGTGTCATTTTAACATGCCCCTGTCATTCTTTAAGTATTTCCTTACTTTCTGGCACAAAAAGACATTCCAGGCTCATTTTATACCTTCTCTGTCCTAGTTCTGGAATCAACCATTTTTCCAGGGAGCTCTGGTTTCTTCTAATGGAAATGATATTTAGAAATCAACACCTAGTGCTAGGTGTAGTTACTGCTTATAAAGTGTTATGGCTCCCAGGCCCTCTAGAGAGCTAAGAAACATATGAATGTTATGTACATAGAGCTAAGAAACATATGAATGTTATGTACAGAGAGCTAAGAAACATATGAATGTTACATACATAGGGGTGTGCTTGTGTGTACACATGTGTACATCCATGTTCATATTTATTTCCATATGTATTTATCTACATGTATATTGAAAACCATGATGAGGTCATGCTGATACCTCCAGTTACAGTCTATCACAACAGAAATAATTCTGTTTTTTCCCTTACCATATTTAACTCCGTTTTCCAAAAGTGAGAAAAACTTTATCTTTGTTGTATTTACTTATTTGATCAATCCTTCTGTATGTAATTATTTTCCAATCATCCATGACCCTTTGTAAATGTCACCATCACTCCATTCAGCCTTGGAAACCTTGTGCCATGCGGAGCCTGTTCACTGCAATGTGGACACCTTCGTTCTTTTTCTTGGGTTCTGACTCCTCATATTGGACTTTCCCATTGTATAGCTTCCCTCTTCCTCTTGCTTTGGGCTCTCATGCCCTATGCTAGGTTGTGCCTTTACATGATGCATGCCCTCTTCACCCTACTCAGGCTCTAATGTCCTGAGCCGGATCTTCCACCCATTTGGTACAGTACTTTTAACTAAACTACAGAGCTCATTTGAATTTTCCCTCTAATGCTCCTTTTCTGTTCCAGGATTCAATCCAGGATGCCACATTGCTTTTAGTTGTAATAGTTCTTTATTTGTTATCTTTCATGACCTTGACATTTTTTATGAGTATTGGTCAGTTATTTTGTAGAATGTCTCTCATTTTGGATTTATCTGATATGTTCTCATGATTCGATTGCAATTATGTATTTTGGCAAGAATACCACAAAAATGATGCTGTTTCCTTTTCTCAGTGGATTGTATTAGGAGGTATAGGATGTCAATTAATCTTATTACTAGTGATGTTAACCTTGATCACTTGATTAAGATAGTGTACCAGATTTTTCCATTGTAAAATTGTTATTTATTCATTTGGGGGAGATACTTTATTCTCTTGTGGGAGATACTTTGAATCTATGCCAATTTCCTGTTTCTCCTCACTTTTGCCCACTGATGTTAGCCATCAGTGGATCTTGCCTGATGTAATTATTGCTGTGGTGTTGGTCTAATGGTGATTTTTAATTTTTGTCAGTCCTTCTACACTTATTCATTGTAATTTTTTTTTTTTTTTGAGATGGAGTCTCCCTGTTGTCACCCGGACTGGAGTGCAATGGCACGGCGATCTTGGCTCGCTGCAACCTCTGCCTCCCTGGTTCCAGCAATTCTCCTACCTCAGCCTCCCGAGTAGCTGAGATTACAGGCACCCACCAACACACCTGACTAATTTTTGTATTTTTAGTAGAGACGGGGTTTCACCATATTGGCCAGGCTGGTCTCGAACTCCTGACCTCAGGTGATCCACCTGCCTTGGCCTCCCAAAGTGCTGGGATTACAGGCGTGAGCCACCGCGTCCGTCCCATTATAATTCTTCTAAAGGAAGAGATGTCCCATCTCCCCTATTTATTTACTTATTCAATTATTTTACATTAATATTGGACTTGTGGATATTTATTATATTCTATGGGTTATAGTCCAGTACTCTGTGAATTTATTTACCTAAAATCATGAGTTCATACTGAAACCTCCAATTGTAGTTCAACATCACAAGGTTTATTCTAACCTTCTCCCTTTCTGTATTTCTAATTCTTTTCTGATAGTAAGAAACCTGGTTCTCATTATCTATAATATATTCACTTGTCTGTAGTTACAGAATTGCTAACATGTACTCCTATGAAAATCAAATTTGCTAACTAGAGTATTGTATTTGTATATAGTTTTTTTTTTTTTTTTTTTTTTTTTGCCTATCCTTTCACTATAGTCAAAATACTGTTGTTGTTGTTGTTCTTGTTTTTTATACTTTTAAGTTTTAGGGTACATGTGCACAACGTGCAGGTTTGTTACATATGTATACATGTGCCATGTTGGTGTACTGCACCCATTAACTCATCATTTAACATTAGGTATATATCCTAATGCTATCCCTCCCTCCTCCCCCCACCCCACAACAGGCCCCAGTGTGTGACGTTCCCCTTCCTGTGTCCATGTGTTCTCATTGTTCAATTACCACCTATGAGTGAGAACATGCTGTGTTTCCTTTTTTGTCCTCGCGATAGTTTGCTGAGAATGATGGTTTCCACCTTGATCCATGTCCCTACAAAGGACATGAACTCATCAGTTTTTATGGCTGCATAGTATTCCATGGTGTATATGTGCCACATTTTCTTTTTTTTTTTTTTTGAGATGGAGTCTCGCTCTGTCGCCCAGGCTGGAGTGCAGTGGCACAATCTCCGCTCACTGCAAGCTCTGCCTCCCGGGTTCATGCCATTCTCCTGCCTCAGCCTCCCGAGTAGCTGGGACTACAGGCACCCGCCACCACGCCCGGCTAATTTTTTGTATTTTTTTTTTAGTAGAGATGGGGTTTCACTGTGTTAGCCAGGATGGTCTTGATCTCCTGACATCGTGATCCACCCACCTCTGCCTCCCAAAGTGCTGGGATTACAGGCGTGAGCCATCGCGCCCAGCCGCCACATTTTCTTAATCCAGTCTATCGTTGTTGGACATTTGGGTTGGTTCCAAGTGTTTGCTATTGTGAATAGTGCCGCAATAAACATACGTGTGCGTGTGTCTTTATAGCAGCATGATTTATAATCCTTTGGGTATATACCCAGTAATGGGATGGCTTGGTCAAATGATATTTCTAGTTCTAGATCCCTGAGGAATTGCCACACTGACTTCCACAATGGTTGAACTAGTTTACAGTCCCACCAACAGTGTAAAAGTGTTTCTATTTCTCCACATCCTCTCTAGCACCTGTTGTTTCCTAACTTTTTAATGATCGCCATTCTAACTGGTGTGAGATGGTATCTCATTGTGGTTTTGATTTGCATTTCTCTGATGGCCAGTGATGATGAGCATTTTTTCATGTGTCTTTTGGCTGCATAAAAGTCTTCTTTTGAGAAGTGTCTGTTCATATCCTTCACCCACTTGTTGATGGGGTTGTTTGTTTTTTTCTTGTAAATTTGTTTGAATTCGTTGTAGATTCTGGATATTAGCCCTTTGTCAGATGAGTAGATTGCAAAAATTTTCTCCCATTCTGTGGGTTGCCTGTTCACTCTGATGGTAGTTTCTTTTGTTGTGCAGAAGCTCTTTAGTTTAATGAGATCCCATTTGTCAATTTTGGCTTTTGTTGCCATTGCTTTTGGTGTTTTAGACATGAAGTCCTTGCCTACGCCTGTGTCCTGAATGGTATTGCCTAGGTTTTCTTCTAGGGTTTTTATGGTTTTAGGTCTAACATTTAAGTCTTAATCCATCTTGAATTAATTTTTGTATAAGGTGTAAGGAAGGGATCCAGTTTCAGCTTTCTACATATGGCTAGCCAGTTTTCCCAGCACCATTTATTAAATAGGGAATGCTTTCCCCATTGCTTGTTTTTGTCAGGTTTGTCAAAGATCAGATAGTTGTAGATGTGTGGCATTATTTCTGAGGGTTCTGTTCTGTTCCATTGGTCTATATCTCTTTTGGTACCAGTACCATGCTGTTTTGGTTATGGTAGCCTTGTAGTATAGTTTGAAGTCAGGTAGCATGATGCCCCCAGGTTTGTTCTTTTCTTAGGATTGACTTGGCGATGCAGGCTCTTTTTTGGTTCCATATGAACTTTAAAGTAGCTTTTTCCAATTCTGTGAAGAAAGTCATTGGTAGCTTGATGGGGATGGCATTGAATCTATAAATTACCTTGGGCAGTATGGCCATTTTCACAATATTGATTCATCCTACCCATGAGCATGGAATGTTCTTCCATTTGTTTGTATCCTCTTTTATTTCATTGAGCAGTGGTTTGTAGTTCTCCTTGAAGAGGTCCTTCACATCCCTTGTAAGTTGGATTCCTAGGTATTTTATTCTCTTTGAAGCAATTGTGAATGGGAGTTCACTCATGATTTGGCTCTCTGTTTGTCTGTTATTGGTGTATAAGAATGCTTGTGATTTTTGCACATTGATTTTGTATCCTGAGACTTTGCTGAAGTTGCTTATCAGCTTGAGGAGATTTGGGGCTGAGACGATCGGGTCTTCTAGATACACAATCATGTCATCTGCAAATAGGGACAATTTGACTTCTTCTCTTCCTAATTGAATACCCTTTATTTCCTTCTCCTGCCTGATTGCCCTGGCCAGAACTTCCAACACTATGTTGAATAGGAGTGGTGAGAGAGGGCATCCCTGTCTTGTGCCAGTTTTCAAAGGGAATGCTTCCAGTTTTTGCCCATTCAGTATGGTATTGGGTGTGGGTTTGTCATAGATAGTTCTTACCATTTTGAGATACGTCCCATCGATACCTAATTTATTGAGAGTTTTTAGCATGAAGTGTTGTTGAATTTTGTCAAAGGCCTTTTCTGCATCTATTGAGATAATCATGTGGTTTTTGTTATTTGTTCTGTTTATATGCTGGATTACATTTATTGATTTGTGTATGTTGAACCAGCCTTGCGTCCCAGGGATGAAGCCCCCTTGATCATGGTAGATAAGCTTTTTGGTGTGCTGCCGGATTCAGTTTGCCAGTAGTTTATTGAGGATTTTTGCATCGATGTTCATCAGGGATATTGGTGTAAAATTCTCTTTTTTGGTTGTGTCTCTGCCAGGCTTTGGTATCAGGATGATGCTGGCCTCATAAAATGAGCTAGGGAGGATTCCCTCTTTTTCTATTGATTGGAATAGTTTCAGAAGGAATGATACCAGCTCCTCCTTGTACCTCTGGTAGAATTCGGCTGTGAATCCACCTGGTCCTGGACTCTTTTGGTTGGTAAGCTATTAATTATTGCCTCAATTTCAGAGCCTGTTATTGGTCTATTCAGAGGTTCAACTTCTTCCTGGTTTAGTCCTGGGAGGATGTATGTGTCGAGGAATTTATCCATTTCTTCTAGATTTTCTAGTTTATTTGCATAGAGGTGTTTATAGTATTCTCTGATGGTAGTTTGTATTTCTGTGGGATCGGTGGTGATTTTTCAAAGTTACTTCATGTTTTAGTTAGTTTGGGCTGCTATAACAAATTACCATAGATTACGTATCTTAAACAGCAAACATTTATTTCCTCACCGTTCTGGAGGCTGGAAGTTTAGATCAGGATGCCAGCATGGTCAGGTTCTGGTGAAAGCTTTCTTCCAGGTTGCATAGTCAACTTCTTGTCCTTATATCCTCATGTGTTGGAAGGAGAGTGAGACAGCTCTGAGGTGCCTCGTCACATTAAAGAGGGTTCTACCCTCACCTCCTAATACAATCACATTGAAGGTTAGGATTTCAACATAGGAATTTTGGGGCAACACAAACATTCACTCCATGGCACTGAGGTTCAATTATTTGAAATATTATGGTTCTGAGAGGCTGAATATATACAAAAAGATATATTCAGAGTGTTGCTACCTCCTTAATTCTTACTGATCTGTTCCTATTCTTCCTGGCTTCCCATCCTTTCTCACCTGTGGCTTGTAAGGGTAACCAATTTATTTAGTTTTCTTTAGAATCTTTATATTTCTTTTGTACAAATAAGAAAATACTTGTATGTTTTCTGATATTCTTTTTTTCTTATAGTAAAGACACACTTCACTTTAAAAAAATTTTATTTGATGGTATATCTGAAAATCACTCCAAATCACCAAAGAAATCTTCCTCATTCCTTTTTTTTTTTTTTTAAGAGATGGGGTCTCACTGTATTGTCCAGGTTGGTTTCGAACTCTTGGGCTCAAGTGAGCCTCCCATCTCCTGGAGCTGCAGGTGTGTGCTGCTGCAACTGGCTTTTATTCTTTTTGATACCTGCATAGTATTCCTTGATTTATTCAACCATTCTCCTCTGTATGAGTATTTAGGGTGTTTCCTATATAGACATATATATATATATATATATATATATATATATTTTTTTTTTTTTTTTTTTTTTTGAGACGGAGTTTCGCTTTTGTTGCCCAGGCTGGAGTGCAATGGCACGATCTCAGCTCACCACAACCTCTGCCTCCCTGGTTCAAATGATTCTCCTGCCTCAGCCTCCCGATAGTAGCTGGGATTACGGGCATATGCCACCACACACCACTGATTTTGTATTTTTAGTAGAGATGGGGTTTCTCCGTGTTGGTCAGGCTCATCTGGAATTCCCGACCTCAGGTGATCTGCTGGCCTCAGCCTCCCAAAGTGCTGGGATTACAGGCGTGAGCCATCACGCCTGGCCCCAATATTTTAAAGTTACAAAAAATGCTGTAGTAAATAACCTTGTTCCATATATATTTTTGTATTGTTAGATGTTGATCGATTTTTTTTCACATATTCAACCAACTTTGTATTTCTGGAATAAACCCAACTTGGACATGATCTATTAGTTTTTTAAGGTCATGGTCATTCATTCATTTCACATTTTATTCTTAGTACATTCCACTGGGAGAGGAAAGAGTCATGCATCAGTATATAGATTGTGCTGTTCTGTTGTAATGTTTTTATATAGGATTTTTGCATGTCTGTTTATTCTGTTAGATTTGCCTATAATTTTTCTCTAATAACAGTCTTGTCAGATTGGTGTCAAAGTTATGCTGGCCTTAAAAAAGAGTTGTGGAGTGTTGACTCTTTTTCCATTATCTGGAAGATTTTGTATTAGAGATTGGCATTATTTTTTTCCTTAAGAATTCTCTGGTGAAGGCTTCTAGGCTTGGATTTTTCTTTGTGAGATGATTTTCAATTATTTTAATATTAGAGTGTTTTTGACCTACCAAAAGTGTACTTTCCTGTGGCCCAACCTAATAGTTATAGCACTATCTAGGTTTTTAAATTTGTTATTGTGGTAGTTTTGGTAAATTGTATTTCCTTAAATAATATTTTCCACTTAATTAAAATTTTCAGTTTTATAGTCAGGGAGTTATGAGTATGTGCATCAGTTGTGATGTCCTCTTTCTTATTCATGACATTAATGATCTGTGCCATCATGTTTGTATTGTCTTCGTCCCTTCCTCCTCCTGTCAGTTTTGTTAGAAGTTGATCAATTTCATTAGTTATTTTTAGGTAACCAACTTAGGCTTTAGTGACCTATCTATTGAATGTTTGCCCTCTATCTCGTTAATTTATGTTCTTTATCATTTCCTTTTCTACTCATTTTGAACTTCTTGTTGTTTTCAGCCTTTTTGCTTTTATATATATATGCATTTAATATATATATATGAATTTTTACATACATATATGCATTTAAGGCCACAAATTTCCCTTTATGCACTACTTTAACTGTATCCAATGAATCAATATGTCATATTTTCATTTATTCAGTTCTACATGTTTTCTAATTTCTAGTGCAGATATTTTTTCCTGACCTATGGATTATTTAGAAGTATTTATTTAAAAAAATTCCAAAACATCTCAGTATTTTGTTTTATTTTTCTTTCTTTCTTTCTCCTTTTGGCTGCATGCAGGGGACTTTATTGATGGTACATGACAAGGTGGGGCCTTCCAGGCCCCTCCCTCTTCAGGGGGTCTGTCATGGAAACTGTGTCAAGAAGAGATTTTTGCATGTCTGTTTATTCTGTTAGATTTGAGTGCAGCAGGTATTCCCCAGCAGCTGAGGTCCTCTCTTGTCCTTTAGTGCTCTTGCTGGGGCTGGTGGTCCTGGTCACTTATTCCTTGTAGGCCATGTGGACCATGAGGTCCACCACCCTGTTGATGTAGCCAGATTCATTTTCATTGTCATACCAGGAATTGAGCCTGACAAAGTGGTCATTGAGGGCAGTGCTGGCCCCATCATGGAAGGTGGAAGAGTGGTTCTCACTTAAAGTCGGAGGAGACAACCAGGTGTTCAGTATAGCTCAGGATACCCTTTAGGGGGCCCTCCAGTGCCTGCTTCACTACCTTAATGTCATCGTATTTGGCAGGGTTTTCTGGATGGCAGATCATATCTGACACGTAGGTGGTGGGGACTTGAAAGACCATGCCAGTGATCTTCCCATTCAGTTTGGGGATGACCTTGCCCACAACCTTGGCAGCACCAGTAGATGCAGGGATGATGGTCTTGAGAGCCTCATGGTCGTCATGCCACAGTTTCCCAGAGCTACCGTCTACCCACATCTTCTGGGTGGCAGTGATGGCATGGAGTGTGGTTATGAGTCCCTCCACAATGCCAGAGTTGTCATGGATGACCTTGGATGGGGGTGGGGTGATCAATTGGTGGTGCAGGAGGCATTACTGAGGATCTCAAGGCTGTTTTCTTTCTTCTCATGGTTCATGTCCATCACAAACATGGGGGTGTCAGCAGAAAGGGCAGAGATGAAGACCCTTTTGGCTCTTCCTCTAAGTGAGCCCCAGCCTTCTCCATGGTAGTGAAGATGTTGATGGACCCAACAATATAGTCAGCACCAGTGTCACCCCCATTTGATTTTGGTGGGATCTCACTCCTGGAAGATGGTGATGGGATTTCACTTGATGACAAGCTTCCCATTCTCAGCCTTGATGCTGCCATGGAACTTGCCATGGGTGGAATCCTACTGGAACATGTAGACCATGTAGTTGAGGTCAAAGAAGGGGTCATTGATGACAATACCTGCTTTGCCAGAGTTAAAAGAAGCCCTGGTGACCAGGTGCCCAATACAGCCAAATCCGTTTACTCCAGCCTTCATTTTCACCATGGTGTCTCAGGGACACGGCTGGTGCTGCATGCTGCATGAGAAGGGGCGGCTGTCTGTCAAATGAGAGGAGCAGAGAGCATCAAAAACCCTAGTATTTTCTAATTTATCTTTTTTTTTCTTTTTTTAACTGGTTTCTAGCTTAAATTTCCACTATGGTTAGAGAATATATGATTTCAGTCCTTTGATATTTGTTGAGACTTGTTTTAGGGTCCAATATTTGGTCAGCTTTTAGAAATATTCTGTGTTCTGCTTAAAAAGAATATCTGTTTTACATTTGTTGTATTCAGCATTCTGTCTATCTCATTGAATCAAGTTTATTCATCAGACTGTTTAAATCTTCTGTGTCCTTATTAATGTTTCATCTGCTTGCTTTATTGATTAATGAGAGTGATATAACATGTGTCACTTGTAAGCATCATATACTTTTACAAATCTTAAAGCCTTTGTATTTTAATTAGCACGTTTACTTCACTCACATTTAATTATTGATTTTTTAGGCTTAAACATTTGCCATCTTACTCTATGCTTTCCTTCAGTCTTGTATATTCGATTTCTTTTTTCTCCTTTCTTGTCAATTTTTGGATTATCTTTATTTTTGGATTTTTTAATTTTAGAAGTTAAACACTTAAAAAGCTTTTCTTTTAGTGATTATTTTAGATATTATAACATGAATCCTTCAGTTATCAAAATCATTGATAATTTTATTTTCTTCCCAATGTAAGAAACTTAAAACTTTTTATCCCATTTTCCCTTTTCCAATCTATATGCAATTGTTTTGTATATACAATCTATATGCAGTTTAATTTTGCATACATTTATTTAAAATCCCATGAGAGCCTTTTGGTCCCAGCAGCAGCAGAGTTGAGCAAGCGGCTCCCTCCCTCCCTCCGCTGCCCGCTGGCCAGCAGGATGGAATAGGCCACACTCCTTTGTCAAGGACTTACTGGCCGGAGGCATTGCCGTCGCTATTTCCAAGAGGGCAGTGACCCGAGTTGAGCCAGTCAAGGCACTGCTGCAGGTGCAACATGCCAGTAAGCAGATTGTGGCGACACAGTACAAAGGTGTGGTGTGGTGGGCTGCAAGGTCTGCATCCCCAAGGAGCAGGGCACTTGTCCTTCTGGAGGGGCACCTGGCCAGCACCATCCACTGCTTCCCCATGCAAGCCCTCAAGCCCTCAGCTTTGCCTTTAGGGATAAGTAAGAGTGGGTCTTTCTGGGAGGCGTGCATAAGCATGCACAGTTCTGGAGATACTTTGCAGGCAACCTGGCTTCCTGAGGGGCGGCTGGGGCCATCTCCCTGTGCTTCTTCTACCCCCTGGAATTTGCCAGAACCCGCCTGGCAGCCAACGTTGGGAAATTGGGCACATAGTGGGAGCTCAAAGGCCTGGCAGACTGCCTGGAGAAGATCAAGGCCGATGGGATCCGAGGCCTGTCCCAGGGCTTCAGCGTCTCGGTGCAGGGCATCCATATGTAGTGGGCAACCTACCTCAGCGTGTATGATACAGCCAAGGGCATGCTCCCTGACCCCAAGAACACCCACCACATGGTGAGCTGGATGATTGCCCAGGCCATGACAGTGGCCCATGTGGCCTCCTACCCACTCCTCACAGTGCAGGCGGATGGTGATGCAGTCCAGGTGCAAAGGAGGTGATATTACGAACACAGGTGCCCTTGATTGTTGGCAGAAGCTCTCCTAAGATGAAGGGGCAAAGCCTCCATCAAGGGTGCATGGTCCAACATCCTCACAGGCATGGGGCCAAGTCTGGGCCTGTATTATGAGCTGAAGAAAGTCACCTAAGTGCATTATGTCTCATCCATAGAAATGGCAACCCAGAGAATCATGTAGAATACTTACCTATTACAGATTATGGACCTTCAAGAAATTCCGGTCGTCTTTGTCCTGGCCAGAGATCATGTCTGTAGAGGGCTGAGGTAGGCTCTAGAAAAGGGGCTCATTGTGATCACATTCCCCATTGGCACCTGATTCCATGTATTGATTACTGGGGGTGGGAAAATCATGACGTCATTGTGAGCACACAGGCGAGGCAACTCCAGCTCAGACCTAGAGTCCAGATGCTTATAGGACCTGAGTTGTGTTTAAGTATTTATTTAAATAAAAAGAATTGTATTTCCCATTTGTACTTAAGCACTAGCTCTGCTTTTGCACAGTGAGTATTTGTAATTATGTTCTGTGTTAGGCGTGCTGCTGCAAAACAATAAAAACAGGACACTGAGAGCCAGAAAAAACCCCGCAAGATATTATTAAATATTATGATTGTATGTAGAGAATATTTAGTTTTAGCCACATACTTATAATTTCTGTTGCTCTTCATTCTGTCCGCTCCTACCACCTTCCATCAGGCATTGTTTATACCTAGAAAAGAGTACTTTTTAGAATTTTATTTAATGAGTATCTGCCGATAGCAGAATTCTGGTTTTGTCAGTCTGAAAATGAGTTTATTTCATCTTAATTCATAAAGGATATATTTCAGTGAATTCTAAATTGACAGTTATTCTCTTTTAGCCATTAAATGTCGTACTGTATTGTCTCTTGGTTCTCATTATTTCTTTTGAGAGCCTACCTGAATTTAATTGTTGTTTCTTTGAAAGTAACCTGTCCTTTTTTCTCCCTGGCTGTTTTAAAGATATTTCCTATATCTTTGGTTTGCAGTAAGTTTTACTGAGATGTGCCCAACTTGTGGATTTCTTTGATTTATCTTGCTTGGGATTCCTAGGACTTCTGAATATCTTTAATCAGTTTTGGAAAATTCTCAGCCGGACAGTGCTTCCATGCCATGCTCTCTTTTGTCTTCTTCTGGTGTTCCAATCACATGTGTGTTACATTTTCTCATACTCTGTATTGCTTACCCTTTCTTCTATATTTTCTGTCTCTTTGACTTACTGTCTTTTGTTCTGCTGGGTTTCTTCTAACTGCTCCCAGTTCTGTAATTGTCTCTTTAGTTGCACTTAATCTGCTGTTGAACTCATCTATTAAATTCTTAATTTTGATTATTTGTCACTTTTGGAATTTATATTTGAATTGATTATTTTATAAAGCTAAGTGAAAAAAACCCTAAAAATAAAAAAGGAAAAAATTATGTCATTTATACGATAATGTGGAGCTCCTGTTGATCTGTTTCTGTTGTCTTTTGGTTCTCGTTTATGTGTGGTTTTGTCTCCATAAGTGTCTCCATTTATGTGTATTTGGTTATCTTTGCTTATGTGCTAGACATTGTATTTTAAAAATTGTTTATGTAAATTTAATTCAGCAGCTAAGATGATGTTATCTTCCTACAGAAAAGATTTTCATTTGCTTTTGCTAGTAGATGCCTGGAGTCACTAAAAATCTGTGATCATTTAAATCAATTTCAGGCATCAAGATTTTTCTGGGCCACCCATATGACCAAGCAATTGTTTTAATTCTAGTTTATCACTACTCCCACAGAGAAGCTGTTTGGTGTCCCAACTAGAACATGGACTGTTTACCAGAGCTCCCATTGTTGGTGGGCCCTCGCTTCCAACTTCCGGCCTGAAAAGGCTTGTGTGGTTTTTTTTTTTTTTTAATTCTTATTTTATTTATTTATTTATTTCGAGACAGAGTCGCCCTCTGTTGCCCAGGCTGGAGTGCAGTGGCACGATCTTGGCTCACTGCAACCTCCGCCTCCCGGGTTCAAGTGATTCTCCTGCCTCAGCCTCCTGAGTTACTGGAATTACAGGGACCCACCACCATGCCCAGCTAATTTTTGTATTTTTAGTAGAGATGGAGTTTTACCATGTTGGCCAGGCTGGTCTTGAACTCTTGACCTCAGGTGATTGCCTGCCTCAGCCTCCCAAAATGCCGGGATTACAGGCATGAGCCACTGCACCCAGCCGGATTTTTTTGTTCTTAAAGAAGTTTTAGGTTCACAGCAAAATTGAACAGAAAGTAGAGTTCTCATATAACGGCTTCCGCCACACACTGACAAGCTTTTAAGTGCATTGTCCAGTCTGCAATTCCTCTCCTGGAATTTGCAATGCCTCCAGGAGAAGTGTCCCTAAATACAAGGTTTATCTTCTAAATTTTTTGTCTTCTCCCAGATCTTTCCTTGGTAATTCTTTATTACCTTGTTGGTTTGTGATGCCTTCAACCAGTTGTTTTTTAAAAATCAGTCTAGCTTTTCTGAATGTTTTCAGTGGGAAGGTTGGTCTGAACTATGTAGCCTGCTATTATTGAACACAATTATTCCCTTTCTTATAAATTGTTGCAAGTAGATTGCATGTCTGTAAGAAATGTTAATAGATCATGCTGAACCTATTAAGGAAATGGTACAACTAAAAACCTTTTCTGTTAGCCATCATAGTTTTAAAATGATACTTTCAAATATGGAGATATAGAAATTAAACTTTTAATTTTAATGTATAATCTTTTATTCCAGCTCGTGATGCTGATGAGCGAGAGAAGTGGATCCATGCCTTAGAAGAAACAATTCTTCGACATACTCTCCAGCTTCAAGTAAGGGTCTTTACATGGTTTCCAGATAATTCATTAGTTGTTGCTTTCTTTTTTTGTCTATTTTCTGTTTTTTTTTTTAAATAACTGTGATATGATGTAATAGGAGCTTATAATTTCTGAGTTGCTTATTTTTCCTTTATAGTTATAGTAAAGTTATACTCATTTATTTTCTCCTGCTTTCTGCAGGGTAAAATACTGATTTTTGTCTAGAAACAAGACAGTGCAAGACAATGTTGAAAGTGAAATTCTATGTTAAAATATGCCAGATTCATTTTAAAAATTTAATATCTGTAGTCAGTTATTGATACAGCCAAGTTACATAATTATGCATGATAATAGGTAAATACTGAGAAGTTCACCTCATTTTCTTTTTAAAGGATTTGGCTATTACTGTACGTGTCAGTTAGTACTCTTTCATATGGTAGTGAAAGAAAACTCAAACCAAACTGATTCATGAAGAAGAAAGTAAATCTGGTTAGATGTGGTTTGAATTAGATAATTCATGTCATGAGGACTCATATCTCCCATCTCTATTTCTACGTTCCACTTCTTTTGCATTGGCTTCATTTTCGGTTAGGTTCTCCCTTGGTGGTGGTAAGGTGGTTGTAGCAATGTCAGCCTCCCATTTTTGGAACCGAGTCCATAAGAGGCTATTCTTTCTAGACCTTAACAAGAGTAACACAATTATTGCTCATCACCTTAGATTTGGCCATGTGTCAAATCCTGGCCAGTCACAATTTCACAGTCATAGATTCTACCCTGGAGCTGGGATGTTATTGGCCTCACTAGAAACACATTGCTGATAGGGTAGAAGGTGTGTTCATCCTACCCCACCTGACCCGCACCAAAGTCAGAATAGGGAAAAACAGATGTTGGGTGACATGCAACTAATGTCTGCCGTACTACACTGAAGATATTTTTCTATGTTTATTCTCCAGTGAAAGAGCTTATATTTGTGGCACATAGGGGATTTTGTTTTATTTTAATTTAGGAAATTTAATTGTAGAAAACATGTTTTATAACCCTTTCTCTCTACTTTGTTCTATATCAGGAATTGACTTGATTAGATAAGGTGGCATAGGGTATCTTAGGCCCTACAAGATAGTAAACCCCCAGTCACTTCAAAGTGTTCAGTAGAGGCTTAAAAAACATTATTAAAGGATGTGGTTATTAGGGGACTTTAAGAAATGAATATGAAATTGAAGTAGGAAATCTTTAAGCTACTCTATGAGTTATGCTTTTTAAAAGCAATTTGTAATTCCTGTAGATTTCTTTTAAATTTAGGCAGTTTCATAAATGACTATAGCATCATTTTAGCAAGTTTGTGATCTTGTAAGAGGAGGAGAAGTATTTTTTGTTTGTTTGTTTTTTGTTTTTTTGAGACAGTCTCACTTTGTACCCCAGAAAGTAAATCTAGTTAGATGTGGTTTGTCTCGGCTCACTGCAACCTCCACCTCCTGGGTTCAAGCAATTCTCTTGCCTCAGCCACCATACCTGGCCTAAGAGGGGAGGATAAGTGTTTTAATGATCATATTAGACTGAATGTGGCAGATGAGATTTCCCGCCCCCCCATGGTTGGTTAGACTGACATTCAACATTCAACAAGAGCCACCTGCCCTTGTAGGCATTTCTGCCACTATACCCCTACATAAACCTTCTAGAGTGCTATTGCTTACTTGCTTTCCTTCAAATACATTTTTTCATTTCTGGCCTCCACATTCTTGTGTGTGATGTCCTTTCTCTGTGAAATGTCTTCTACCCTTTTTTTCAAAGCCTAGTTTAGAACTGACCTCTTCTGTGAACCCTCTGCCGACTGGCCTTTCCTTCCCCAATCCACCAAGTTCAAAATGATCTCTTTCGTTTGAATACTATAGTGTTTGCACAATTCACTATCTCCTTGTCATATTCTTCTTGTTTATTTGTTGTCAGCTGATGTTGACATCATAAGTTCAGGCTCCTAACTAGATCCAATATTGGAATTTTTCAGCTTTTGCTAAGAAGAGAGCTTGTATGTCTTTGGGAATAATGGGCAGAAAAAGATAACTTTGAGAAGTCTTAGACTTCTAATAGCTTTGATATTTAAAAGTACATGTAATACAAGAGGTTTTTTTCCTACACTTAATGCATGGAGAAGATAGGACATTTAGAAATATGGAATTAATGTTCATTTGACTGGCAAAAGATTATCTTCTCAGACGTAGCGAAGTGTGGTAAAGAACTTCGCTCTAGAGCCAGAATATCTGTGTTTGTATCCCAGAGCCCACTACATATTTAACCATTAACATTCAACTTACTGTGTCTGAGTTTCAGTGGCCTCATCTATAAAATGAGGATAATAAGAGTACCTACTTCATAGAGTTGTTTTAGTGGTTAAGTAAACTAACGTAAACTTGCTAGAACTTGATAAACTAATATTGGATGAGAACTGGTTGAAATAATGCCTGGCTATAGTAAGAACTTGGTAAATGTTAGTTGCCATTACAATGCAACTACTGTTCCTACCATTCCCTCTGCCAGTGCCTGGTATTCAGTAGCACTCAGTAAATGTTAGTTAAATGAAGAAATAACTGAAGGAATGAATGAACAAACGGTGGATGTAGAGATTGCTTTTCCATTGTTGTTTATTGAGTATTTTGAGATGTATAACATACTGTCTGTTAGGCACTGTGGGATGGGCACTCATGGAGCTGTCTTCCAAAGGGATATAGGAGAGGAGACGCAGTGATCTCAGCAACCTACCTTTAAAACATATCTGAATATCTACTGCCATGTTAGGTTCTCTTCTTTTGCTTTTTTTAAAAAAAAAATTCTCACAAAACTCCCCCCACCCAGTTCGGTTTATAGATGAGGAAGCTCCTACTACATAATAGTGCTTCCCAGTCTAATTCTTGACCTCATTGTATTTATATGTCCCTTTTTTTTTTTGACAGGGTCTCACTCGTTGCAGTGGCACAATCACAGCTCACTGCAACCTCTGCCTCCCCTGCTCAAGTGATCCTCCCACCTCAGCCTCCTGAGTAGCTGGGACTACAGGCATGCACCACCACGCCTGGCTAATTTTTGTATTTTTTTGTAGAGATGGGGTTTTGCCATGTTGGCCAGGCTGGTCTCAAACTCCTGGGCTCAAGCCATCTGCCCACCTTGGCCTCTGAGAGTGCTGAGATTATAGGCATGAGCCACCATACCCAGCCATGTTCTCCTTTTTCACTGAACTTTATCTCTACTTTAGCCATTAAACTCCACTGCACTGGTCTTGTCATTACTAAGAGCTGAACCATCTGCAAAATATTAAGTTAAAAAGTGTTTTCTTTGACAACAGTTTTCTTATCTTCATCTTCCTCTATGACTTTACTTCTGAACTTTTCTTCTCTCACTTTGATCTGACCCCTACTTCTCCATTTCTTCCTGGCCATTTAGTATTTTCTTGTTTTGCTCATCCCGTTTCCCAGTGGAGACCTTCTGGTCTGCTGCTTTATCATTGCTTTTGTTAGAAGACATACAAATGGCAAGGAGGTATATGAAAAGGTGCCTAACATCATTGATCATCAGAGAAATGCAGACCAAAACTACAATGAGATATCATTTCACCCCAGTTAAAATGGCTTTTTTTTTTTTTTCCAAGAGACAGGCAATAAGAAAATACTGGTGAGGATGTGGAGTAAAGGGGGAACCCTCATACACTATTAGTAGGAATGTAAATTAGTACAGCCACTGTGGAGAACAGTTTGAAGGTTCCTCAAAAAACTAAAAATAGAGCTACCATATAATCCAGCAATCCCACTGCTAGGTATATATCCAAAAGAAAGGCAATCAATATATGGAAGAGATACCTGCACACCCAGGTTTATTGCAGCACTATTCACAATAGCCAAGATTTGGAAGCAACCCAGGTGTCCAACAGATGAATGGATAAAGAAAACGTGGTACATAAACACAATGGAGTACTATTCAGCTGTGAAAAAGAATGAAATCCTGTCATTTGCAATCCTGTCTTGAATAGAACTGGAGGTCATGATGTTAAGTGAAATAAGACAGGCACAAACTTCACATGTTCTCACTTATATGTGGGAACTAAAAATTAAAACAATCGAACTCATGGAGCTACAGAATAGAATTATGGTTACCAGAGGCTGGAAGGGTGGTTGGGCGTATAAGTGTAGGGAGAGTGGGGATGGTTAATGGGTACAAAAAAAATAGAATGAATAAGATCTACTGGATAACACAACAGGGTGACTATAGTCAACAGTAATTATACATTTAAAAATAACTGGAAGAGTATAATTAGATTGTAACACAAAAGATAAATGCTTGAGGTGATGGATACCTATTTACCCTGATGTGATTATTACTTATTTCATGCCTATATCAAAATATTTTATACTCCAAAAATATATATACCTACTATGTACCCACAAAAATTTAAAAATATATATATTGTTTTTGCTATCACCTTTAGAATTTCTTGTCACTGGATAGTTCGTCTGTATACCATTCTGGTCTTCATTCCCCAGGGCCCCAGTTGTCTGATTTTTCTGCTTCTAGAACTGTTAGAGGTCACAAAAGCAAGATGGTTGTATCTATCACAATTTTTGTCTGACTTTAACTGGATATCTGTTATGATTTAATAGTCATCTTATTGACTTCTTGTTGGTTTCCAGTTGAATCCTCACAGTAGACTTTTTTCATTGTATTCAGTATCGAATTATAGTCTGTTCCCTTCTTCATAAATCAAGGCTTTCTTCTTCAACAGTTCTTAGTGACTTCACCTATACTTTATTTCTCTGCTTTGAATATTTCGAAGAAAACATATTCTTGCTCTTTCCCAAGGTTAACACTACATACATTACCTTGACCACATGATGTTTTCTTGCAGATTGTGACCTAATTCCATCACCCTTCAGCAGCCCCCACCATTTTCATGGATTCAGCTAAACCTTGTCTAAGATGACTCTTTTTCCCCCCTAATCTTTATATCTCTTTTGATGTGTAGCTTTAGTCTCACTTTTTTTCCTTTTGGATTTTGCCAGTTAGATGTCTCCCTGGAATTCTACTTCAGCATGGCTAAGACTGAGCTTGTCTTCTCTTTCCTCCCCATAGCAAATTGTAATTAGGATAGACTGAAGGTGACAGAAGACAACTAAGATCTTCTTCATCCTTTCAGCTCCTATGGAAGCTGAATTCCAGTAGTCATTCTAAATTTGTTGTATGTCAGCTTATGGTATCTTTTCATGTCTTTACATTCAGCCAAAGAGGAAGTTCCGTGAAGGGGAGACCAGAGGGCATGCTGTGCTTCTTAATCCCCTCTTTCTTAACCAGTAAGAGGTATTCAGTAGATATCTGATGATACTGATTAATAGAGGGGAACTTTTTAGATTCTTTTTTTTTTTAACCCTAGTAAGCTTTAGTACAAACTAAATGCTGAGAGATTATCAAGTAAGGGATTGATCATCACGAGAAGACTCAGGATGTTACATCCTGTAGGTTTTATAGTTTCCTATATTGTACAAAATATAATGAGTTATAGCAGCTTGTCTGGTTGTCATACAGGTATAAAAATCAGTTTTATAAACTTGAGTAAATTGGGGCCCATTTTAGAAAAAACTCTTGCAGTCTGTGAATGCCGATGTATAAGTAAAGTATTATAATGTTATTTAATGTGGGCAAACATAAAGCCAGGTGTAAATTTCTTAGGTTTAAAATCTTACAGAACTATACATCCAAAAGAAAATTTCAAGTTAAACATAATACAAAGCAATATAATCTAAATTAACATTAACTTAATGTGATGAATGATATTGCCTTGCTAAAAGTGGGTCACTACTTACAATGTGCAAATGGTACTCACTGTTAGGGTATAGATTCTTTTAAACTATGGCATACATACACTACCATGTGGAACGTGATGATGTGTTCTCTGTTCTAACTACTGGGAAGCCTTCCTTGGCATAGCACATGCCATGGGGTCAGTTGGCTTTGACTTCATATAGATATGCCATTTACTTGGTCAGTGTCACTTCTATGACAAGTAGTATGTTGTGCCAGTTTGATTATAAGTACAAGTATGGGCAATGAAGTAACTTGGTTTTAAGGTTGTTACTAAGCTGAGTAACAGTGTGTGGCTATACAAATTTTTATAGGCTAACAGGAATGAAAACACAGGAGATTGTTGTAGATTCAAATATTTTAGACTCAAGTTTGAAGATGCTCATGCAGATGTTTAACTGAGTTGTATAGACCTTTATGTTTCTTTCTTTTTCTTTTTTTTTTTTGAGACAGAGTCTTGCTCTGTCACCCAAGCTGGAGTGCAGTGGTGTGATCTCGGCTTACTGCAACCTCTGCCTCCCAGGTTCAAGCAATTCTCCTGCCTCAGCCTCCCGAGTACCTGGGATTACAGGTGTGCACCACCACACCTGGCTAATTTTTTGTATTTTTAGTAGAGACGGAGTTTCGCCATATTGTCAAGATGGTCGCAATCTCCTGACCTCGTGATCCACCCACCTCTGCCTCCCAAAGTGCTGGTATTACAGGCGTGAGCCACCGCGCCTGACTGACCTTTATGTTTCTTAACTTTATGCTGTACATCAGTTGATATTTCAAAAATTTAAATGGTTTCTATGATTATTCTTTGGGCTAAGAAATTGGGCATTAATTGTCCTCATATGTATGGTTTTTGTAGCTACTTCATGTAGATTTTATTTTTGGTGGTTATCAAATTGGAATTTTTTTTTTTTTTTGAGACAGAGTCTCATTCTGTTTCCCAGGCTGGAGTACAGTGGTGCAATCTCAGCTCACTGCAGCCTTAACCTCCCAGGCTCAAGCAGTCCTCTCACCTCAGCCTTCTAAGTAGCTGGGACTACAGGCACGCACCACCACACCCGGCTAGTTTTTTGTATTTTTAGTAGAGATAGGGTTTTACCCTGTTGGCCAGGCTGGTCTTGAACTCCTGGCCTCAGGTGATCCACCGGCCTCAGCCTCCCAAAGTGCTGAGATTAGAGGCATGAGCCACCACACCTGGCTGAAATTGGAATTTCACTGGTACTACCTGTAATTTTATGTTATTATTATTATTATTATTTTTGTCGTCACTAGCTTTTATCTAAAGCCCCTAGAGAGAAAGGCCATGATGCCTTGTATACAAGGGTATAAGAGTATACAAGGGAACAGGGTGGGCTGGTACAAGCCTCATTAGAAATACCACTGAGTCTGTGAGTAAAACATTATACGAAAAGGAGATGTGGTTTTAGGGTGGTGCAATTACTTTTGCACCAGCCTAATAGAATTACAAGTCATTATCAATGGAGACATTGTGAAACCTTTTTTTTTTTTTTTTTCCCAAAAGAAGTATCAGGTATGATAATTACATGTCTGCCCAACTTTCGTTATAGACTAACATAACTTAATTGTATTTAAAGTACAATTTAGGAGAGTTGCTGAAAAATTAATCTTTAGTATTGAGATGCCTTGATTCTACTGTCAATAGCTATAATGGATTATATGTCTGAGTAGATTAATAAAAATCTTTTGAGCATTTTTCTTGACCATTAAACTTCTTCACTAAAGATTAGCTTTTTGAGCATCCATTTTAATTTCTCAGTATATAAGGATCTGTTTATCACAACTGTATTGTTTTCCCTGGCCTCATTAGATTATATTTTCATATCATGTAGAAAAATAGGTGTATTCGTTCTCCCTTGAAGTCCTTTGTTTCCCAAAGGAAATGGTTGCAATACAGATGTGTCACCTCTTCCACAGCAGATGTGTCACCTCTTCCACAGGTAAAGTGGAATGGAGAAGTAGCCAGTTAAATAGTGCATGCTCAATTGGGAACATTTAGAACATACAGGAAAGTTATTTATTTGGTAAATATTTTTTAAGCACTTACTATGTTTCATGCATTATACTAGTTGTAGAGGATATAATTGAATACAACTACACATAGCCCTTGACTTTATGGAACTAGTCTAGTATAAAAATTTAAGATTGCCTGGCATGGTGGCTCACGCCAGTAATCCCAGCACTTTGAGAGGCCAAGGCAGGATTGCTTGAGGCCAGAAGTTTAAGATTAGCTTGGTCAACCTAATGAGACTCCATCTTGAAAATAAATAGACAGGCAGGCAGACAGACAGACAGATAGATAGATATAAGTAGTTAGACAACACAAAGCAGTTTCACTCATCTTGTGGCAAGGAGTTATGTATTTCTAATCAAATTTGGCAACTCAAGCATTTTCAACAAAATCTACATGTTTTTTCAGAATAAAGTGACCAACACAGAATGTTACCTGTAAAAATCAGAGCAATAGTTGCTATCTAAAATAATTTTGAAAATTAAGTGGTACTGAAAGGCTCATATAGCAAAAATATGGCCTCCTGTCATTGTACTTTCCTACTTCCCAGACTCACCATTTTCAACATTTTTTAGTAGTTTATTTTGCCGTTTTATAGCATAGTACCTGACATTTTATTTATTCAACAGACATTTCTTAAGTATCTAATATATGCCATTCCTTGTTTGAAGGGATGCTAAGGATACAGTGGTGAACAAGGCATTGTGGGGTTGTATAGAGGGTATTCATTCCTAACCTTGAACCAAATATTTCTTTCTGTTGGATAATGCATTAAAAATTGCAAACAGTTTACAAACTTTTGGAACAATGGTGGCCTTGATCATAAAGTAGGGACTGCTTCTACCGTATACATGCTAGGTGGTGTATTTGTGACATCTGGCTAAAGTTTCTACATGGAAATTGGCTGACTTTAGTTTTGAGGCTTCTGGGAACCAGTCAGGCAAAATAGTGAAACTATATATCCTGTTTCCAAGAGTTGTCTTTTAAGGTTATCTGCTTCATTCATTTGGCCTGACTTGCTAGGCAAATACCTAGGGTAAATATGATTTGATTAACTAACAACAACAGCAACAACAACAACTTTATTTTTTAGAGCAGTTTGAGGTTCACAGCAAAATTGAGCAGAATGTACAGAGATTTTCCCTATACCTCCTTCCCCTACACACGTGCAGCCTCCCCTACTATCAACATCCCCCACCAGAGTGGTTTGTTACAATTAATGAACCTACATTGACACATCATTATCACTCAAGGTCCATAGTTTACATTAGAGTCCACTCTTGGTGTTGTGTATGGGTTTGGTTGATTTTATAATGACATTTATCCACCATTATAGTGCCATACATAGTAATTTTGCTACCCTAAAAATCCAGTGTGCTCCACCTGTTCCTCCTTCCCTCCTCCCTCATCCCTGGCAACCACTGAACTTTTTAACATCTCCATAGTTTTGCCTTTTCCAGAATGTCATATCATTGGAATCACACAGTATGCAGCCTTTTCAAATGGGCTTCTTTCCCTTGGTAATAGGCATTTAAGTTTCATCCTCATCTTTTCATGGCTTGATAGCTCATTTCTTTCCCTCCCTCTTTTCTTCCCTCTCTTCCTTCCTTCCTCTTCTTCCTCTTCTTTCCTGTTTCTTCTTTCTTCTTCCTTTTTTAAGAGACAAAGTGTCTCACTCTGTTGCCCAGGCTGGAGTGCAATGGCCCAATCATAGCTCATTGCAGCCTCAAATTCCTGGGCTCAAGTGATCCTCCTGCCTTAGCCTCCTGAGTAGCTGGGATCACAGGTTCCAGTCATTTTAGTGCTGAATAATATTTTATTATCTGGATGTACCACCTATTCATTCACCTACTGAAGAATATCTTGGTTGCTTCTAAGTTTTGGCAGTTATGAGTGAAGTTACTATAAACATTGTATACAAGTTTTATGTGGATGTATGTTGTCATCTCCCTTGGGCAAATACCAAGGAGTGCCATTGTTGAATCATATGGTAAACGTATCTTTAGTTTTGTACAGAATTCTAGGTTGGTATTTTTTTCTCTCTCAGTCCTTTATTTGGAGACAGCCTCGCTATGTTGCCCAGGCTGCTGTACAGTGGTGCCATCTGGGCTCACTGAAACCTCCGCCTCCCAGGTTCAAGCAATTCTTGTGCCTTGGCCTCCCAAGTAGCTGGGATTACAGGAGTGCGCCACCACGGCCGCTAATTTTTGTATTTTTAGTAGAGACAGGGTTTTGCCATGTTGCCCAGGCTGGTCTCAAACTCCTGACCTTAAGTGATTCACCCACCTCAACCTCCCAAAATCCTGGGATTACAGGCCTGAGCTACCGTGCCTGATCTCTCTCAGTACTTTAAAGAAATATTTCATTCCACTCTTCTTTTTTTTTCTTTTTGAGATGGAGTCTCACTCTGTCGCCTGGGCTGGAGTGCAGTGGTGCGATGTCAGCTCACTGCCACCTCTGCCTCCTGGATTCAAGTGATTCTCCTGCCTCAGCCTTCCAAATAGCTGAGATTACAGGCGACCGCCACCATGCCCAGCTAATTTTTTGCATTTTTAGTAGAGATGGGGTTCCACCATGTTGGCCAGGCTGGTCTCGAACTCCTGACCTCGTGATTCGCCCATCTTGGCCTCCCAAATTGCTGGGATTACAGGTGTGAGCTACCACACCTGGCCCACTCTTCTTGCTTACATAGTTTCTGACGAGATGTCAGATGTAATTTTTATTTTTGCTCTTCTATAGGCAAGTTGAGTTTTTTTCCCCCTCTAGCTTCTCTCAGGATTTTTTTCTTTATCTTTGATTTTCAGTAGTTTGAAAATTATATGCCTAGCTGTCAGGGTTTTTTGCTTGTTTGTTTTTGTTTTCTCAGGTGTGACTCCAGAAAGGATCTAAAGAGGAGCTTTACAATCTCTTCTCTCTGGGGTTTATGGAGACTTCCTTTACCGTTCTGTGTTAGCCCCTTAAAGCACCGCGTCAACCTTAAAAGGGCGCAGGAAAGGGTGTCTGTGCCATTTTTATGCCATTTATCCTGCTTGGTGTTTTCTGAGCTTTCTTCCTCTGTGGTTTGATGTCTCACATTAATTTGTAGAAATTCTCTGTCATTGTTTCAAATTTTTCTTCAGTTCTTTTCTCTGTTTCTTCTTCTGGTGTTCCCATTATGCTTTTGTAGTTGTCGTACAGTTATTGGATATTTTGTTCCAGGCTTTTTTTTTCTAGTCTTTTTTTTCCTTTGCTTCTCGGTTTTGTGGGTGTCTGCTGAGATACTCTCAAGTGCAGATATTCTTTCCTCAGCTTTGTCTAGTTTATTAATAAGCCCATTAAAGGCATTCTTCATTTCTGTTACAGTCTTTTTGATCAGTAGCATTTCTTTTTGATTCTTTCTTAAAGTTTCTGTCTTTCTGCTTACATTGCCCATCTATTCTTGCATGGTTTCTACTTTGTCCATTAGAGTTCTTAGGATATTTATCATAATTATTTCAAATTTCTGGTTTAACAATTCCAATATCCCTGCAACATCCAAGTCTACTCTGTCTCTTGCAGCTGTGTTTTTTCCTATTTAATATGTCTTATAATTTTTTCTTGATAGCCAGACATGATGCATTAGGTAACAGGAACTGCTGTGAGTGGACCTTTAGTAATGTGGTGGTAAGGTGTGCATGGAGGGGAAACATTTTCAGTCTGTTAGTGAACTTTTGTCAACTTCACATGTGCTTCTCAAGTCCATCCTGTAAGTGGGACAGTAGGGCTAGAGAGGACTGAAGTTGGGTATATATTAAATACTTTCTCCTACAAAGAAGCCTAGAGGGGACGCATTAGGGGATTTTTTTCCCCCAGTATTCACTGCGATGACCCTTATTGAGCTCCTGGAGGTAAAACTCACAAAACTGTGGTTCTCCCCCGCTGCCCATATTACTATGTGTCCCCGGAGTTTATATCTTTCAGACTTGTCTGCACTGAGCTTCCACCAATTTGTCAAATACAGATCAGGTTTCCCTACCACCCGTGCAGTTGAAAACCCACATATAACTTTTGACTCCTCCAGAGCTTAACTACTCATAGCCTGCCATTGACTGGAAGCCTTGCCAATAACATAAACAGTTGATTAATACATATTTTATATGTTTTCTGTGTCATATATTGTATTCTTACAATAAAGAGAAAAGATGTTATTAAGAAAATCATAAGGAAGATAAAATATATTTACTGTTCATTAAGTGGTTCCCGTGGGTGCTGGTTCCCATGGAGGTTGCCCCTTGTGAGTTTTTGCTCAGGGAAGTTTTGATTCTCTGTATTTGCCTGTTGGTCTCCTAATTTGGGAGTCATCAGTTTTCCCTGTGACCTCACTTCTGTTACAGATTTAAGAAGAGTTGTTGGTTTTTCAGTTTGTTACGTGTTGTTAGAACACAGTGGTACTTCTAAGCTTCTTAACATGCTAGATCAGAAACCTGAAGTCTCACCTGATTTGGCTTTTTATATTTTTTCTTCTTTTTTTTTCTTCCATTGCTACCAAAAGCATTTTTCATCTGTGTCTGGGGTGACATTAGAGCAGAATGTGATTTCTAGGTAAACATTATTGGGCTCCCTAGCAGAAAAATTTTTGAAAGTAGTACATGAATTCTGTATAATTAAAATTTTCTTTTCATCTTAATAGGTATAGGTAATAGGCACGACCTATTTTTTTTGCTCAACAGACTAAAATAGTAATTTAATCACCTAATAGCCTTAGTTATATGGTTGAAAGAAGAGTTGAAAATCTGATTCATGGGTTGGAAATCACCTGTCACATATGAGTTTTAGGCACTGGTCACTTTGTTTTGAAACAGCTTTGGGTTTTTTTCCTTTTTTAACTCATAGTAGGCTTTAACAGCTTTTAGTTTTGTTTCTGTTTTTTTAACAACATGAGTTGTCAAATTTGGTTGTAGCTTCTTGGTACAAGATGGGTAAATTTGCTTTGTGTTGTGTAATTTTTATTTTAAATGCTACCTCGTTTATGAACACTAACTTTACACTAAGATTAGGAAAATGAGAACTGCATGTCTGCAACAAATAGCTATCTGTAGTATTAAATTGTTAAAATGTAGACTTTGGATTGGAGCTGGGATCTCTTAATATGTACTTGTAACATAGAGTAAATAAATATTTTGTCCCTTGTAGGGTCAAACAGTACAGTGCATGGGCAGAATTAGAGATGTAGGCTTTTTTTTTCCCCCTGGCTTAGAGAACCGTTTGATCAGCTAATATGGCATTAAGTCCTTAGGGCTGCCCAGGCACAACATTAACTGCTAGAAAAGCAGCTATTAAAGGAAAATTTAAAAGAGTATTAGTGAAGGTTAAATACTGACCATAGACATCTGGCAAAATTGATGTTTTTTTCCCCTCCACCATTGTTTATAGTTTATTGTTATTATCAGAGAATTAATGTTTATTTTCAGAATCTATTACCATAAGAAATCCATTTGAGGACTTTGTATGTGCCAGGAATTCTACTAAATAATGATATAATGCTGAACAGAATTAGATAGGATCCTCACTTCGTTAAGCTTACAGTCTAGTGGAATAGATCAACATTAATCAAAGAATAACACAAACAGAAAGCAGAGCAGTGGTTCATGGGATTGACTGTAGAGAAGCACAAGGGAAGTTCCCAGGTGATGGAAAATACTTTATTTCTTAATCGTGGTGGTTACATGTGTGCATATGTTTATGAAAATATATTGTACATTTAAAATGGATACATTTTATCACATGTAAATTATGACTCAATAAAGTTAATTAAAAAGAATAACTCAGGTAAGGTGGTGTGTGCACCTGTAGTCCCAGCTATTCCTGAGGCAGGAAGATCACTGGAGCCCAGGAGTTTGAGTTCAGCATGGGCAACATGAGACCTGTGAGACTTTGTCTCTAAAAAAATTTAAATAAATAAGATAAATGTAAAATTACAGCTGTAGTAAGTTCCACAAAGGAGAGTTACATGGGCTATGACGATGTAAGATAGCAAGAACTGACATTGGCAGGGAGGAAATGATGACGAGTAGAAGTAAATAAGTGAAGTGTGGGGATTGATGTTAAGGGGACAGTATAAAAGAAATAACAGCATGCGCCAAGGCCCTAAAATTGGAAAGTCCTTGGCAAATTAAAGGGGTTTAAAAAAGGCCATTGTGTGCAAAGCAGAAAATAGGTACTACAAGGTAAAAGATGGAGCTAAGCGGTAGGTAAGGCTAAACCTTGTCAGCCATTGTTAAATATTGAATTGTATCCTAAGCACAACTCAGTGGAAAGCAGTTAAAGTTCTTTAATTGGGGGAGGCAATGAAGGGGTAATAAAATTGGTTATAGAAATACTGCTCTGGCTATAGTGTTGAGAATGAATTGGAGTAGCCAGAGTAGATTCAAGAAGACTTTAGTAAGATTATTCCAACAGGCCAGGACCTGTTATAGGGTGGTGGCAATGGAGAGAGATGGACAGAATGGAGAGTGTATTTAGGAGGTAAAAATGACAGAACTTGGTGATGCACTGAATGTGGAATGGGGAAGGTGTCTAGGCGGACTGCTAGGTTTATGGTTTGCATATTAGGGTGGATGATAGCGGTTTCATTTACTGAGACAGGGAGCCCTGGCAGAGTACCCAGCTTTTAGAGTGGATGGGGGAGGGGTAGAGTGCATCTGGTGTTGGGCATTTTGAAGTGATTTACATAAAACAAACTGAAGGTATCTTTAACACTGAGTCCAGCAGGTTAGCATATTTATTCAGCAAGCACTGCGCCTTTTTTTTGTTGTTTTTGGGGTCTTCAACTCCTGGCCTCGGATTTCCCCTCCTTCCCCCGCCTCTCCCAGCCTCCGCCTCCCAAAGTGCTGGGATTTCAGCAGTGAGCCTCCGTGCCTGGCCAGCATCGCGCTGTTTGTGCAGTGTGCCCTGTGCTAGGTCTTGCAGTGGGTACCAGTAGAGCCATAAGAGTACAAAAGATAATTGGACGTTTAGTAGAGTCCTGAAAGGGGGAGGGATAGGAATATACCTAACCATAAGAAAAACCAGCAAGAGCGGAAGAAGAGCTCGTCCTCCAGATCAATAAGTTAATCACTTATGTCTGTGATACCCTGCATTTTGGGTGATTCTCTGTCGAGGTCCTCTTAAGTCCAGACTTTTGATATAATTTGTAGTTTGCGCCATTTGGATTCCTGAAGCATCTTTACAAGCCACCTACATTCCTTATGGAGCTGTGGCACAACAGCAAGCCCACGATGTCTCACCGGATTAATAAAAATATAGGCGCTCACGCTTTTGTTTACTGATATAGTATCTCCTCCTCCCGTCACAACATCAACCCCCACGCGACATAACTTTCCGGAAGTAAGCAAAATCCGTTATCAAGATGAAACTCCGGGGCCCAGGCTCCACAGCTGCCATAAACTAGATGGCACGTTAGAAGCCGGTGGGTGTAGGTGAGGCACGCTGGCGCCCGCGGGCCCTTCTCCAGTCGCTACCCAGTGGGAGTCCGCGGTCCAGCCCCGAAACCAGGCTGAGCTTCCCAGAGCGCAACCTCCCTTTCCCCCAGCAGCGCCGGCGCCGCAGAAGCCGCGTGTCCCCAGGCGCACTCCCCCAAGGTGAGCCTCCGTACCCCGCGGAGGCGGCTGGGTCGCGGGTCTGGGCGGGGCCGTCCGGACACTCTCGCCGCTGCGCACCTCTCCCGCGAGCTGCTGGCTTCCTCGACCTCTCCACCCAAAACTGGCCCAACCGCCAATCGTCGGCCTCTCACCTCCTACAGCAGGTGACCCATGGCCAATCGCCAGGGGTCTCTTTGCCAGGAGCCGCCAGGGCCAGCCAATCGGGGCGGCCCCGGGACGGGGAAGGGGTGGGGGTGAAGGGGGTGTCCCGGGGGACGGGCTGAACCTCAGGACCGCCTGCGCCGCAGTCCGGGGAGCCGGTCGAGGGGAGAAGAAAAAGGGGTGCTCGGGAGTAGCCCCCGTCTTCCTCCCCTGGAGGCACAGAGGGCGGGGGCCTTGGCGAATGGCTTTCTTGCTGGCCACTTGCGGAGTGAGTAGACCTCGAGGGTCTGAGAGAGGGGCCGGCCCCTACCCCTGAGTCCCCGGGGTCCCGGCCGCGAGGCCGGGGCGCGAATGTCGTGCTCACCCTGCCTCCTCCCCGCCGCCCCCTGGGGTGAGTAGGACGACGTGGCTGCCCGGGCCCCTCTTCCTCGGGAGTTCTCCTCACTTCCTCAGCCTAGATGGGGTGGAGGCTGAGGTCAGGGCCTCCGGTTCCACCGAGAGGGCATTCGCCCCCGAATCAGGCTTTGGAGGAGGTCTCTTTTTTTGTATTCATTTTTGTGGAACTCTATTTTCCTTTTGAAAGCTGCCTCAGAATATGATTTTAAGCAGAAAAGTTAAGCTTTCTCTTATGTGAAAGCTTAATTTTGACCAGTTGCCCATTAATAGAATCTCCGGTTGCAGGCCAAGTGTTTTTTGGTGGTGGTTTATTTTTGGCACTGTGTTCGTGCCTGGCCCTGTATTTTATGTGTATAAAGTAATTACGGATGCTATTGTTTTTGGGTATGTGTGTCGGGAAGGAGGTGATTTTACGCTTTTTGGGTAGCTTGTGCAAAAATACTGAAAACTTTGGTATAGTTTTATGGGGTTCTTAGCCCAGCTGAGTTATGGAAAGTTGAGTATAATTAATGGACTAGGAAGCATATTTGAGTAATGCACTTTTTGCTGACATTCATACTGTATTATAAGTATTTGTTATGAAAGGTTGAGAGATGTATTGAACAAGAAAACTAGTTTTGCTAATTTGAAGTAATACTTTGTTTTGCTTTTTGATTAAACTGTTTACTTTTAGCTGTATTAAGGAAGTTAAAAAAAATCAAGTAATTCCTAGTTTCTCAGTGGAGAAGCTGGAAGCATCTTAGAATAGTAGTAGCAGTTTTAAGTTTTTACAGTGAACTTTAAAACTGGAAATTCTCACGCAGTTAATTATGAATGATCTCTTGAACACTGCCTGTATTGAACTAAGTAGGTGATGAAGCCCTTTAATGAATACTGTTAGCATCTGTCATTTATTTGTACTTTAAATGTATTGTTTTACTCCTTCCACCCCCCCCTTTTTTTTTTTTTTTTTTTTTTTTTGGTGCAGCCCGACGAGACAACCTAAATAAAAATACCGTATTACCTTTTCTAGTTCAGGGAAGGTGTATGATTAAAAGTCAGATTTGGGCCAGGCGTGGTGGCTCAGACCTGCAATCCCAACACTTTGGGAGGCTGAGGCAGGAGAATTGCTTGAGTCCAGGAGCTGGAGACCAGCCTGGGCAACAAAGCCAGAACCCTCCCCCCGCCCCTGCCCCAGTAAAAATTTAAAAGTGAGCTGAGCATGGTGATGATGTGCACCTGTGGTCCCACGGGCTTGGGATGCTGAGGCGGAAGGATCCCTTGAGCCCAGGAGTTTGAGGTTGTGGAGAGCTATGATTGCACCGCTGCACTCTAGCCTGGATGACAGAGAGCAAGACTCTGTCTCAAAGCAAAACAGAACAAAAAAAAAAAGGCGGGCGCAGTGACTCACGCCTGTAATTACAGTGCTGCCTGTAATCCCAGCACTTTGGGAGGCCGAGGTGGGCGGATCTCTTGAGGTCAGAGGTTCGAGACCAGCCTGGCCAACATGGTGAAACCCCGTCTCTACTAAAAACACAAAAATTAGCCGGGCGTGGTGGCGGGCGCGGTGGCGGGCGCCTATAGTCCCAGCTACTCGGGAGGCTGAGGCAGGAGAATCGCATAAACCCGGGAGGGGGAGCCTGACAGTGAGCCGAGATTGTGTCACTGCACTCCAGCCGGCGACAGAGCAAGAGTCTGTCTCCAAAAAAAAAAAAAAAAAAAAAAAAAATCTCTCAAAGAAAAAAACAGATTTGTAGTCTGATTTGAGAGCTTAAATGAGAAACAAGAAAGACAACAGACAAGTTTCATCTGTTTCCAAAGTGTCCTGAGTTTGACTTTGACAGAGATGACGATGTATTTGGAAGTGCCCTTCAGTAAATACGAGGCTGCAAAGGCTGTCTACTGGTCACGTTCATTTTGGTATTTCTAAAGTTCTATGATATTTTTAATGTGAAATTTAAAAAAATTTTTTTAATGTGAAAAGATTATTATATTTTGTACGCTCAGCCATCCCCACTTCAATCTCTGTTGATATTAAGATTAGCAGGGAATTTAACTGTAAGTTTGGTTCAGCCAGGAAAGAGCATTATTTTGATAGCACCGTGTTCTGCTGGCTGGAAAGTCAGGCACTCACATGGTTTGCACGCTATTGATTAAGAAAGGGGACAATGACAGGCCGGGCGCGGTGGCTCACGCTTGTAATCCCAGCACTTTGGGAGGCCGAGGTGGGCGGATCACGAGGTCAGGAGATCGAGACCACGGTGAAACCCCGTCTCTACTAAAAATACAAAAAATTAGCCGGGCGTGGTGGCGGGCGCCTGTAGTCCCAGCTACTCGGAGAGGCTGAGGCAGGAGAATGGCGTGAACCCGGGAGGCGGAGCTTGCAGTGAGCCGAGATTGCGCCACTGCACTCCAGCCTGGGTGACAGAGCAAGACTCCATCTCAAAAAAAAAAAAAAAAAAAAAAAGAAAGGGGACAATGACAAGAAAATCTGATAATCAGGCTTTTGTTCAGAGAAGCAAATTCTAGGATGTCCCCTGGGGTATGTTGAGTTCTATCTATAGCTAAACTTTATACTGTAGAGTGAAAACAGATGTTTATGATGATTCTTATATAGAAAAAAGACTTTTTATGATTACTGTAGTATACTTAGAAAATTATATTTAGGAAGCTTTTCAGTAAAGGTTTAAACAAAGATTGTTATGCTTGAAAGAATAGTTCTTATGCTGACAATGTAATTAAGCCAAGTATTCCTCCTTGAATATTTTAATGAAGTTCTACCACACACAGGCATTTAAAGCTACTTTCCATCTTCCTTATTTTCCATCTCCAGTCACCAGGTCCTGTTACGTTTGTCTTAGTAATATTTTTCAGATTCGTCACTTTTTTCTAGATGATAATGCTTTAATTCAGGCCCTCATGGTCTCTCACCTAGACTTTTGCAAGGCTTTCTGACTAGTCTGTCACTGGACTTCTCTTACCCATCCTTTTTATCCAAAAACAAATTTGGAATGGGTCGCCGCTCTTATAGTTAAGAATGTGTTTTGGCTCCTCCTTGCCAGAGTCCAGCTGCCCAGCATGTCCTTGAGGCCCTTCATATTCTGGTCCTGATTTATCTCTGAGTCCAGACTCAGCTCCAGGTGCTTTACCCACGGCCTCCGCTGTAAACTGTTTCTCATTGAGAACATGCCATCGCCTCTCACAGTTGTCTTTTCACAGCCTTTCCTTCTTGCTTAGATTACCCCACTGTATCTCAAGTGGTAATCCTCCAGTTCTTCCTTAGCATACAGCTCCTGTGTTAACCTTTTCTATGGTGCCTTCCTTCAGGCAGGGTGAGTTTGTTACTCTTGTGTGTGCTACTACAGCACTTTGCTCATCTCTCCATATCACAGCCTTCACTAAGTTGTACTGTAAATTTTTAAACATATCTGATACTTGCATTAGACCCTGATTTCCTAGAGATCTGGGATTCTTACTCATCTTTGTATCCCCAGGGACTTTGTCCCTAGTTTAGTGCATGGCACATAGTAGGTGTTCAATAAGTGCTTAAGTGATCAAAATATGTGACGATAATAGCTTAAGTGTGTAAACCTTTGACTCAGTTTTACTGGAGTTAGGTTTTTCCCTGCAAGTTAAAAATGCTTCCTAGGTCACCAAGCTCCCTGGTTGCTACCAGACATGAGAAACAGGAGATTGGAAAAATGTTTAGAAACTGTGTTAAAAATGGTGAGCAGGGCCGGGTGCGGTGGCTCACGCTGTAATCCTAGCACTTTGCGAGGCCCAGGCTGGCAGATCACCTGAGGTCAGGAGTTGGAGAGCAGCCTGGCCAACATGGTAAAACCTCATCTCTAATAAACATACAAAAATTAGCTGGGCATGGTGGTGGGCATCTGTAAGCCCAGCCACTCGGGGGGCTGAGGCAGGAGAATTGTTTGAACCCGGGAGGAGGAGATTGCAGTGAGCCGAGGTCACACCATTGCACCCCAGCCTGGGTGACAGAGCGAGACTCTGTCTCAAAAAAAAAAAAAAGTGGGCAGACTCCCAGGACTCCCCACCTTCCCCTACCCAATCTATAGGACCTCTAACATGATTAAAATAATGCTAATAGTACGAGTACTAATTGGTTCTGGAGTACTGTTAGTATCATAGGAAATAGCATGTAGGCTAGCTAGAATGTCAGGGAAACTGCTTTAAAGGGGTGAAATTTGAGCTCATTCCAGATGATTAGCTAATGCTTAATTATATTTGCTATTAATATTATCTCTATTGTCCTTAAAGACATCCTTTGAAGATGATGATAGTACCTGGCTGTAATAGACATTAAATAAATATATGTATCATGAATGAATGGTTTGGTTGCTCTGTATGTGTGTGTGTACATGTGCGTGCGCAGGAGAGAGAGAAGAGAACTGTAGTTCCTCCCATATTGGAGTTCATTTATTTCTGGAGACACCTTTAGGAACTTGGCTTCTTTACTGTATTGACTGAACAACTCATTTTTTCCATAATGTGCCACTTCAATTAAGTTATTCTGCTTACTCCGTTGTTCCTTTGCATTCTCTGCATTCCAGAGCATGTTTTAAAATCTGGTTGTGTTAGTCTTTCTCAGTCAGTTTCAAGGTTACACTAAATGACAGAGTTTGCTTGTGTTTTGACATATTTTGTCATACCTTGGAGGACTTGGCTGCAGTTGGAACCTATAAATTCTTACTGTGTTTATTTAAATGAAATTAATTTTTATTAAGTTGAATACATGGGCCCCAGGTTTTCCAATATGGTTAGGAATTTATCCTCCTGGGTGAACCTAGTTGTTTACCTGGAAGTATTGGCATCACAGAATCCTAGAGCTGGAGAGAATTTTCAAGTTCTAATTCCATTTCTACCTTTTTTAAAATTTTTATTATTGTGGAGAAATCAGTCTCAAAGCAGCCAAACGATTTGCCCGTGGCCGCATAGCTAGAGAGTAGAATGACTAGGGCCAGAGCCTAGATGACTCTTGCTCTTTTATTTTCTTCAGAGAGAATCAGGGTGCTGCCCTGGCAGTCTCCACCCCTTGGTCACCTTTCCCCTCAAACCCTAGTACTTATTACCATTTTTAGCCACTAATTTTGGTTGCCTTGAGATTCAGCATCCAGATCCAAAAAACATACATTCTTCTGTAAGAGAATATTGTTCCTCAGTTGGCCTCCTTGTGCTTCTCAGCTCCTCAGTCTGGGAGTATGCCTTTTCTGGTTATTCTCCATTTTCTTGCAGATTTGTTCTCTGGCCTTCTCTCTTCTGTGCTCTAGGAGGCTGACTTTTACAGCTTGCAGCATCTGGGATCCTTTATCCCTTGGCTTCTGGTTGGGGTTTAGCAAATGGGAAGCAGTGACAGAAAATGGAAGGGAAAAAAGGCCTTTGGAGTATTTATTCCTTCTGCTCCTTCCATGCTTTGAGGCAGTTCTGGCAGTGACTGTTTTACAGCCATCCACGTCCACTGAGTAGCTCCTCCTCTAGCCCGTGGGAACCTTGTTTGTTTCCTTGCCCCTTCAGGCTACTTGCAGCTCCTAATTCCTGAGTACCTCAGCATCTCTTGTTAGTTTTCTTAGCCCTACTCTCACTTCTACGGGTACTGTAGTCACTTGATTAAAGAAAAGTTCAAACATTGTATCTGATTATGCTGTTTCCTACCAGGGCCCACTGCTGTAATACTTTACCCCTCCCATTTCTGTCCAAATCCTACACTCTCAATTGCATCCTCTGTGAAAGCTTTCTCATCCTTGTAACTTTCTCCTTTGAATTTCTTAGTGCCTTTCTGATAACATTTTACCATGCTTGAATCAATTATTTGTAGACAGATATATATTCCCTCTAATAGAATGAAACTCTTTTAGATCTGTGTCTGCTTCATCTTGGCATCCCCAAAGCATCCGGCACAGGGCCATAGTCATAAGAGATGCCCAGTGAATAAGTAATTATTGTAACACTGAATTCTAAGGCCCAGCATAGTGTGTGTAAAAATGTGCTTAGGATAAGATTTGGTGTGAGAGAATGAGTTTTTAGAGAGACAAGAAGATTGTCATTGCCTCATCTTGTTTCTTGTTTTACTACCATTTATTTCAATGTCTTTTTCTCCTAGTCAGTTTCTCTTTCTTCTTAAAAACGTTTAGCCTTGGAAAAATTCAGCAGCCATACATTACAGCAACCAACTAATATAATAAATCCATTAAAATAACTCTATGAGTTATTTATGATTTTTCCATGAATATTCTGATTTATAATCTGCAAGAACTTCTAGTTCCTTGATTACTTTTTGTGTTTAAATGTTAACAGGTGGGCACACTGCAGAATTCCTTAATTCATTTACAAAATTTTTATTGAGGACTTGCTACAAACCAAACACTAGCCTGGTGGAGATAGTAGAGAATAAAACGAAGTCCTGTCTTCATTGGCTTATATTTTATATCATCTTGATATATTTCTGACAATTAAACGAAATCAGTAATTTTGTATGCACTTTTTAACAACTTTAGTGAAAACCAAATCTGTTTTTTTCTGATACTCATTGGCAGCTAAAATCAGATATATGAAGACAGCTTTGGCATATATAATTTCTAAGAGATAAATGTCAGAACAATTGTTGAGTCTATTCAAGTCAGGGTCGTTGTTTTATTTTGTTGGCCTGTGACTGATCATCTGTTAGTCATGACTAGCTATCACCTTGAGTGTTAATTTGTCAATTTGTTATATTCTGCTGTAGAGATTCAGTCTTGTTAGATTAATATATCAGGTTTTGTTTTTGAAAACATTTCATAATCAAATTTTCAACAAGTATTAGGCTGTAAGAATTTTGCAGTTATTTCAAAACCTGAACTAACTACTAAAATACTCAGTTTAAGGATTCACGTATTTAATGTTAATTTTTCCTAGTTATTTGTAGAACACATTTCCAGGAAGTTTACTCATTTTTGATGGATCCTTAAAAGTAGACTCCAGATAGGCTTTCCAAAATGCTCTTAATCTGAGGTTGGGGAATGGAAGAATATTTTTCTTTCATCCTGTACTAGTAAACCTCTCAGAGTTTATTTAGATCCTGGAATGATTTACTCCATGACTTTTAAGAAAGATACTGCAAGTAGCCTAACCAACTAAAGTATCTCAGAGGAAAAGTGTTGGCTGATTGCCGGCACTACATAGTCCAACAGTGCTTTTGTTAGGTGGTGTGATGTAGTAGGTGTTTTCTCCTTTAAGAGATTGCGTTCTTGGATGTTGAGTCATGATCATGTTGTTGGCAGGAAGGATGTGGAAAAAAAACTTTGCCATTTCGCTTGGTTATATTGGCCACTTTTCATTATTTTATTTATTCCAGTATAGTGATTATGAAGTTTTAACTGCTTTTTGCTAGTGTGTGCTTTACCTTTAAATGATATTATAAATTTGTTAGCCTACGTTTTTGCTTGGAAAGGTGTATCTGAGCAGCTTTAGCATTTGCCAGATTTACTCCTGGAAAACATTTTAGAATTTTATAGATAATTTTAAAAGAATAATGCTTATCACCTTGCATGCTAAAATGGTTATAAAATTTTCTAAAAATGTTCATAACCTGTAGTTTCCGAACATTTTTACCTAAAGCTTTTGAATGTAAATTATAAAATAAATGCGTATTTATTTTAAAAAATTAAACAACGTGAATGTGTAAAATAAAAACTCAGAGTCCCTGTCTCAAATGCCCCCATTCCTCAGCCCCATTCCCTAGGGGTAACTGCAGGTGTTTTGTTTCTTTTGTTTCATGTGTTTTATTTCAGGGGTGTGTGTGTGTGTGTGTGTGTGTGTGTGTGTACATTTTTTAAAATGAAACTTCTTGTGCGTAAGTAAAATTACATAAAACTGCAACTTCAGTATTATTCATGTGTGTACTTATCTAGCATAAGGTAAGCACTCCGTTAATATTAACTGCATTGAATTCCAGTGTCTTTTATTTCTGTAGCTTGCTTTCTGCATTCAGAACCTGTAAACTCATTTCATTTTAGGTTTTGTAGTTTTTTTAAAAGGCAGTTTGCTGGATTCTGAATCATCTGAGGCAATTTTATATGCCTTTAATCACATTTGTGTCTTAAAAATCCTAGCTACATCCTATATAGAGAGGGTGACCATATAATTTATTGCCTAAACTGGGATACTTGAGAGTGAAGGAGGCTGCTAATAATAACTTTGCTGAGACAACCAGGCATACACTGACTATCCCAGACAAACTAAAATATATGGTCATCCTATTTACAGAGTTAAGTTTTTTGTTTGTTTTGGTTAGTTTAGTAACTTCTTATATGGGTTTGTTGAATAAATTGGGAGTGTCTGGGAAAGACAAGCTGTCAGTGATTTAAATAGAGGAAAATGGTACGAATTCCAAATCTTTATTGTTTAGTTGTGTAAGTAACCAAATCACTTTATGGAGTTAGTATTTGTGTTTTGTTCTATAAGTCAAAGGGTGTATTAGTATCAGATGAGGGTATCATGAAGAGTAAGGCATTGTACTAAGGGTTATGATTGAAGTTCTTGCATTTTAGCTGTACCTGATTCCTGTTTGTAAAGCAGCTCATTTCTGTCAGGACTATATGCGAGTAATTCAGATTTGTTTTGTGTTATTTATTTTTTAGCAGAAACTGAACATTACACATAAACCTTTCTTTGTAAATTTAAAGATAAACACAATTCTGGTTTTTCAAAGCACTAACATGTTCAAAAATTAGATTCTTTTATGAAAAAAACCTTTCTTTATATTGTTTGACTCTTTGTTACCAAGGTGTAATAATTAAGTACAGTTTACCTTTTGTGGTTCAGTCATAATACCCAGTGCTTTCCTGAACATCTCATATTGGAATATTTTTCCTGGTCTGTTTTCCATACTGTGTTTTATCACTTGTTTTGTCTGTTACTCATTTCTTTTTTATTACCATTCTCTATTATCTTCTTGGGAGTTCATCAACTTATAGCTTGTTTTTAAAACGGATGTTAAATACAATTTAACTTATGCATATAGCCTTTACTTGATTGTAGATCTCTATGAAAATTGCCTGTGGTTATAGTATTATCTAGTTCTTCATTCGTTTTGTTTTTGTCCATCAGTACTCATTGAGTGCCTTCTATACATAAGGGCGTGGAGATATAGTGGTGAATCCTGGTTATCTAAGGCTCCAAATTATGAAGGGGAAGTAGGACACCTACCACTGTGTTACTTTACACGCATTACTCATTTAATCTCTCCAGTAACCTTGAGTAGTTTATTATTATACTCGTGGATGAGAAAGTGGAGGTGGAAAAAGTAATTTGGCTAGATCACACAGGTAATTCATTAGAAAGTTGCAGATTCAGGATTTAAAACTAGATGAATCCTTAAAGCTGTGCTCATTTCCACTATGTCAAGGGCCTTCAGGCAGTTTTTAGATTACATTTTAGTGCCCTTCTGTCATTAATTCCTTTTAAACATCATCGTGATTTAATAGAAAAGTATAATGGATTTGGTCAGAGGACTAGGTTGATATCCCAATTGAAAAAAAATTCAGCTGGATGATTTGAGTAAGCACTTATAAAACAGGTTTAAGGCCGGGTGCAGTGGCTCACGCTTGTAATCCCAGCACTTTAGGAGGCCGAGGCGGGCGGATCACGAGGTCAGGAGATCGAGACCATCCTGGCTAACACGGTGAAACCCCGTCTCTACTAAAAATACAAAAAAATTAGCCGGGCGTGGTGGCGGGCGCCTGTAGTCCCAGCTACTCGGAGAGGCTGAGGCAGGAGAATGGCGTGAACCCGGGAGGCGGAGCTTGCAGTGAGCCGAGATTGCGCCACTGCACTCCAGCCTGGGCGACAGAGCGAGACTCCGTCTCAAAAACAAACAAACAAACAAAACAGGCTTAATATCTGTCTACCTTACTGTATTATAATGCTCAAGTGAGAAAGCTTGTAAAATGTCTAGTAGAGTACCTAATACTCTGAAAAAAATTTAATATACATTGTGCATCCATGGTGTTAGAGCTGCTTACTTAGCACTACAGAAAAAGACCTTACTTTTCAGGGCATTCTTGGGGCACCTAGCAGTTGGTAAGGTAGCCACAGATACCATGTTGACAATAAAGAACCTAATTTGAAGCCTTAGATTATCAAGGCATTGGCTTAAATGGAAAATAACTTCTCTAAGGTATAGTGAAAGGAAAGGTTTAATACTAAGCTCAATTTTATGGATATTTTTTAGTTGATAATCTTCACTCCAAATGAATTGATAGTTGACTATTCCTTAGGATTAAAAGAGGTGAAAATCTTAACCCCAGAACTTCGTGTTCTTCTAAGTCCTGTTCTTCCCTTAGCAGAAATGGATAAACCACGGGGACAGTAGGGATTGTAAATGTTTCCGAATTTTCAGTTATCCAAGGAAATCACAGATTAGTGTGCCTCACATAAAATCATGGTATAATTAATATTTCTGGTCTCTTTAATATACTTTTTTTCATCGTCAAACCACTTTTGGTAGGGAGACAAGATGTCATTTCTCTAAAAACTTAATTTGCTAACTTAAATTTCTAAGAAAAGCCATTATGTTTGGCATAATCTTTTTTTTTTTAACTTGCCACTTGCTGCTCATGTACCTACTTTTCCTCTGTGTAGTTACAGATTTTTCTCTTATTATTCCTTTACTTGATTATTGATGTTAGACTCACAGCATGGTAACTTTCTATTCTCTCTTTTCCTTACTTTTATGGAAGATCAGTACCACACTTGCTTTTTTCCAGTCTTCTGGTATCTCTCCAGTTCTTGAATTTTCAAAAATAATTGTAAGTGATTGAATTGTAAGTATGCTCTATACTTCTTTCATTGGATGAAAGCTTATCTGTGATGCATGTCATCTCAAATTGCTAATTGTGAACATAAACTTTCCAATATTCTCACATTTTAATCAAAATTACATTCCTGCTAAGTTTTCATTAGTTTTATTATAGGGTGTGTGTTTTACTAATTTAAAAAAAATGTCTACTTTTGTCCAGATTCATGCCATTTATTTTTCATTAGGAGGCTTGTTCTGTGTTTTTCCTTTGTTAAATTTTTAAGCTGTTGTTTAATTTACAGTTCTACTACTGATAGCTTACCTGTTTTTCTTGTTATTCTGACTTTTTCTGTGAGATAAAGAATAACTTACTTCTAATATATTTTCTTTTTCTCTTTTTACAACATATTTTTATTATATTTGATTTTGCCCTATAAGAAAGTACTGCATATAGGACACTTAATCCTTTAAGTTTTCACTGTGAAATAAAATTAGATATGAAAACAATTACTCATTTATGAATTTCTTTTTACAATGTTGTTACTCAGACTTCCTGTTCTACCTTATTCTCGGTTCCTCAGGTCGCCCATAGGTTTCTTAATTTCCGGATTCTGGACTCAAGAACTTCACCTTTATCTCCACTGTTCATTACTCTTCCTCTGTCAGCAGGAATTACTTTAAAAGCTCCTACTCTGCCTCAGGAATTGACTCTTGTATTGTTTTACTAAGGAAGTGTCTCCAAAGCAACTATAATTTATATGTACTTCAGACAGTTTTAAGGACTTCTCTTGCAGTACTCTTTTTAATGGGGGTAAAACATTCAGTTATGTGTATGTGTAAAGTATAAATAGTGTTTAATGTCCCAACTGAAATCATTAAGAATTGATTTTGCTGACATTTGTTAGCTTTTAAGTTTCTTCTGAGAAAAGTAATGTTATTTAACTTAAGTATTAGAAAGGTAGTAGGAAGTACTGACATACAGTTTTGAGGCAGTTTGATATTCTTCTACAAGTCTAGATACATTATTTTAGAAATTCCCCTTAAATTGGTCCAGATGTATATGTTTCTCTTTCTCTCTCTATTAAACTGGATACATAGATCCTGGATGATACAGAAGTATGTGTTATTCTTCTTGATTTTATGTATCTACTTTAGGTTTTGCTTCTTTTCTTTCTCTCTTTCCCTCCCTCCCTTCCTTCCTTCCTTCCTTCCTTCCTTCCTTCCTTCCTTCCTTCCTTCCTTCCATTCTTCCTTCTCTCTCTCTCCCTTCCTTCTTTCCTTCCTTCCTCCTTTCCTCTCCTTTCGTCTTTCCTTTCCTTCCTTTTTTCTTTCCTTCCTCTTCCCCTTGCCCTTCCCTTTTTTTTTGTTTTTGTTTTTTTTTTTTTTTTTTTTTTTTTTTTTTGAGACAGGGTCTTATCCTGTGCCCAGGCTAGAGTAGCTTTATTAATAAAGTGTTTTTGAAAACCAGAGACTTTTTTTTTTAGCATATTCACCACAAAAGTGGTTTTTCTTTACATAGATTTGTAAATTTTATGGTTAGATTGAAGTTTAATTTCTATCGAGATTCTTCTAATTTAATTTCTTGTTACATCACAGACCATTTTGTCTTTATTTCTCTATAATTGTTGTGTATAATTTAAACTTTAAATGAATTCATACAGGAATCATCTAATTAGAGCTGTGGCTCACATCAGTGTAATAAACCAAAGAGCAGCAACCTCTTTGGTCCTGAGTGCCAATAATGCGACATAATCCCTTCAGTTACTACTGAAGGACCTGGACAAAAGAGAAAAAAAGACAACATGGAGAAAAGGCTTGAGGGAGTAGAGAATAGGAGAAAGAGAACAGAAAGGCAAGAGAAATCTCAGGAGAGGAGATCGGGGGAAGACTGATGTTGTGGCATCAACAATTTCCAGTCACTGTAGCCAGTGCCATGTGCATTCATTTAAAACTGAGCTGGCCCTGATGGGCCTAGTGATGAATGAATGGCATAGTTCCTGCCCTTGTGGAGTTTTAATCCTTCAGAGAAGTCACTCAAATATTCAATTATGATAAAATGTGATAAATGTTAGATAGAGTAAGTACAGAGTACTAGAATGTGTATCTACTTGACTTCCAGCTTACTTGTTCTCAACAGCTACTGTAAGAAGTATGAAGTCACACTCTGTCTGAAAGGATCTGCCCTATTCTCAGTTCTTTTCAAAGACAGACCACCCTCAATATGGTAAAGGACTATATATTCTTAGTCCTGTTTAAAACTCGGCCAGGTGCATTGGCCCACACCTTGTAATCTCAGCACTTTTGGGGACCCTGAGGTGGGAGGATTGCTTGAGCTCAGGAGTTTTTATTTTATTGCGGAGACAGGGTCTTGCAGCATAGCAAGACCCTGTCTCCGCAAAAAAAGTAAAATAAAAAATTATCTGGGCTTGGTGGCACATGCCTATAGTCCCAGCTACTTGGGAGGCTGAGGTGGGAGGATTCCTTGAGCTCAGGAGGTTGAGGCTGCAGTGAGCCCTGATTGCACCACTGCACTCCAGCCTGGGTGACAGAGCAAGACCCTATCTCAAAAAATAAATAAAAATCTCCATTAAAAAGGATTAATATGAATAAGTGTTGTGGCTTAATGTTCTAAATGTCAGATGGAAAGAGGAACAGTTAATACTTCAGGAGAATTTTTATGAAATATTCTACATTAGGAAGTAGTGGGTTTCTCATCTCATGAGATACTTAAGAAAAGACTAGATGACTTTCAAAGATGTTATGAAAAGAACTGTGAATGGGAGGTTGGATTAGGTGACTGCTGTAAGTCACAATATAAAGTCATACTTGTGCTTTCTTCTAGAGTATTAGTTTTACTAGATTTGAGAAAACACTTGTTAACTACTTGTTCATGTTATTGATGAATTTTACATGATATTTTATTGGTTGCAGATGGGGCAACTATATACATAAATTTTCCTTTTAAGTACATGAAAAATGTGTGCATTACTATGCAGGGGTGATTGGGCCAGTTCTGGGACTGTCATTATAAATCTCCTGTTACACATTACCTAAAGAAAAATGGGTTGATGAGTATATCTTTGGCTTGGACCTTGTGAAGTGTAAAGTTTATTCTTGAGTTAAAAGAAGGTTGAGGAAGACTAAAGGCAAGTCTAAGAAGAGAGTCAAGGTGAGGTTTATATGATTCCACGAACATCAAAAAGTTGTTTCTGAAGAATTGATTTAGGTAAGGTTTAGATAGCAGTAATTTAAATCTGTTTCCATTCAGTCACTGAACAATTTTTAATCTAATCGGTAATTTGTTTAACAAGGATGTTTTAGTTAGATTTTTACAATGTTAATTCTAAATGGATTCAGAAGAATGAAAATACTTAAAGATCACTTTTCCCCTCTCATTTAGATGCTTTTTTTATTCATTTATGAATATGCCATTAACCTTTTAAAATATTTACTAAAAACAATGTATTTAGCTGATTTTAACTGGGTTTTGATAGTTTAATTATTGATAATCATGTTACATTGCTGTGTGAAACAAAATAAAACCAAAAAACAAGCCAAACAGTCCTGATTTTTCTGTGGCACAGTAACATGGAAATAAATTGCTCATTTCTTTCATAGTACAGTATTCTAATATCTATGAAATATGATGTATTTATCCATTTCTATATCTTTTGTCACCAAACTGTGTATTTTAAATGTCTCTAACAGGAACTTCTTTGGGTTATCTTTAAAAATGAAGATGTTTAAACACAGTTTTATAAATATGTCTGGATTTTGTATACATTGTTTATTAAGATTTTTTTTTTCAACTTTGTTTTTGTACATGTCATCTCTCATTGGGAAGGGGCTTTGTAATACTCATTGTCAAACAGTTTCTTGACATGTATGTAAAATAGACATATTTATCGCCTTTGAATTTGAAAAAGAAAACAAATTATGAGATAAGTTGACTTTTCCCATGGTCTTAATAGGACTTAGATTTTTAAGAAAATTCGATTTTTTCTTTGGTTTTTTTTTTTTTAATTTTTGAATTTTAGTTTGGAAAAAGCAACAAAAGTACTGTAATAGTAGTAATTGATAGTGTCATTAGTTGTTGCCTTTAGTAGAGGTAGTAGCTGCTGTACTAATAATAGGAGGAGGAGGATGCCCGTATTTGGCTGGTAAGAAAACCGAGATTTGGACAGCCACAATATTGTGTTAGTGAATGCACCAGAATTAGAAACCAGATTTGCCAGCCCATTGCTGTTTCCATAATACCATACCATCTCAATTTGGTGTTTTGAGATAATGGTTGTAAAAGTGCTTTAATGATAAAGTATACAAAGATCAGGTGTTGCTGTAATATAAAATAAACTTTGGCTTCAGTTGACTAAAATGAGAATGTGAAAATAATCAGCATGCTTTGGGCGAAGGCAGGGAGGAGATGACAAGTGAAAGTCAAGTGTGAGATGGGTATGTTGATCAAGTCTGTTTTACCCATTTAGTGCAGAATTTTGTGGTTGGGTTGGGATTTTTACAGTAGCGGTTCCTAACCCTCAGTCCCCTTGCTTAACAGTATGATGACTAGGCATGAAAATGTGGCACGGTGGTTGTCATATTGTCTCCAACTGTTTTGTGGTTTATACCCAGGATTGATGTATTTTTTAGTCAGAGAAGTTTAAGAACTCGAAAGTTTCTTTGGCTAAAGTTAAAACATAAGAATCCCATGCTCTTGGAGCTTAAAACTCTTTTAAGTATGCAAAAAGTAGGACATGCAAATGCTGCACTTTTAGACCGAGAAGTAAGTAGGCCTTCTAAATAAATAAACATCTATACCACGTCTAAGTGTAATGTTCATGCCAAGGGTGAAAGTGAGTAGGAAACTTGATTAGAAGAGGTATTTTACTTTCACTTAGAGAGGGGCCACCTCTTAGAAGAGGAGAAAATTTAGAGGTTCTTTCTTTAGTAGGGGAGGAGGGAGGAAAACTTCAGAGATCATGGGGTGGGTTGAGGAATGGGAGACCTAAACAGTGAGAATATGAAGTCAACATTAAGGGAAGGGAGGAATGAACTGAATGAAAAAAGGGAAAATAGGAGGTAACCTACGTGGGTTTTGTTTATGTTCCTTTGTTAAATTACTGTTGTTCTGGTGGTGACTGGGAGCCAATTACAGGGTTTGGGGGAGATAAGAAAGTGACTCGGGAGAGAAGAGTAAATCCAATATGAGCAGCAGCATGTGTAACGGCTGAGAAGGGAAGCAGTGCTCCAAGTTAATGAGGAAGATTGATGTACCACTGTTTAAATAGACCTAACACTTAAATAGACCTATTATTTGTGTCAAAGTAGAACTGTATTTTAAAAAGTAAAATGTCTTCATGTATGAAGGAAGAAATATTTTTTGTACCATTGCTTGGGTTCTGGTAGATTTATTGCAAATTCTCTTTCTCTAGGGTTTGGATTCAGGATTTGTTCCTAGTGTCCAAGATTTTGATAAGAAACTTACAGAAGCTGATGCTTACCTACAAATCTTGATTGAACAATTAAAGGTATGGCATTAGTTTGTATATTAAATTTATATAAATAGAAAATGTTACTGAGCTTGATTTTTGAGTAAAAACAGTTACTTTATGTTAATTTACAGCCCTCATGTGGTTCTTCAGCAGTTTTTAAAGCAGACTTAAAAGATCTAGCTGACTTATTCAAAGGTCTTTATCTCTAATTATATTGGTAAATACTATATTTATATAATGCTTTTTTGGTCATTAAGAAAAAGGTAAATATGTAGGCATAATTAGAAAAAAATAAGGCAAGATTTGGTTCATATTCTGTTTAAAATTTCCATGAAACTGTGTTTTAGTGGCTCAATTTCTTTTTTTATTTGTTTGTTTGTTTTTCGAGACAGAGTCTCACTCTGTCACCCAGGCTGGAGTGCAGTGGCACGATCTCGGCTCACTGCAACCTCTGCCTCCCGGGTTCAAGCAATTGTTCTTCTGCCTCAGCCTCCTAAGTAGCTGGGATTACAGTGGTGCCTGCCACCACGCGTGGTTAATTTTTGTATTTTTAGTAGAGACGGGGTTTCACCATATTGGCCAGGCTGGTCTCGAACTCCTGACCTTGTGATCCGCCCTCCTCGGCCTCCCAAAGTGCTGGGATTACAGGTATGAGTCACTGTGCCCTGCCTAGCAGCTCAATTTCTAACACTTTTTTAATTTGAGGGAGATGGAATATGGGGAGGTGATTTCTCTACCTCTTTTATCATTACTGAAATGAATTGTCTCCTTCAGTTCCTACTTAAAATTAATTAAAAGCAGAGGTGCTGGGAAAAGGACTGTTGATAAACTTGAAAACAAAGCAGAAAAAAACTTCCAGTTTGAATTGATAGTTTAATTTCTTAAAAGTCATCTGTTTTCTTTTGCTTATAATTCTTCCAGAGTGATTGATCTTGACCAGTTGAAATGATTTCATACAATAGAATTTGACTTTGATTGAGTGCCTTGAAAAAAAATACATGTTGTCTTGAAAATAACATATAAATCATCCCTGAACAAAATGTGTTTAAGAACTAATGTTTGTTTTTCTGTGTTTAGTGAATGTACACCGTGTAGTAAAGTGGCTTGATACTATAACCATTTTTTAAAATCTTGTAGCTTTTTGATGACAAGCTTCAAAACTGCAAAGAAGATGAACAGAGAAAGGTAACTTCCATAACTATGATTTTGACGTTAAAAATTTTAAATTCAGCCTTTTGGAGAACACTAAGTATCTTAGTGTGTTTTTACTTACTATAATAATATTATTGACCTAGTATAATATTACTGCCATATGGACCTCAAGGGCACTTTTCTGATAAATTTCTGTTATCGTTTCATAATTAAACAAAAGGATAATGTACAGAGTTGTGGAGTTTTTGTTTTGTTTTGTTTTGTTTTGTTTTGTTTTGTTTTGTTTTGAGACAGTCTTGCTCTGTTGCCCAGGCTGGAGTGCAGTGGCACGATCTCAGCTCACTGCAACCTCCACCTTCTGGGTTAAAACGATTCTCCTGTCTCAGCCTAAAGTAGCTGGGATTACAGGCATGTGCCACACCTGGCCAATTTTTGTATTTTTAGTAGAGACAGGGTTTCACCATGTTGGCCAGGCTGGTTTCGAACTCCTGACCTCAGGTGATCCACCCACCTCGACCTCCCAAAGTGCTGGGATTACAGGTGTGAGCCACCACACCCAGCCCAGAGTTTTAATATAATACCTTTTCTGTATCATATTCCTAGGAGTAAGTTATTTCCTTTTCATGTATCATGTTGAAGGTAGAAAGTTGGTTACATATGGTCACTTCAGATACCAATAAACCAACCAGCAAGAATGTTCAGAATAAATAAAAAGCCATATATGAAGAAACAAATCGAATACTGCTTTAATTATGGTTCTGCTGTTGTCCCCCCACTTGCATTTCTGACAGCTACTTTGTAGTTTGCATATTGTCTTTTTTCTAATTAACATTTTTCCTCTCCTTGGCTATTTTTTTTTTTTTGCTCTTCTGTTGACCGTATAGCCTTGCATTTGGCTCTTTTATACCTGTTAATAGTAACTCATGTTATAACTCACCTTTCATTTTTAGTTTTGGGATTTAGTCCCATGTCAATTTAAAACAACTTAGGAAAGATAAACGTGATTTTAAAATAAGTGAAATTCGTAGAAACACCAAAACTTGTTTTCAGGTAAGGAATAAGAATTTTTTGTTGTTGTTGTTTTTTGTTTTGTTTTGAGATGGAGTCTTGCTCTGTCACCCAGGCTGGAGTGCAGTGGCGTGATCTCGGCTCACTGCAAGCTCTGCCTCCCAGGTTCACACCATTCTCCTTCCTCAGCCTCCCGAGTAGCTGGGACTACAGGTGCCTGCCACCATGCCCAGCTAATTTTTTGTATTTTTAGTAAAGATGGGGTTTCACCATGTTAGCCAGGATGGTCTCGATCTCCTGACCTCATGATCTGCCCACCTCGGCCTCCCAAAGTGCTGGGATTACTGGCTCGAGCCACCGTGCCCAGCCAGGAATAAGAATGTTTTATATTATTCTTACAAACCTTAAATTGAATCACATGAATTTTATTAAAGAAAGCATATAATTCATAAAACTCTGGAATTTTTATACAAATAATTGATTTAGATAAAAAACAAAATATAACAAAAAGTACTCCCTTCCCAACCTGCTTGTACTCACTTAGAATGAGTACATTTTGGTAAAATTCTTTAAATGACTAGCCAGTAAAAAATAACTGTGCTTCTTTGTGCTTCTGATTATTTCTGTTTAAATTTATTATTTTTCACAGAAAATTGAAACTCTCAAAGAGACAACAAATGTAAGTTATATGTTTGATACACTCTGACTTTGCATTAGAAAATGTTTTAAAAAGTTATTTCTATTTTAAGCTGCCACTATTGATGACAGCAATTGAGATGTTAGTTTTTATGAATTTATGCAGGGGTGCTTAAGCATTGTATTATTTTTTAAAGGAATTTAAAATAATACCAATAGAATAAGCCCCTTAATTGAAATTGACTTCATGTACCATTTACCTGTTTCTGGTCTCATCTGAAACCTTGGATAAAAGGTGTCTTCCACGCACAATGGATATGTTATTTCATATTTTTAAAAAATTAATTAATTTCTTTGATTCTTAAGGCAGGGTCTTACTATGTTGTCCAGGTCTCAACTCCTGGGCTCAAGCGATCCTCCTGCCTCAGCCTTCAAAAGTGGTGGGATTGGCCGGGCACGGTGGCTCACGCCTGTAATCCCAGCACTTTGGGAGGCCGAGGTGGGCAGATCACCTGAGGTTGGGAGTTCCAGAACAGCCTGACCAACATGGAGAAACCCCATCTCTACTAAAAATACAAAATTATCCAGGCGTGGTGGCTTATGCATGTAATCCTAGCTACTCTGGAGGCTGAGACAGGAGAACCACTTGAACCGGGGAGGCAGAGGTTGTGGTGAGTTGAGATCGTGCCATTGCACTCCAGCCTGGGCAACAAGAGCGAAACTGTGTCTCAAAAAACAAAAAAACATGATGGGATTATAGGCATGAGCCACTGCAGCTGGCTTCTTTCTTATTAAAATATATTGTAATTCAAGTTTTCTGATATAGTGGACTTCTGACATTATATAATGGGCTACTAATGAGATGTGTACCTTGCCCAAAATTTTAAAACAGGTAAAATAATAATTTGATTCACCAGTGTTTTGACTGGATCCTTTATTCTCCATACCTCCATCAAAGTCTTTTTATTTTTTTTTAAGAAACAGGGTCTTGCTGTGTCATCCAGGCTGGAGTACAATGGTGCAGTCATAGCTCACTGCAACTTCGAACTCCTGGGCTCAGACAATCCTCCTGCTTCAGCCATTTGAGTAGCTAGGGCTATAGGCACACGCTACTACGCACAGCTAATTTTTATTTTAATTTTTTATAGAGATGGGATTTTGCTATGTTGCCTAGGCTGGTCTCCTAGCCTCAAGCGATCCTCCTTCCTTGGCCTACCAAAGCAATGGGATTACAGGTGTGAATCACCATACCCAGCCTATCAATGTCTTAGGTAGATTTCTTAGGGTTGCTTGCTGTTGATATAAGAATTCATAAGTTAATCAGATTCGTATGTCTTCCTGTTTGAAGTGTTGAAAAACCGTTTAGAGCCAGGCACGGTGGCATGTGCATGTAGTGCCAGCTACTCAGGAGGCTGAGACAGGGGGATCGCTTGAGCCCTCTGAGTTTGAGGCTGTAGTGTGCTATAATCATGCCTGTGAATAGCCACTGCAATCCAACCTGATCACATAGTGAGACCTTGTCTCTTAAAAAAAAAGAAAAAAATTAGATATTATTTAGTACAAGTTAACAATTTGTGGCATTGGTTAAAATTCATAGAACTGCGAATGAATAACTTCATTTGGCATTATCAGCATACTAGAACCCACTAGATCCAAAGAGGATATTTTTGTGTAGTGTAGACTTAAACTCTATACATTTGAACTGATTTTTATATTTTAAGCTTTAACATTATATATCCATTTATTTGAGCCAAGATCCTAAAATCAGTGTTTTGTTTTTATAGAGCATGGTAGAATCAATTAAACACTGCATTGTGTTGCTGCAGATTGCCAAAGTAAGTAAATTTTACTTTCAATTACCTTTGTGTATGGAGTTCAAAAATTATAATGGCATTTTTCTTTAATAGCGAAAAAACTCGGATCTGAAACACAGTACCTTTCTACATTAAACTGTATTGTAAGCTTATTCTATGGAACAACTATTGTGTTTGGATATTATCTTAGCTACTGTTTCTGGTAATGTCATTTCTGGTAGCTGGGAAGGAGGGGAGCATGTTTGAATACTCATCCCTTCCTTCCATTTTATCCATTATCACTGCTTGGAACAGGGACATATTTTACAAAACCTTCCACAAAAAAAGTTTGTCTTAGAAAATAGAGAAGTAAGTTCTGACAGTTATTGTCCATAATGAAGAATATAATAGAGATATATTTTTAAAAATTTTATGAATTTTTTTCTGGTAGTGAACTACATTAGTGGATTTTAATTATTATTCTTTATTCATGAAACAAAATATATTTTGAATTATTGTGGGTTAAAAATTTTGTATGTTGTCTCTTTTTCTGAGAAATTTTGGTGTATTCAACCTAAATATATATTTTATTGCCTGAGAGTTTCTGAAATAAGAATATTATTGTTTGAGAATAGGAATTTTTAAAACTATTTCTACCTCACTACACCCCTTTATTTCCAGCAAGTGGCTAGCAAGGGGTGGGTGACCAGCCAAGTTGAGAAATGTTGTTTGAATGAGTTTATAATTACTCATCTCTTTTACTTCTTCAGTTGCATATGTTTGTTTGCCAAATAAAAGAGACTTTTAACCTACTGTTGTTAATGACACAATGGCATAGGACAATCCATTTGTGTTTGGATAGTAAGGATATTTAGCTTATAAATTAAATGGGGCAATGTCATTTTCTTTTGAGGCCAGATTTAAAATATATTTTTTATTTTTTGAGACAGTCTCGCTCTGTTGTCCAGTCTGGAGTGCAGTGGCACAATCTCAGCTCACTGCAACCTCTGCCTCCTGGGTGCAACTGATTCTCGTGCCTCAGCCTCCTGTGTAGCTGAGGTTACAGGCATGCACCATCACGCCTGGCTAATTCTTATATTTTTAGTAGAGACGAGGGTTTCACCATGTTGCCCAGGCTGGTCTGAACTCTTGGCCTCCCAAAGTGCTGGGATTACAGGCGTGAGCTACCAAACCCAGCCCAATATATTATACTTAAAGTGTCAGAACTTAGGGCTTATGTTCTGTTTCTAGATGTTAGTGATATCTAGATTTCCTATGTATGTGTCTAAACTTTTCATTTCCTGTTGTAGATCATAGTATATTCCAAAGCCAAGCAGAAGGAAAGATAGGATTGGAGGCACAAAAGAGATAAGGTTTTTATTTTAGTTTTTCTTGGCTCTGGAATTACATAGGTGAGTAGAAGCACCTACAGATAACCAAAAGCTTACCCACAGATAACCAGTAAACTACACCATGCCCTGTTTGAGTGACTAGGTATTTTAGGGAATCCATACCGCCTTCTCTTGAAGATTAAGGAAGCAGAGGAGCTGATACAGTGTTTAGGCCAGTTTGGGTGATCTCTGACAATCATTCAGGACTTTAGATAGTTGTACAGTAGGTCAGCCTAGCGTATTTCAGTAGCTCACTGTTTAGCCACTCATCGAGAACATTTTTAGTGTAATTTGTACTTGCTACCTGTCTGTGTTAGCCCAGCTTAATAAAACTACATTTTAGGGTTCTTCACAATAGGTAGCTTGGATCACGTAAATGAAATTTGGCCTTTTATTTATTCCAGAAGGAAGTTTTATTGTTGTTAAGGCTTCTTATGTACAAATACAATCCTCAATTATATTTGTACCATATAGGGACTCTGTATCTTTAAACTTAATTTAAATGTAAATGAGACCATGTCACTTGCCTGCTCAAATACCCCTGACGTTTTCCATCTCATTTGGAATGAAATAGAAACTACTTACGTTCAATGCCCTCTTATCTGTGTCCTACCCTTGGTTGGTCACACCATTCCAGTAACATTGGCTCATTTCTTTTTCTCAGGCAAGACAAGCTTCCCCCCCGCCCCCCGCTTTAGGGATTTTTACTTGCTCTTCCCTCCACGTGGAGGGCATTTACCACAGATTTCCACTAGGCTGACTCTCTCACTTTATTCAGATTTCTGCCACAAGGAACATCTTTGGAAAGACTTTTCCTGACTCCTGTATCTAAAATAGCCTATACTTCCCACTGGTTTCTTTTTCTTCATGGCCTTATATCACTAGTCAAGTTTACACGATATATTTGTTTGTTTATCTCTTTATTGGCTGTCTACCCTAGAGTACAATCTTGGTGAGGAATTTGCTTGTCTTACCACTTGTATTAGTCTGAATGGGCTGCCATAACAAAATACCATAGACTGGGTGGCTTAAAGAACAGAAGTTTATTTTCTCACCGTTCTGGAAGCCAGAAGTCCAAGATCAACATTCTGGCCTGCTCAGTTTCTGATGAGGGCTCTTCTCTTGGTCTGTAGATAGCCATGTCTTCACATAGTCTTTCCTTGGTGAGTATGTACAGAGAGAGGGAGCGTGCACATGTGAGATAGAAAGCTGTTTGGTTTCTCTTCTTACAAGGACACTAATCTTACTGAATCAGGGCCCCACCCTTATGATCACATTTAACCTTAGTTACTTCTATAGAGGTCTCATCTCCAAATATAGCCACCTTTGGGGTTAGGGCTTCAACACAGGAATTCGGGGAGGGACACAAACATTCAGTCCATAACCCCATTGTATCCTCAGTGCCTACAGTTGCTTACCATATAGGAGGTGCCTGATAAATAACTGAATTACTGAGTGATTTTTCTAATGCATTACTTTTAATGGTTGCATGGTTTAGTATTTTCATTATATGTATGATTTTTTTTACTTAGCCACCTCTCTGATGTGCTGTGATCACCATCCCTATAAACTAATCTATAGGTAAATTTAATCAGTTAATCTGTGATTAAGATAAAAGATTTTAAAATAATAACAACAGTCAACTTTGCATAGTCTTAAAGAGCATGGATTATGGCCCCATACTGAGTTGGAATCCAAGCCCCACCACTGGAGCAAGTTTATTTATCCTTTCTGTGCTTTGGTTTATATTCCATATACAAGAGGGTTAATAGTAATGTCTGTCTTTTACTGATGCTGTGAGACTAAATGATTATTTGTGATGCTCTCGGTAGCTGGCATGTAATAAGCTCTAAATAAGTGTTTATTAAATTTAAAAAAATGGATGCAAATTTTAAAGTGACAGTAACACATCTGGTAAAAATTGGAGAACTTCCATTGAGTACTGATGGAAATATAAATTGTTATAGCCAATTTGGCAGACTGTTATTCACTGGCAGGTTAATAAAATATCAGAATCAACTACTTTGAGGGAGATAATGCCATTTGAGACCCCACAGTGATATGAGAAGATAGCTAATTTGATACCTTTCTTGTTTGGGGCTGATTAGTGTCAGCTTCTTAGAGGCAGCATGCTGTAAGTAAAAATTTTAGTTTTAAGCTCCTTCCAGTTTTGATTCTTTCATTTGAATTCCTATTCCCAGTAGATTCTCTCCTGCCTAAATGATTAGTGTATTGGTTCCCAAACCTTACTGCACATTGGAGTCATTTGGAAATCAGTTCTGATTCCTGGCTCCCATCCCTAGACATTCTGTTATAATTCTGTTGTGTGGGGTATCACCTGGGTATTGGGATTATTTTAAACCCCTGGGTGGTTTTAATGTGCAACAAAGTTTTGAGACCACCTGGTTAGTGGAATTTTCAAGTGGGCTTTGTTATCTCAGAAGACATCCTTCCCCTTCCCCTTGGTGGAGACAGCTGCTGTTCTTCTCCTGGGAGACTACAGTGGAGCTGGGGAGTAAGGGGAGAGAAGGGGAGTAGGGCAGGACAGAGTGGAGATAAGCTAGGAGGCCCCTGCAGGTGGAGACTTAACCAGTATCAGAGTCAGGTGATGTGACCACATACCACAACTCAGAATGCCTGTCAGAATGGCATGTGCCAGGGGGTTGACTGTGATTTACTAGAACACTATTTTTGCATTGTTTAATTATCACTGAAATTGAGAGAAAGGCTATGCTAGGCATGCTTTGGTTATGAGGTATAGTTGCTACAAACTTAAACTCTGGTTGATTTTCACCAGTTAAATCATGCAGTAAAACAGTATTTCAATACAATTAAAATCAGGCACTTTAAATGGTTATTTTTACAGGCAAAGATAGAGACTATTAACATTTTTCAAGGTAGACACAGATCAATTTGATTTATGTAGTTTTTATAGTCTTGCATAAAATAGATGCAAATAAATACTGTTGATTACTTAGAATTTGGGGCTTTAATTTTGTCAGTTCCTTTTGAATATCCTAAGTCTAGACCAGTGCTATACAATAAAAATATGAGAGCTATAAATGTAATTTAAAATTTTCGTATAACATTTTGAAAGGTAAAAAGAAACAAGTGAGATTAATTTTAATAATGTATGTTAGTAACCCAGTGTACCAAAAATATTATTTCAACATGTAATCAGTATAAAAATTTACTAATGAGATAGTTCATATTCTCCCTCTCTCTTCTTTCTTTCTCTCTCATTTTTTAAGAGATAGTGTCTTGCTCTGTCACCCAGACTGGAGTGCAGTGTCACAATCATAAATAACTCACTGCAACCTCAAACTCCTGGGTTCAAGCGATCTTCCTGCCTCAGCCCCCTGAGTAGCTGGGACTACAGGTACTCACCACTGTGCCTGACTAGTTTTTAATTTTTTGTAGAGACAGGGTCTTGCTTTGTTGCCCAGACTGGTCTCAAACTCTTGGCTTCAAGTGATTCTCCATCCTCGGCCTTCCAAAATGCTGGCATGACTCTTTCTCTTTTTGCACCAAATCTTCAAAGTCATGGATGTTCTTTAAGCCACCTAGTATATGGTATTTTGTTATGGCAGCCCAAGCAGATTAATACAAGTGGTAAGATGAGCAAAGTTCTCACCAAGATTGTACTCTAGGGTAGACGGCCAATAAAGAGATAAACAAATGGTTTATTTCAATGGTTTTTATTATATTTACAAAATTGTACAGCCATCACCATAATCTAATTTTAGCATACTTTTATCACCACAAAAGAAACCCTATACCTATTAAGCAATCATTTTCCATATAGATTTTCTATATAGATGGTCCCTGACTTAACAATGGTTTTACTTAGGATTCTTCGACTTCATGATGGCAAAAAAGTAATATGCATTCAATAGAAACTGTACTTTGAATTTTGAGTTTTGGTTTTTTCCCAGGCTACTGATAATGCTGTATGATCTTCTCTCACTATACTGGGCAGTGGCAGCAAGCCACAGCTCACAGTCCGCCACGCGATCACAAGGGTAGCCAGCTGAAACTGCACTGTGTACTGTGTTGCGAGATGGTTTTTCCCCAACTGTAGGCTAATGTAAGTGTTCTATAACACGTTTAAGGTAGGTTAGGATAAGCTATGCTGTTTGGTAGGTTAGATGAATTAAATGCATCTTTGACTTAAAATATTTTCAACTTAAGATGGGTTTATTGGGAGGTAAACTCCATTGTAAGTTGAGGAGCGTCAGTGCCTCCCTTTCTGTTCCAACAGCCTCCTACCCCCCACCCCATCCAGCCCTTGGCAACTATTAATCTGCTTTCTCTCTCTAGATTTGTCTATTCTTGACTCTTCATGTAAGTTGAATCTTACAATATGTGGTCTTTTGTGACTAGCTTCTTTCACTTAACATCATGTTTTCAAAGGTTCATCCATGTAGAGATCGCTTTTGCCTGGAATTTTGAACGTGACTACAGTTCTACAGGATATTTCCATGATGAACTTAGTTAAATCCCTATATAGAAAAATAATTGCCATGCTGTTGGTGTTGATTGTTGTGTAGCCAGAGGTAGAATTATATTTGGCTAAGAATGTACACATGGAATTAAAATCTTAGTGGAGGCAGATAAATCATGTTCTAACATTATTACTTACCTAGTAAATAAGCTTTCTTGTAGGAGAAATACACAAGGAGTTACTTAAATGTAAGAATGAAGTTAATATTTTTAACATTTTTCCTTAAGGACCAGAGTAATGCGGAGAAGCACGCAGATGGAATGATAGTAAGTTTAATCTAATCTTTTTGTTTCCCTTTACTTCTGCAGAGCATTATAACCAGTCATATCAGGAGAAGCCTGAATTACTACTCATTTTTCAATGCCAACTACTCACTGCTTTTTGTTGTTGACTCTTGCAATTTCCTTTAAGCTCCCTTCTTTCAGCAATCATTTGCAGGGGAAATGACAATCTTAAAATTTTTCTAAGTGTGGGTTAAGATTGAATCACTTTGCATGTATTAACTTGAAGGGTTAATCATGGTATGAATACTCAGCTTTTACAATTAAAGAATGCATAACTCAGTGCCACATTTCTTGTCTAATTTCTTTTTTTCTCAGATGAAAGTGAGGGTGGGGGGAGTACAATATTGAAACACACCTTATTCTATTTGAATATATTTAATAGGTTCCTATTATTTTATCTTTTATTTTTAGTTTTTGTGTGTGTGTTAACTATCATTGTTAATGTGGTATGTACTGCATTTTTGTTGGAACAATTTACAACATGAATTCTTTCTCTTATAACCATCTTCTTACTCTTTCCTCTCTCTTATCTTTTTACCTTTCTTTTATATTCAACTTCCCCTCTAAAAAGAAAGAAGAAAATTGTATTGTTAGTATTTCCCAGATGGAAATAAAAGAGTTTGAAGGTTTGTAGTTTGTGTGTACCCTAGTTTTATGGTAACTGAGTGACCTCAGTCTGTATTCCTGAAGCAGGAGGCAGCTTTTTTGTTTGTCCTAGACTTTACAAATGCCAGCTTGTCTGAGATCTAGAAAAACATTCTGTAAATTTTCAAAAACATCTCCTGATTGTACTTGAAAGGATGAGCATGTTATCTTTATATTTGGTTTAAAAAATTTTTTTAAGTTAAATCTGTGTTTGCGTATTTCTTAAGAAAGCAGAAGTAAAATAAGCATGTTTGGAATTTGAATTAAATACATCAGAATTTTTGCCAGTTCAAAGTATGATCCATGGTGATATAATACAATTGTATGATGTAAATGTAATACAAACTGAAATAATATCTCTTCATGAGATACTATCGAAGATTGTTAGCCTCATGGGAAAGGACTGTATGTATTGTCTAGCATTTTATGGTCCCCAAACACTCCAGAGGAAAACCATGTTGGCTGTTATTTTTATCTCTTTTCCCTCAAAGCCAAATTAGTTATATTATGTTAAATAAAACAGGCAGGATTTTATAAAACATACCAAAAACACTTGATCATTTGCAATGAAAAACATATAGAAAGTTTATACTCATAGAAAATTTAAACTAATAGAAAAATATCTTTGAATCATTTGCCCAGGGACTAGAGCATGTTTTCCTTAAGAATTTTTATTTTGAAAAAATAGAGGAACTATTCATGGAATAGGCCTTAGAGGCAGGCTGCTTAGGTTCAAATAAAATAGCCCTGCCACTCACTACCTGTGACCTTGGCAAATTACTTACCCTTTCTGAGTCTTAATTTCTTTCCTGTAAAGAAAGCTGAAAGGTTCTACCTTAGAAGTTTGTTGTAAGGTACAGAACAAGCACATAGTATTCAATAAATGTTAGCTATACGTACATGTATGTGTATGTGCAATACATTGTATTACATGGGTTTCATTAATGTCAAAACAGATTAGGGCTGAGTAGTATTATTTTTGCTTCTCAAGTTCTGTGCATTTATTTTTAAAGCAAGTTGTAGAATGTAATGTGACATATTTTAGCCTGAAGTTGACTGACCAAGGACTGTGGATAAGTGTAGCATAGTTATTTTTTCTATCAAAAACAACAGCAATAACAAAAAGATTGAGTACTTTTAATATACATGTTGTCAAAAGACAAAATTACAACAAATTTAATCATAGATCTAATTGGCTTTTATTCAAGATGCATAAATCAGATCAGCCTCCATTCTACGAAATAGAATGAGAGGTCTCACTGGGCAGTGGCAAAGCAGTGGGTTTTGTGAGGTGAGAACTGTAACAGGAAAAAATGGTTGGTTGGTTAACATCAGATTTCTTTTAAGGATTAAAACAGAGCATTTCCATATTACACTGATTCGGGTAGACTGGAATCTCCTATTTTCAGAAAAAAAAAAACCTGCTCTATTTTGGGATCCACTTGCTTCCTTAGAGTTTAATGATACGGCATTTAGCAAGAGTGACTCCATTTTGGTTTGGTCTAATCTGTTGGGCCCTAGTACGAGAGCTCAATCCAAAACAGTGGCCTCCCATAATTTTTGCTTAACAGTGCAAAAAGTTTTTAAGTGTTTTCTTTGATTGACCAGCCTAATTCTAAGAACGTTTCATCTGGAAAATAAAAGATTACATCCAAAAGAGAATTCTGGTCCCTTGTTCCAAAGTTATTTTATTTCTTATTCCCTTCAGTGGGAGGGGTAAGGAGGTGTGACATATTCTCACTGCTATATATCAAAGCGTTAATGGTGGAATTTTGTCATTGTAAAACATTTGGAGTTATTTTCAAGAAAAGCGCTGTGTAAACAAGGAACTTATTTTAAGAACAACTCCACATTTGTTGAGATACTTGTTTAGTTGTTATGGCTTGGTCTGGTATCTGAAAATAGAATCAAAGTAATAACCAGAAAACCCTTAGCACCCATGTAAATAGACTCTATTTTGCAGACCGGGAAACTGAGGCCCATAGAGGATAAGAGACTTAAAGATTCTAAGCTATTAAAAACTCCAAGTCTCTGTTTCTTTGCTTTTCTCAGTGCTTCAAAACATTCCCCACTTCAGTTTCTTAGTTTTTTTTTTTTTTTTTAAATTATTACTGATTGTTTTGGGGGTGTTTTCTCTAAGTGTCCTTCATTTTTCAGTTAAAGTATTTATGGCAGATAAACTATTGTAGTGACAAGAATCAGAATTCCTGTGTTCAAGTCACTTGATTGAAAAGACCTTATTTAATGAGTTTTAGATATTCATGCAGAAAGAGGGCTGGGTTTTTTTGGTTTAAAATTTTTTTTCTTTAACAGTCCTGAACACAATGTATGTTTGTTTGTTTTTCACATGGCCTGGGAAAAAAATTTTTAACTTAGATATTACATGAGAATGCTACAAAAACTTTACCATTACTTCAGTTTCTATTATTAGGTGATTTTAAGTTTTTACAACTGCTTTTTTGGGCTTATTTATTGGCAAAGTATTTCCCTTATATTTCTGTTTTAGTATCTTCTGTTATAAGCACTACTTAATATATATGTGAAGTTCAGTTTTCCAGATCAATTAAAGGTAAAGAACTTACATTTTTATTTCTTGGGTTTGCCCAGTTTAGTCTTCTAAATGGTAAATGTAAACTTTGCTGTGGCAAAGACTTTGGTTTAACATGTACACACCCGCACCCCCCCGCCGCCCTATCAGTAAGTTATGGAGTTTTCTTTTTAAAATGCCTTCATGCTGTCAGAATAATTTCTTGACTTAGAGAATCCTAGACTTTTCTCCCCTCTAAAATTAACTACATGTCTGAATTTTTTTGTCCCTCTCTTCCAAATCCTCAGAAAGCAAGCCCTCTTCTCTACACTCCCCAATTAGAAGACACATCCCTTTCTCTTTATTGACCATAAAACTAGACACACAGTCGGCCTTCTATATCTGTGGATTCAAACAACCGTGGATTAAAAATATTTGAGGAAAAAAAAAAGTACCTCTTTACTGAATATGTATATACTGTTTTCCTTGTCATTATTTCCTAAACAATACGGTAAAATGGTGATTTATATAATATTTACATAATATTAGGTGTCATAAGTAATTTAGAGATGATTTAACTTATATGGGAGCGTATGTGTAGGTTGTATGCAAATACTACACCATATTTTATCAGGGACTTGAGTATCTGTGGATTTTGGCATCCTTGGGGGGTGCTTGGAACCAGTCCCCCTGGATACCTGAGGAGTGACTGTGCTGTGTGATAGCAGCAGTATGGGATGGAAAGATGAGATCCTGTTGGTGCAGGTACATTAGTTGGACATTTGGTGTAACTCACCAAAAGTGACAAAAAACAGAGAAACAGTATTTGTGGTGAATTAAGAAATTGAGAAGCACCGAATTGAATTGAGACGTGGTTTTGACTTCCTGAAATCTCCCCACACCATTTTATAACTCCTCAGTTTTTCCATTTAGCTTTACCTTCTTCTGTGACAGAGATTCATTCATTTTCTTTCCTTACTATGCTTTAAGAAACTCTTACACTTCTGTATAGAAGAGGTGTTTCGTTTCCTCTTTTCATTTTCATCAACATATCTATATAGCTACCTTCAGGATTTTGCAGTCATAAATGTGGGCATTTGGGAGGGTAGCATGAGAAGAGCATTTAATTAAAAATAACTATATTGTGTTTCTTTATTTTAGAGTACTATTAATCCTGTAGATGCAATATATCAACCTAGTCCTTTGGAACCTGTGATCAGCACAATGCCTTCCCAGACTGTGTTACCTCCAGGTAATTTGGGAAAATGTTTCTTAGATTCATTGATGAGAAAAAAATAATTTGTGTGGCTGTCATAGCAGTCTTAGCTATTACTGTTTATTTTTGGTTTTCATTGTTTTTAATAAATAAAAGGACTCAAAAAATAATACAGCCGAAAGTGAACTGGAAAAAGACGATAATGTTTTGATATTGGCGCTTTACTGAAGTGTGATGAAAGTGGTTTTGTTATTCAAAGTAAGACAGAAAACAAACGTGGTTACTAAGATTTGGATTCACTGGTAGGACAGAATTCTATGACTCAGAATTCATGGCTAGTGAGGAAAAATTACTATACCTTATTCTGGATAATCCAGGGATGTTCCGTTTTGGGGTATTCTGTGTAGCTCCGAACTATACAAATGGTATGTTCATGGTAGATTTTAAGATAATGAGAAAGTGAAGAAGGAAATTTATGATGCCTACTGATCACATGACATCTGGGTTTTTTTGTTTGTTTTTTTTTGTTTTTAGAGCAATAAATGCAATTTTTTTTAAAACTGGGAAAGAAGGACTCAGGACCAGTACCTAGCTATACTGACTGATTCCTTTTGCCCTTTTGTTATATCCAACAGTTCTATGTTCTCAATGATGGCATAGTGGAGTCAGAAATTGTACTGTAAAAGGGAAAACTCTTTTTAAAGGTACTAGTAAGTATGTGAAATCCTTTTGTGAGTTTTTACTTCTTTTTTTTTTTTTTTTTTGGGTGCAGAGTCTTGCTCTGTCGCCCGGGTTGGAGTGCAATGGCGCGATCTCGGCTCACTGCAAGCTCCGCCCCCCGGGTTCACGCCATTCTCCTCCCTCAGCCTCCCGAGTAGCTGGGACTGCAGGCACCTGCCACCGCGCCCGGCTAATTTTTTTCTGTATTTTTAGTAGAGACAGAGTTTCACCGTGTTAGCCAGGATGGTCTCGATCTCCTGACCTCGTGATCTGCCCACCTCGGCCTCCCAAAGTGCTGGGATTACAGGCGTGAGCCACCACGCCCGGCCGAGTTTTTACTTCTTAAGTGAATTAGCTTAAACTACCTCTGGGGGCTAAAGAGGAGGAGGTACTGTACTCCACTTCAGATTTTATGTGGTTTGAGGCTCAGAAACACATTATCATCAGAAGCATTTGTTGATTTTACAGCGTAGTTATACTGCAGTATTGGCCTACTGTGGCTGGTCTTTTGATATCCTGCCTGGTATCTTCGTACTCTGTAGCCTATCATCATTGAGTTTAAGAGGCTAGGAAGTCAAAAGGAAGGAGTAGCATGGAACTAGACTTAATGAAATAAAGTTTCAAAAATTACTGGCCTTTAGGATTTTGAATCCCAGACAATTACAGCCAATAGAATGTGTGTTTGGCTGTTCCTGTACCTTATTTTATACGTTCAAATCTCCTAGAACCTGTTCAGTTGTGTAAGTCAGAGCAGCGTCCATCTTCCCTACCAGTTGGACCTGTGTTGGCTACCTTGGGACATCATCAGACTCCTACACCAAATAGTACAGGTACAGATTGGCATAATTTCTTTATGTCTCATAACTATTTATTAACATTTGAGGTTTGTTTGTGACCTCTCATGAGGAGAGGGAAAGTTGAAGAAATGTGTTGTATATTTTCTGTTGGAGATATCTTAGTTTGAACATTACAGTTCCATACATGAAGTGGTTAGCTTTGTGTTTGAAAGAGAAGCTTTAGTAAGTAAGTATTATTTATTTTTAAATTTTAAAAATTTTTATTTTTGAGACAGGGTCTCACTCTGTCATTCAGGCTGGAGTGCAGTGGTACGATCAGGGCTCACTGTAGTTTTGACGTCTCAGGCCTCAGGCTCCCAAGTAGCTGGGACCATAGGCACACACACCACACTTGGCTGATTTTTTAATTTTTGTAGAGAGGAGTCTCCCTTTGTTGCTCAGGCTGGTCTCAAACTCTTGGGCTCAAGCAGTCTTCCTGCCTTAGCCTCCCAGTGTGCTGGGATTATACAGGCATGAGGCACCATGCCTGGAATAATTTAAATAAAATAAAATATTACAGAGTTTTGTTTGTTTGTTACCTTAACATTGTTTTGGTGATCTGTGTTGACTTTTTGAAAAATGTACTCCAGCTAGACTTGCATACTTTCTTATTATGAAGCTGACACAGAAGTGCACAGAATAAAAACTGAAAGTCCTCTTTACTCTCCCCCCAGTAATTTGCATGCATGTATGTGCATATACACTTATGTTGTGTATTTTTATTGTTTTTGTTTGAACCTAAGTTAGGTTATGTGTTTCTGTGACTTGCGTTTTTCCTTTAACAAAGAACACTTAGAGCACTTTCCATGTTTGTAAAATTAGGTCTACAGCATTCTTTTTACAGCTGCCTGGGCAGGTATTGCTTGTTTTTTCCACTGATGGACATTTAAGTTTTTTCCAGTGTTCTTCTACTATAAGCAATACTTCGGTGATATCCTTGTACAGCACCTTTGGCATATGTGTATTTTTTTAGAAAACATTTATCAATCTTTCACCTTTTTGCTAGTTTTATAGTCAGAAAAAAGATACTTCATTTTAATTTGCATTTTCTTTTTGTTTGTTTAAATGTTTTGTTTTTTGTTTTTGAGATGGAGTCTCACTCTGTCGCCCAGGCTGGAGTCCAGTGGCACCATCTCGACTCACTGCACCCTCCACTTCCTGGGTTGAGGTGATTCTCCTGCCTCAGCCTCCTGAGTGGCTGGGATTAAAGGCGTGCGCCACCATGCCCCACTAATTTTTGTATTTTTAGTAGAGACAGCATTTCACTATGTTGGCCAGACTGGTCTCGAACTCCTGACCTCAGGTGATCTGTCCACCTCCACCTCCCAAAGTGCTGGGATTACAGGTGTGAGCCACCGCGCCCAGCCTGCATTTTCTTAATTCGTTTAGGCTTATGGTCTTTATTTTTTCTGTTTTACAGGGATATTATCAGTGTTAGATAGTAGATTTATCTTGTTTTAAAATTAAATGTATGTTGAATAACTTGTAGAACCAAACTCAAGGAAGCATCTAGCACTTTTCACACTGTTAAACCTGGAAGCCAAAACCAAAACCACTCTTGAAGAAGTGAGAGATCAGCCCCTTTTGTTCATCCTCAGATTTTTTTCCCGGGTAGGATTTTTCCTATGTAATGATGAATAATTACCCTGTGATTTTAAAAATTCGAATTAGTAAAAGTACTGATGCTATTACTTTGATCTTTACTATTTAACAGCATGGGCAGTCGCCTTTGAATTTTGAAAGAAAAAAAATAGCTCCCTTACTTGAAGCTCTTGGGAAAAGGCTGATAAGCAATTTAAATAATGAAATTGAAATATTTTGGTTGACTTCTGTATTTCCTGAGCTGTGTCACCTCTTCTTCATTTAAAAAATAGTACCTGTTTGTTGTTGTTCGTATTTTTATGTCGGAATTTTGAAACAACCAAAATTCCAAAATTTTCCTGTTTGGAAATACGTAAAACTAGTAACAGACTTTGAGAAAGTGAGAAGCTCTTCTTATGTACATTAATTTTAATAAAAATTATTTCCAGAAGATAATCTTCTGAAAACTATTTCAGTTGAAGATATTTCAAAAATCTAACACTTTAGAGTAGATTTAAAGAAAAATTTAAAATTAAATTTCTGTGATTTATATCTTACTTGATTTTTCATCCTAACTTCATATTCTCCACTTTTCTTTCCCTTACTTCTCTTGTTAATACAAAAAAGAAATAAAGGAATAAGATACAATGTTTGCTCTCCTAAGTAAATCTCAGGATCTTTTGTTTGCAGTTCCCACTCAAACTTTTCTTCTTAGATACAGTTTCACTTGTGTGATCACCTGGAATATTTGCATGCTACTTAATCATTTGCAATTCTTGGTCAATTTTTTTTTAATTCCAATAAGAAAAAGCTGCTTTTCTCTCTTACTTTTTCTGTTGGGTAATAAAAAGAATATGAAGTTGTTTACTAATAAGGTGAGCTACCTTTGGAATTTCCAAAATAAGCGTTACCTTTTAGGGGTTAAACTTTTTGTGTTATCTTTTTAAAATGCCTTTGTGAATATGATGACTAAATGTGGCAAACTGATGTGCTCTTTTTCACAACTATTGAACCATAGATATAGGAATGGGCAAAAAATCCGTAAGTGACTCTGGATTCTTTTTTTTTTTTTTATTGAGACAAGGTCTCACTCTGTTTACCCAGGCTGGAATGCAGTGGCACAAACACAACTCACTGCAGCCTTGACCTCCTTAGATCAAGTGATCCTGCCCCAGCCTCTCGTGTAGCTGAGACCACAGGCACATGCCACCATGCCCAGCTAATTTATTTATTTATTTTTTTAAGAGATGGGGCTCTCACTTTGTTGCACAGGCTGGTCTTAAACTCCTGGCCTCAAGCAGTCCCCCATCTGGTGCTCCCAAAGTGCTGGAATTACAGGCATGAGCCATTGTGCCTAGCCTGGATTCATTTTTATTGCTGTCTTCAATTTCTTCCAGAACTGTGGCCCTGGCTTTCAGATTGCCATCAGTGTCTTAATAAACTTTAGTCTTCACCAGACATCTGTAGATTAGTATAAATTGCCTGACAGCCCTTAAATGCTCAGTAAGTTAAACTGATCTTAATACTCCATTTGTCGATTGGTTTGATACTTTTTTGTTCTTGCTTTACTACTAGACAAGGTACCAGATGATCATCTCAGAGATTAGATGGCAGGCTTCTTTCTCTGGGTCTTCATTAATTTCCATTTCTTTAGTTAGACTGTTTAGGAATAGAAAAATGTTCTTCTGAATCTTTTCATTTTCTGCATTCTTCTCATCGTAGTCCTCTATTTTTATCTCCACCTCTGAGCCCCTGACTTAGGTGGAAAAGAAGAGAGGAATTTGGATGGTGTGTGTATTTTCCATGTGATTGCCAAAAAATATCGAATGATAAGAATGTGATATCCTGCAATATTTTAATGTTTATGTGGTCTTAATATTCTTTCCATTTTGCATTCCCAGTGGCTCACTGCTGCATTTTTAGGTATCTGGATCTGCAGTGTAAAATAAGAGCCCCGGTATCCCATTGGTAATCATATCTGTTGTTGGACTTGCAACTCCACAACTCATATAATCAAAAGGGGGGCCCCCTTCCTAGTATTAATGATAATCTTTAATTATAGAATGAGGACATAGCTTTTTGTTTCATTTATTTAAAAGGCTGTGTCCTCATTTTATATCATGATTTGCCATTTTCTGTGTGGAGTTTAAATGTTGATTTTCTTTATAAATAGTGTAGCGACTTTTACAAACTTAACCAAACTCTTTTTTGATTTTAGAAAAGTCTGCTTTGACTCCATCTCCCTAGTTTCTTCTCTTTCACCAACATTTTTCTCTAAAACCCTTTTAACTTCCTAGGCAGTGGCCATTCACCACCGAGTAGCAGCCTCACTTCTCCAAGCCATGTGAACTTGTCTCCAAATACAGTCCCAGAGTTCTCTTACTCCAGCAGTGAAGATGAATTTTATGATGCTGATGAATTCCATCAAAGTGGCTCATCCCCAAAGCGCTTAATAGAGTAAGTAGATGAACAGAATATGTATTTAAATGATTCTCGTGATTTTTAAAAATCTAATTTGATTTTGAGACTAGTGTTAATGACAGACTTGCCTCATCAGTTATTATTTGGGAAAATTAAAAGGGCAACCTTTTTAATAGAAGTTTTTTTATTGATAAATAATATGTGTATGGACAACTTGTTTTTAGTTGGCTTATTGAGCAAAGCCAGTTCTGTGAGAGTTTTGATTTTAGTCCTAAGTTACTCCAAATGGAATAAATAGTATCACCTATAGTAATGTGCCAGTGTTATTATTAGTTGAACCCTGGCCATTTCTACAGTACCAACATTAGGAGAGGGTCCAATGAGAGTGAATAAGCTATGAAGCATTATTCAAATAAGAGGCTTCTATTACTTTTTTCTTTTTTTAATTAGAGTGGAAATATTCAACACCTATCAGCCAGGCACTGTGCTAGGTTGATATCAAGATTACAAAGATCCAGGCCCTGCCCACAGGGAACTTTTGGGGGAATAGGCAGACATTTATAATCTAATGGAATACATATCTTAGTCCCTTTAAGCTGCCATAGCAAAATACAGTAATCTAGGTAGCTTATAAACAACAGAAATTTATTTCCTACAGTGTTACGGAGCAAAAGGGGTTTGCTGCCCAATGCACTAGAAGCCATTACTAAGTCCCAGGTTTTTGAGGAAAGAAAAGCTTTTTATTGCAAGTCTACTTACAGGGAAACAGAAGTCCACCTCAAATCTGTCTCTTTGCACTGGCTTTAAGGCACTAATTTTATTTAAAAACATTTAGGGAGGCCAGGTGTGGTGGCTCATGCCTGTAATCCCAGCACTTTGGGAGGCCGAAGCTGGCAGATCATGAGGTCAGGAGTTCGAGACCAGCCTAACCAACATGGTGAAACCCTGTCTCTACTAAAAATACCAAAAAAAAAAAAAAAAAACAGTTAGCCAGGCATGGTGGTGCATGCCTATAAATTCCAGCTACTCAGGAGGCTGAGTCAGGAGAATCGCTTGAACCTGGGAGGCGGAGGTTGCAGTGAGCTGAGATCACACCACTGCACTGTAGCCTGGGTGACAGAGCAAGACTCTGTCTCCAAACAAACAACAACAACAAAAACAGTTTAGGGAGCCGGGTGTGGTGGCTTATGCCCCTAATCTCAGCAATCTGGGAGGCTGAGGCAGGAGGATCCATTGAGCCCAGGAGTTTGAGACCAGCTTGGGCAACATGGTAAAACCCTGTCTCTAAAAAAGTACAAAAATTAGCTGAGTGTGGTGGCACACGCCTGTCGTCCTAGCTACTTGGGAGGCTGAAATGGGAGAATCTTTTGAACCCAGGAGGTGTAGGTTGCAGTGAGCCGAGATTGGGCTGCTGCACTCCAGCCTGGGTGACGAGAGTGAGACTCTGTCTTAAAAAAAAAAAAAGAAGTAGAATTACTGATTTACTTTCATTTTACTTGTGTTTGTTGTAGATGTATTCATAGTTAGCTTAGTTTTTGTTGGGAATTACTTCTAATTCTGCTTTCTCAGGAGTTAGTACTGTTACTATAGCTAGGGTTTTTGCTTTTTAAGACAGTACAAATTTGGAAATAATTAAAGGTGAATTTGCAAGCCAATTACCTTCAGCCAGTCCTTAGACCTTGAATGCTGGTTTCTTTAAATAAGAAATGTTGCATTAAGACTCTAGCTCTCTTAAGTATGCACATGAATTGAGAAATACAGCATTTGTATTATGACTGTATCATAACTGCTCAAAATGTTAGCATGTATATGGAAAATGACTGTATTGCTTCATCAAGTTTTTTGTCTTACGATCAGTTCAGCTGTTGAGTGTGAGAAAAAGTGAAATATATGTGGTCTAGGTGAATATATATAGTTAAGACATGGAAGGGAGGTTTAAATCTACAACTAAAGAAGGCCAGTGTAGCAGAAAGGGCTTAGTTTAGCATATTGGTTTCTTTTCTTCATTTTGAATGTTAAAACATAAACTATTGAGGAACCATTGTTAGCAGTTTGCCAATAGAAATTTAATTTTGGAAAAAAAGTTTTTATAATGGGTTAAAAGAAAATAAGCATTTGGAAGAAAATTCCAAAATGAAAGGTTATTATTAATTTTTGAAGGGTTCAATCATTATTTTTTTAAAAGAGAATTAAAGACCATCTTTTTTTTTTTTTTTTTTTTTGAGACAGAGTCTCTGTCGCCCAGGCTGGAGTGCAGTGGTGCCATCTTGGCTCACTGCAAGCTCTGCCTCCCGGGTTCACGCCATTCTCCTGCCTCAGTCTCCCGAGTAGCTGGGACTACAGGCGCCCACCACCACGCCCAGCTAATTTTTTGTATTTTTAGTAGAGATGGGGTTTCACCGTGTTAGCCAGGATGGCGTCGATCTCCTGACCTCATGATCGGCCTGCCTCGGCCTCCCAAAGTGCTGGGATTACAAGCATGAGCCACTGCGCCCAGCCTTTTTTTGAGACGGAGTTTCACTCTTGTTGCCCAGGCTGGAGTGCAATGGCGCAATCTCGGCTCACTGCAACCTCCGCCTCCTGGGTTCAAGCGATTCTCCTGCCTCAGCCTCTGAATAGCTGGGATTACAGGTGCCCACCACTGTGCCCACCACCGTGCCCACCACCATTCCCAGCTAATTTTTGTACTTTTAGTAGAGGCGGGATTTTGCCATGTTGGCCAGGCTGGTGTGAACTCCTGACCTCAGGCTGTCCGCCCGTCTCGGCCTCCCAAAGTGCTGGGATCACAGGCATGAGCCACTGCACCTGGCCTAAAGACAATACGTTAGCTGTTGTTCTAAACAAAGTGCAATTGAATGTCACTTGCTAGTAAATCACTCATCTATCCATCCTTTAAAAGCATATGACTGTATTCAGTAAAAGCTTGGTAATACGTGGTTAGCTCTTGGTAACATCACTGATAGACACTCTCTGGCCCCGGTTTAAGGGATTCTCCCAAAATTTCTATGAAATCGAAACATTTAAAACACCTGTTGTACCTGTAATAGGCAGGTCTACAAAGTCATGCACAGGCTCATGGGCTTCTTCTATTCCTGCTGTTAAGGTTCCTTCATTGCTCTCCCAGTACCCTGTCCCATAATAAACACACAGTTCATGATCATCTCTTTGAAAGGGTCCAGAGTTGAGTTTTTATGTCCAACTAACCCACTCTGTGTTCCTTTTCTCCCTCAATTTCACTCTTCCTTGTTTGTATACTCTAATCTATAAGCCCAAACCACTAAGGACTGCAGATGTTTTATTTGGGCAGCACAGTGTTCTGTTGACTTGTTTTTTATTTTAACAAGGCTTTAGATCCTTTCAGGTTGGGTATGCTGGCTCCCCAGTTCCATATATATCTTTATGTCTTGGTCCTATCCACATGTTCTCTGCCTGGCATCTGTAGGTATTTGAGCTTGTGACACCTGCTGGTCATCAGCTGCTACTGCTGATTTTCTAACTGAGATCAAATTTCTTTTTACTATTTTTTGTTTTTGTCTTTCTGAAGGAAGAGAACTTGAAAGCTTAAGTCCTTTCACTATTCTTTTTCTAAATACCTATACTAATGATAGCTTCTGTGTAACTATGTCACTGAGCACTGTAGTTTACACATTTATAAATTAGATAAAAGTACATGTTGGAAAGAACTTGTACTTTGGAGCCAGAAGTGTTTGAAAGGTCTCCAGTACTCACCAGTTGTGTGACTTCAGGCCAGTCGTTGAACCTCTGAGCATGTGTGTATTATGAGCGTCATTGTGTTTACCTTAGGGTTGTAATGTAGATACAGACACACCGTGTGTGGTGCATACAAGATACTCAATAAATTGTTACTATAATTCATAGCTTTAAATTGTTTTTGCACACTTTATGATTTTATGCCTAAATTCTAGACAACTTAGCCCATTGCAGATAAAACTTTCCTGTATACATAGATGTTGTTTTTAACTGTTTTCTTTATATCATTTGTTCTGAACAAGGTAAATTATGAAATGGCTGAAAATTTATCCCTTTTTTTTTCAATTTACAGTCTTATTGAGTATTTCACTTGGCTCAGACATGGTTTCTAACCATGGGTAAGGAGAAAAAAACAGCATAAATAGGACCTTTGAAATTACATCTAAAATAAGATTCATATATTATAGGATTTGGGGTTTTTAGGTCAATTGATTTAAAAGATTGACTCTATTTTGAGATACATCACAGAGGCACAAAGCATTTTAAAGGTAACTTTCATGCTTTTCTTTTTTGAGATAGAGGGTCTCCCTCTATCACTCAGGCTAGAGTGCAGTGGCATGAACACAGCTCACTATAGCCTCAACCTCATGGGCTCAAGTGAGCCTCCCACCTCAGCCTCCCCAGTAGCTGGAACCACAGGCACACACCACCATGCCCAGCTAATTTTTTTTTTTTTTGAGACAGAATCTCACTCTGTCGCCCAAACTGGAGCTGGAGAGAGGTGCGATCTTGGCTCATTGCAGCCTCCACCTCCCAGGTTCAAACGATTCTCATGTCTCAGTCTCCAGAGAAGCTGGGACTATAGGCGCATGCCACCGCACTCGGCTATCTTTTTGTATTTTTAGTAGAGATGGGGCTTCACCATGTTAACCAGGCTGGTCTTGAACTCTTCACCTCAAGTGATCTGCCCACCTTGGCTTTTCAAAGTGCTGGGATTACAAGCCTGAGCCACCATGCCCAGCCTAATTTTTTATTTTTGGTAGAGATGGGGTCTCACCATGTTACCCAGGCTAGACTCAAAACTCCTGGGCTCAAGTGATCCTCCCACCTTGGCCTCCCAAAGTGTTGGAATTACAGGCTTGAGCCACCATGCCTGGCCCCAGTTCTGTCATTTAATGATCATTTGATTTCTCTTACCTGCATCTTTTAGACATATTTTTCATTGCCTCTCAAAACTGGTGAGGTGGACATTAGTTATAGTACCTTGTGATATATACTACTAAATAATCAAAGAAATAATAGTTACTCAAGGAATTTTGAAAAATAGATAAGTAACCAGGGCAAACTAGAATACATAATATATTCTAATTTTAGAATATCCTAATATTCTAGTGTTCTAATACAGGCAGAGCCCAGAGGATTTTTACAGCAGTGAAACTATTCTGTATGATACCATGGTGGATACATGTTGTCATATATTTATCAAAACCGATAGAACAGGCAACTCCTAGAGTGAACCCTAATATAAACTGTAGACTTTGAGTGATAATGATGTGTCAATGTAGGCTCATTGGTTGTAAGAAATATACCTCTCTGGTATGGGATGTTGATCGTGAGGGAGGTTTGCAGGTGTAGAGACAGGGAATATATGCATGCTGTCTATATTTTCTGTTCAGTTTTGCCATGAACCTAAAACTGCTCTAAAAATAAAGTTTATTAATTTAAAAAATCAAAAGAAGGTAAGTAACAAGGGCAAATTATGATTAGATTAGAATACATAATATGTTTTCCCACATGTAGAGTTGTAATAAGACTATTATATGTGTACTGTTTTATAAATATCTACAATGTGAGAAATTTGATTTCAGTTTTTACATTTAATAAGTAAATTGTGTGCCTTTTTTATTTTTCCTTTATTTATATATGAATACCACCTGGGTGTGGTGGCTCACACCTGTAAACCCAGTGACTTAGGTGGCTGAGGTGAGAGGATCACTTGAGGCCAGGAGTTCGAGTCCATCCTGGGCAACATAGGGAGACCTTGTCTCTTAAGAAAAATATAAGTATACGTGCGTGTGTGCGCGCGCAGACACACACACACACTTCCGTGGGTAAAATATGATCACAGGTATGATTATTAATAATAGAATAATCTTTCTTTAGATCTGTTAACTGGCTCATAAAAGCCAGTTAGCATAAATTTACTTGCGTAAATAAGATTTTTTTATTTTATAATTTCAAGTACAGTTTTTTAATGATTAGGAAGAGTGTTAATACCAATGTGGGCTTTTATCAAAGATCTCAAACATAAAGACAAGACATGTTTCTGAGACTTGCTGTTTTTGAGTTTCTGGAATTGTTGCCAAGAATTGTGACACATTTAGATTTATACCCAGTAACAAAATCAGAAAAGGAACTCTAGTTTTAAACTTAAATGCAGAGGCAAAGATCTCACTAAGTTTTGATGACCTCTAGGTCTTGACTATCAACATGGCTTTGTTGAGCACACCCCATGCATAAAGGATAAGACAAGAGACCTTGTCATCGAGAGAATTCTAAAGTGTATATATGCATGCATGGAACCCGCTAACCGTACGAGTCTAGCTTACTATGATTCTAAATTGCTTTCTTTAGCTTAAATAAGGTAATGTTTTTATAGTTCTTCTGGATCTGCCTCAGTCCTGACACACAGCAGCTCGGGAAATAGTCTAAAACGCCCAGATACCACAGAATCACTTAATTCTTCCATGTCCAATGGAACAAGTGATGCTGGTGAGTGACCTTTGATAATTTAACTTTTTTTTCTTTAAAAATATTTGTGGCCAGGCGCGGTGGCTCACACTGTAATCCCAGCACTTTGGGAGACCGAGGTGGGCAGGTCACTTTAGGTCCGGAGTTCAAGACCAGCCTGACCAACATGGTGAAACCCTGTCTCTACTAAAAAAATACAAAAAATTAGCTGGGTGTGGTGGTGCGTGCCTGTAATCCCAGCTACCAAGGAGGCTGAGTCAGGAGAATCGCTTGAACCTGGGAGACGGAGGTTTACAGTGAGCCAAGATCGTGCCATTGCACTCCAGCCTGGGCGACAGAATGAGACTCCATCTCAAACAAACAAACAAAAAATTGTAATTCTAGTATCAGCACAGATTGGCCCAATTTAGCACCATTCTAATAAGATCTGCTTTATTTTAGACCTTTTCGATTCACATGATGACAGAGATGATGATGCGGAGGCAGGGTCTGTGGAGGAGCACAAGAGCGTTATCATGCACCTCTTGTCACAGGTTAGACTTGGAATGGATCTTACTAAGGTAAGACCAAATTTGCTGTAAGTCTGTATGGGTATGTATGGATTCTCAGTGATTGCGTGGTGAGTGTGCCTGCAAATGTAGTAAAATGACATAATTTCTTTTTATACTTGTGTCTTCTTATGATTTAATATAGATGTAGATAAGTAAACAAAATTTTATAAATGATGAAAAAGTCAAGCTGGGATAATTTCATAGAGAACAGTGTGTATGAGTTGTATGGATTAAGATTTGTTAGAGTTCTAATCTTAGGGTCAGAGGATCCGTGTTTTCGTCCTATCTCATATTAGCAAACCACGCACGGGCTTCAGTGAGTTTCTTCTTCTGTTTCTTTCTCTGTGGACTTCAGGGTTCTCTGTGCAAATTGGACACATAGTAACCTGTTTCAGAGGGTTGTTGTAAGGATTGGAAGAGGTAGTAAATGTAAAATTGTGACATATTTGTGACCTCTGTCTGCCAGGTTCAAGCGATTCTCCTGCCTCAGCCTCCTTGGTAGCTGGGATTACAGGCACGCAAAATGACACATATTGAGTCATGCAAAATTACCATAGTCTGGATTTGAATTTGAATTTAAACTTGGAGCTCTCAACAGAATTCACGCTTGAATTAGGAGACTGGTGTACGGGTGCCTTTGTATATTCCTGCCACTGTGCTAGAAACCCCCTCCTTTCACTTAATTCTCACCACAGTACCACAGAGTAGGTGTTATTAACTTCATTTCATCAGGAAACTAAAACTCAGAAGTTAAGTAATGTGGCTGAGTCGTGTTAAGTCATATTAAGTGGCAGACTGAGATTCTAATCTGCTCCATGATTTTAAAACCTGTAATCTTTCCACTACTGCCTTTGTCTTGAAGGCTTGAACTGTAGTAACTTTCATATTGATTATTGTTCTGCCGAGCTTTGGGGAGTTGATTAAATTTAGGTTCTCACTTTTGTTAGGGCAAAATCAACTCCAGTGTTACAGTCTTTGTCAGTAGTGAACTCCTTTTTGTTCTGGATTTAGAGGGCCATTAAGAAAAAGACTAATTCATAATACCTTCAAATAAGTGTCTGTAATAAAACCTTTTACCCCTAATCTAAGTGAGAACAGAAACACAAGGACAACATTTATTTGTGGAGCCCAACACACTTACCAGGAACGTTCTAGGTAGGAGAACATTTGCAGGAGTTTGTCCCCAGAATTGCTTCAGTAATCATTAGATTGCACAGCTGCTGGCTTTGTTGTTGCTGTTGTTGTTGCTGTTGTTGTTGTTGTTGTTGTTGTTGTTGCTGTTAGGAAGGATATTCTTTTCCAGAAGTGGCTCATTAGGCTTCCTGTTGAATCTCGTTGGCCAGTATCAGGCATATTCTCGTGCCTAAACCTGCTACTGGCAAGGAGGTTAAATGATTGGTTTAAATGAATCCACATTCACCCCTTGAGACGTGGGAGAGAAGGCCATGGCAGCCCACAGCTGAACCTGAACTGAATCAGAGTTCTTGGGGGTGAAGCATGGATGTGGAGAGGTAACCAGATGTGTTTGCCACAATCAAGTTTGTAATTCTTGCCTCACATAATTTTCTCTGCCAAATAAACCATATTTGAGTCCATAGCTGCTAAAAGCTTGTTATATTATAAATGATATTATCATAATTATTTTTTACTGAATGTGTTTAAAATAAGTCATTTTTGAAATTTTTATTGGCACAAATGGCTGTGATTGCCAACAGATTCTGAAATCTTGGTTCCTTTTATGCATTCCAAAGTATTATTACAATAATGCCTTAAATTTGTGTCTTTATAAGAATGTTTTCTCACTTCACATACTTTCCAAAAAGAGTTTGTTTTCCAAATACTTTGTAGTTTTTGAAAATACTACACAGTCACATCCCATTTAACCTCACTCAGTCTTTAAAATAAAACAACCCTAACATATAAGCAAGGCATGTAATTATCTTCCTTTTCAGGTACTTAGAGAAATTAAGTTAATTTTTCAGGGCCTCCTCACAGCTAAGACGAGGCTAAACAAGAGCTTGAACCCAGGTTGAAGACAACTAAACCCAGCTCTCTTCATCATTGTTACAGCAGTTAGACTTAATAGCGTGTATCAGTATAGCACTACAAACATTGAAGAAAATCTGTTAAATAAGAGTTCTCAGAAAAATTCTAAGTAGAAGAAAAACATATATTTTTTTCAATTACATGTGAAATTAAACTTTTTAAAAATGTTTTTTGGCTGTTCAGTTCCTTTGTCCATTTATCTACTGGAGTAGTGATCTTCATCTTGAGTTGTAAGAGCTGTTTATACATTAAAGGTATTTACCTGTGTTTTCTTCTTCAGCATTTTTACTCGGTGGTTTATAATTCTGCGTTACCTAAAGTGGTAAGAAGTTGTACCAAGTCAGTATATAAGCTTACCTGCTAATCTAACCCTATTTGGATTATGAATTTACATGTTCTGTGAAAGAAAAATGTTTACCTAAAATTTAAATGCTGAGAGTCTGATAATAGAGATTCTAAGTGTTACAGTCTTAGTGTCCCTTTCCAAGCTTGTGTTCATCAGCCCATTTTATATTTTGATTATATGTCCAGCCACACTGGTTCACTGATTAATCCCTGTCACACCCCTCTTCGTATCCTTTCCTTGTCTTTTTTTTTTTTTCTCCCGTCTCCATGTCTTATTCTTTTATCACAGCCTTATTCTTCTTTAAGGCTTTTCTCTAGTGCCACCTCAGTAAATTGTTTCCCAGCTCTGCCATCATTCTGGTCCCCCAAACAGAACATGATCTTTCCTTGAACTGAACTTCCAAGGTGCTTAGAGCATTTCTTGTATGATGTTTGTCACATTCCACCTACAGTTTAAATGCTCTTTTTATTCTCTCATACTTACCTTTGTCTCCGCCATAGCTTGCTTCATTTATTTATTTATTTATTTATTTAGAGACAGAGACTTGCTCTGTCGCCCAGGCTGGAGTATAGTGGTGCAATCTTGGCTCACGGCAACCTCTGCCTCCTGGGTTCAAGCAATTCTCCTGCCTCAGCCTCCCGAATAGCTGGGGCTACGGGTGTGCACCACCACACTCAGGTAATTTTTGTATTTTTAGTAGAGATGGGGTTTCACTGTGTTGGCCAGGCTGGTCTGAAACTCCTGACTTCGGCTGATCCACCTACCTCAGCCTCCCAAAGTGCTGGGATTATAGGCGCAAGCCACTATGCCCAGCCTCCACCATAGCTTTTAACACAGGACCTTGAATATAGTGGATATGTAGTTATTACTGAATGTTAAGAAATTTTTGCTTACTCTGAGGTGTTCTACTTCATAATGAATAATTGATAATCTGATACTCATTTCAAAAACTCTTCTTCCATTCCCATTCTCTAATGAAATTCTTCTCTTTTTTTTTATTGGTTAATCCTCATCTTTCTCATGTCTTCCCGTATTCCAGTTTGTTGTTTCCCAGTCTGTATTCTCTTCTTCTTTTTGTGTATTCGTTTAATTGCTCATTTAAAAGTTTCTTACTGTGTAAATAGTAGTGAGAGCATGAGTATGAATAAAACTTAATTCTTGGATTGTAGGTGCTCATCATGTATTTCCTATACATTTGTCTAATGATGATAGAGCAACAGCAGTAGAGAGGAGAGTGTACACACGCCCCAAACTCAGATCCAGTTTGAATTCCACATTAATAGTGGGACAGTGAGAAAATTTCTCACCCTTTCTGAGCTTCATATTTCTTCACTGTAATAATTTCTTCATCATAGGGCTATTGTAAGATAATATGTATGTAATATACAAATAATAAAATAATGTATATGTAATGTCCAGCAGATAGGAGGCATCAAAGGATTCCTCTGAGTGAGTTTGTTGAGTGGTTTGTTGTTGTTACTATACTTAGGGAGAAAAAGGAAGTTGCACAGAGGAAGTGACATTTGAACATTCAAAACCCCTTCTCTGTTTTTGATCTGCTAGGCAGGTTAATGGTCATTTCTGAATCTGACAGGTTGAGAATTAGTTTTTGGAGCATGCCTGGGCAATATGTGGTGGATGTTACCATGATTTGAATGATGAGGTGGTGTTTTGTTTTCTTTTCTTTTCTTTTTTTTAATCTGTTTATCTGAAGAGAAATTTGATCTTCAAGGGTCGAATGTGTATGTTTTTCAGGTAGTTCTTCCAACGTTTATTCTTGAAAGAAGATCTCTTTTAGAAATGTATGCAGACTTTTTTGCACATCCGGACCTGTTTGTGAGGTATTTGACTGAACATGGTAGTTTCCAGTGTTTACAGATGTTACTCAGCAGCTTTCTGCCCTTTTTTTGCAGGATAGATGGATTCCTTGTCACCTTTCAAACATTTCTGGGTATTCTGTGGTATTGAATAATGTGTTTACACTGGATGCGTATCTGTTTGCTTAAGTTATATGGTGGTGATGTTGTTAGGCAACCAAGTTTAACACTTTAAAAAATTCTGAAGAGCTCATTAATAGGTAGCCAATATTCACAAGGCCAATGGTATAAGTTTATTTAATCCAGGCACTGGCAATGACTGTCAAATTATTTGTCCTATATCCTAATGAAGCTTAATTTTCTGAGTTCAGCAAACCTTTCTAAAGCACCTGTTGTTTGCTAGGCACTTTCTTACAAGTTGGAGAAAGGAAAAGTCAGTGTCTGCCCTTGAGCTTACAATATAGTATCCAAATTATAGATGATTTATAAATTTTAAATATAAAGCTTGCAATATTATATATGTATGAGATAGAAGTAATGTAAAGGTGAAATTGATTTACAAGGAGGTGAGTTCACATTGCCTTTCGCTGGTAGCAGGAAATTTTTTTGTAATGGGGAATGTTGTTAGTTCGTCTTCTCTGCATTCCGTAGTCTCGGACTGTGGTTTACTGAAGTTAGATACATACCACTGAAGTTTCTTGCTGGGTGGATATGTTGGCTGACATTGATAAATATATATATATTTTTTTCTTGATGAAGATTTAAAAGAACAACCAATTCCCCAAAGGCAGAAATTTAAATAAATATGGCAGTGTTTAAATTAACAGATAATTTAAGAAGTAAAATTTAAGCATTTATTAGTAACGTGTAAGCAAAAATGGAGCATACCAGTTGTTCATTGGGTATAGATTTGAGATTTAAGGGTAGTTTTTATGTGTGAGAATTTAAACTTTGAGGCCCCCAGAACTATTTACAGGCCAGGTGCGGCGGCTCATGCCTGTAATCCCAGCACTTTGGGAGGCCAAAGTAGAAGGATTGCTTGAAGCCAGGAGTTTGAGACCAGCCAGGGCAACACAGCACAACCCTGTCCCTACAAAAATATTTTTAATAATAATAATAAGCCAGGCATGGTGGTGTGCACCTGTAGTTCCAGCTACTTGGGAGGCTAAGGCAGGAGGGTCATGCAGTCCCAGCAATTTGAGGCTGTGACTGTGAGCTGTAATCACACCACTGCAGCTTGGGTGACAGAGCAAGACCTTGTCTTTAAAAAAATAAAAGTACAGTTCAAAAGCCAATAGACAAGATTAAACAGAATCGTACAAATACTCCATTAATTCTAAGAAAGGAGAAATAATGGCATGAACAAGGAACAAAGGGGACATGTAGAAAACCTATCAAGATGGTAGAGTTAATCCCAACTATATCAACAGTTACCACTCCATTTAATGTCAGACTGGATTAAAAAAGCAGGATTTATCTATATGATATTTTCAAGAGAGAAACTTTAAAGACACTGGTTAAAAGGATGGAAAATGATATACTATGCAAAACACTAAGCATAGCAAAACTGGTGTATCTGTATAAGTATCAAAGGAGACTTTTAAGACAATAAATATTATTAGAGACAAATAGGAATATTTTGTAATCATAAAAGCATCTATTTATCAAGAGTAAATAATACTCTAAATATGTATGTACCTAATAACACAGCTTCAAAATACATGCAGCAACAAAAATTGACTAAAAAGAGAAATAGCCAAGTCCACAAATTCATCCGTCAGGGTCTCATGAAGCAAGTAGCCTCTGCCTTCACCACCTCCCCGCCCCCCCAAAAAAATCAGGAAGGCTCTAGAAGATTTGAACAGCATTATCAAATCAACTTGACCCAGTTGGCCTTTCTAAACACTACCCAACAATTGTATAACAGAGTCTTTTCCGGGTGCATGTGAAATGTTTATCAAGATAGAACATATACAGGGAGGTCTTAATAAATTTAAAATAATTGGAATCATACAGGGTGTATATTCTACACCCATGAATTAAATTAGTAATTAATAACATACAGAAAATCTCCAATTATTTGGCAATTAAGCAATGCATTCACATGGACTTAATCTATGATACTGGAAACCAGAAGCAGTGTTTGCCTCAGGGTAAGTAAGATGTGGCGATTGTTTGGAAAGGGAGATATAGAAACTTTCTGGATTAATGGAAATATTCTGTTTTTTGATTAAGTGATGATTAATTAAATAGATATGTACGTTTGTCAAATCCTCAAGCAAAACACTAAGACCAAGGCACATAGACCAATGGAACAGAATAGAGAACCCAGAAATAAAGCCAAATACAGCCAACTGATCTTTGACAAAGCAAACAAAAACATAAAGTGGGAAAAGGACACCCTTCTCAACAAATGGTGCTGGGATAACTGGCAAGCCACATGTAGAAGAATGAAATTGGGTCCACATCACTCACCTTATACAAAAATCAACTCAACATATATTGGAGACTTAAATCTAAGACCTAAAACCATAAAAATTCTAGAAGATAACATTGGAAAAACTTCTGGACATTGGCCTAGGCAAAGACTTTATGACCAGTAATCCAAAAGTGAATGCAACAAAGATAAATAGATGGAACTTAGTCAAATTAAAAAGTTTCTGCACAGCAAAAGAAATAACAGTAAACAGACAACCCAGAGAGTAGGAGAAAATATTCGCAAACTATGCATCCAGCAAAGGACTAATATCCAGAATCTACAAGGAACTCAAACAGATCAGCAAGAAAAAATAATAATAATAATAATCCCATCAAAAAGTGGGCTAAGGACATGAATAGACAATTATCAAAAGAAGATCATGATAATAAAATAAATGGTTGGCCGGGCGCGGTGGCTTACGCCTGTAATCCCAGCACTTTGGGAGGCCAAGGCAGGCGGATCACGAGGTCAGGAGATTGAGACCATCCTGGCTAACACAGTGAAACCCCATCTGTATTAAAAATACAAAAAAATTAGCCAGGCATGGTGGCGGGTGCCTGTAGTCCCAGCTACTGGGGAGGCTGAGGCAGGAGAATGGCGTGAACCCGGGAGGTGGAGCTTGCAGTGAGCCGAGATTGTGCCACTGCACTCCAGCCTGGGCAACAGAGCAAGACTCCATCTCAAAAAGAAAAAAAAGAAAAATGGCCAACAAGCATGAAAAAATGCTCAGCACCACTAATTATCAGGGAAATGCAAATCAAAACCACAGTGCAACACCACCTTACTCCTGCAGGAATGTCCATATTCAAAAAAAAAAAAAAAAAAATAGATGTTGATGTGGATATGGTGAAAAGAGAACACTTTTACACTGCTGGTGGGAATGTAAACTAGTACAACCACTATGGAAAACAGACTAGAGATGCCTTAAAGAACTGAAAGTAGATCCACCATTTGATTCGGCAGTCCCACTCCTGGGTGTTTACTCAAGAGGAAAAGAAGTCATTATATGAAAAAGACACATGCACACACATGTTTATAGCAGCACAATTTGCAGTTGCAAAAATAGAACTAGCCCAAATGCCCATCAATCAACAAGCAAATAAAGAACATGTGGCATATATATACTGTGGAATGCTACTCAGCCATAAAAAGGAACAAAATAATGGCATTCACAGCAACCTAGGTGGAGTTGGAAACCATTATTCTAAGTGAAGAAACTCAGGAATGAAAAACCAAGCTGGTGGTGAGCACCTGCAATCCCAGCTACTCGAGAGGCTGAGGCAGAGAATTGCTTGAACCTGGGAGGTGAGGTTACAGTGAGCCAAGATCACGCCATTGCACTCCAGCCTGGGTGACAGAGCGAGACTCCGTCTCAAAAAAAAAAGAATGATACAGTGGACTTTGGGCTTCAAGGGGAAGGGTGGGAGGGGTGTGAAGGATAAAAGACTACACATTGGATATAGTGTACACTGCTCAGGTGATGGGTGCACCAAAATCTCAGAAATCACCACTAAAGAAGTTATCCATGTAAGCAAACACACCACCTGTTCCCCAAAAACCTGTTGAAATTAAAAAAAAAAAGAAAAAAACCACTAAGACCAATGCATTTAATTATATATATTATACTTCAATTTTAAAATGAAACTGTAAGCTAACTCCTGGTCCTAGGTCCTCAGTCCTCTCAGCCTGACTTAGGTGGACCATACTGGGGGTTGTTGCATCATCTTGTCTTCTACCAGAAAGCAGGACATTAAATTTTGTCTTTCTCCCTTGCAGCATTAGTGACCAGAAGGATCCCAAGGATCGAATGGTTCAGGTTGTGAAATGGTACCTCTCAGCCTTTCATGCGGGAAGGAAAGGATCAGTTGCCAAAAAGCCATACAATCCCATTTTGGGCGAGATTTTTCAGTGTCATTGGACATTACCAAATGATACTGAAGAGAACACAGTGAGTTCTGCATTGACATTTTTAAATTATCTTAATTGTATACTGATTCAAGATTTTATTTAGGGGCAGATAATAATGATGAAAGCAATGATCAAAAGATGGTCACCACCCATAGAAGAAATTGTTGTTAGAGCAGCATAGTTTGAATGTAGTGAGGAGGAGGAAAAAGAGTAGGATGAGATGAGGATGGGGATGTAGAAATCAGATCTTGCAAGGTCTTGTAGACCATAATATAATTTTATGGCTTTTCAGGATCTCATTTTTGTTTGAGAAGATCATTAGAATGATTTTGTGAAAAATAAATTGAGAAGGGGCAAATATAGAAGCATGGAGACCATTGTGGAGGCTTTGACATTATTTCAAGAGAGACATGGTGATTCAAGCTTTATTTTGGAGGTAGAACTGATGGATGGATTGGGGGAGGTAAGGGAAAGGAGACATCAGAGATGAATCCTTGCATGTGGACTTAAGCAGTGGCAGTGTCATTTACTGATAAGGAAAAGATTGGATTTGGGGAGGGAAAAATCAAAAGCTAATATAAAATATAGAGTATTAGAGGTCTGTGAAGCTGTCAAGTAGGGAGATGGAATTTAAGAGTGTGGAGTTTAAGGAGAGGTCTGAGATGGAGATGGGGCTTTCAAAGATTATAGTGTATTTAGATGACATTTTAAAGCTCTAGGATTGGATAAAATTATTTAGGAAGACAGCATAGCTACAGAAGAGTAGGTAACCCAGAACTGGCTCTGAGGCTCCAACAAATTTAGTGGTTGAAGAAAATGACCAGCAAGGAAGACTCAAATGCATGTAAAAAGGCTTTAAGAAGTGAAAAAAACAAAACCATAGCCCACAGCACCTGACACATAATAATCTGTCGGTAAACATGATTCTCCATATAGTTCCCTCTCCAAGTGACACATTACGTATAGTCTATACTGAAGACAGACAAGTATGTGTCTGTTCTTACTCATTTGGCCGACATTGGTAAGTGCCTACTCTTGGCAGCCCTGAGTGAGGCACACAATCCTTGCCTTTAAGAATGTCTTAGTCTAGTCAGGGAGACTGACACAAAGCAATTAAAATATTGTAATTAAGTTCTACAATAGAAATATATATATAGGGTGCTTGGTGTGTGTAGAGCGAGCAGAGATCCCAATTATCAGATTCTCTGAAATGTCATTTGTGTTTTCTCATCAAAAGAAAATTATGTTATATTTGCTTGCAGGAACTAGTTTCAGAAGGACCAGTTCCCTGGGTTTCCAAAAACAGTGTAACATTTGTGGCTGAGCAGGTTTCCCATCATCCACCCAGTAAGTTACAGAGCTCCTCTGCAACTTCTGCTCTCAAAACTATTCTGTCTAAAGAGGGTCATTAAAAGCTCCACGGCTAAGGTTACTGTCAGTTGTGTGACTAGCTGTGTGTTTCTTATTCCCTGAAGTGGAAACTCAAGTTGATTGGTTCCTCATATCTTTTCCTTTTGTATGCTCCAGACTCAGCTTCACAAATTGTGTATAAAAAGAAGGGATTTAGGAAACCAACTTTTAATGCTTCCAGAGTCATCTTATATATAGTAATTTGTGCTGTAGAGACCTCAGCAACTGTGAGACAGTTTATATAAGTGATATGTAGTTTCTACACAGTATATTCCTGGCATACTGCAGATACCAAAACCGAGGATGCTGAAGTCTCTAACATAAAAGGGTGTCTTTTATATTCATATAACCTATGCACACCCTCCTGTATACTTGAGTCATCTCTAGATTACTTATAATACCTAATACAATGTAAATGCTATGTAAATAGTTGTTTCACTATTTATTTTATTTGTATTATTTTTATTTTGTATTTTTTTATTTTTTCTTTTGAGACAGGCTCTTGCTCTGTCCCCCAGGGTGGAGTGCAGTGGCACAATCATAGCTCACTGCAGCCTCCTGGGCTCACATGGTCCTCCCACCTCAGCCTCCCAATTAGCTGGGACTATGGACATGTGCCACCACACCCAACTAATTTTCTTATTTTTTTTTTTTTAGAGTCAGTGTATCACTATGTTGCCCAGGCTGGTCTCAAATTCCTGGCCTCAAATGATCCTCCCGTCTTGGCCTCCCAAAGTACTGGGATTGCAGGCGTTAGCCACTGAGCCCAGCCTCTGTATATTTTAAATCCACAGTTGGCTGAATCTGTGGGTACAAAACCCATGGATATGGAGGGTCAACTGTACATACCCTCGACATCTTGTTTGTTTAGTGCAGTATTAAAACTGGAAACACTGGCTGGGCCTAGGTTGGGGCTGGAGCCTGGGCATACTTGCAGACCAGAACAGATAGCCCTTTTGGTTTTAAGCTTCCTGGGTTGGCCACAGCATCATTTCAGGCATGATCCTGCCCACGTGGCTCTGAATGAATGCTTGCATTGGGGAAAAGGGTATAAAAGGCAGGTAGGTACCTCCTGGCCTAATTGGAGGCTGTTTGAAGGGTAAAGGATTTCCCCATGAAGCCAATTATTTCCCCCAGGTTACGTGATTTTGGAGAGGTGGCTGTAGGTATATATAATCTACTAACTGAAAATTTCTATTCAGTTTCAGCCTTTTATGCTGAGTGTTTTAACAAGAAAATACAATTCAATGCTCATATCTGGACCAAATCAAAATTCCTTGGGATGTCAATTGGGGTGCACAACATAGGGCAGGGTAAGTGTGTTGGCATTGGGTGGACTACAATGTTATAGGAGAATTTCATGTCATTCTAATGTGTGATGGACACTTGTCTAGTAAAAGAAAATGGCTAGACTAGATGTGATTGTTAGCAACTAAGCGTTGGTATTGGGGGTGAGAGCAAGGGTGGGGAACTAGATAGGTTATCCCTAAATTGAATGGAGTATCCTGGAGTAACCATCAACTCGACAAGAAAGCCTTGTGGCCACTTGGCACTACTCATCAGAGATTCTGTCCTTTCTCTCCACAGGCTGTGTCTCATGTCTAGACTATGATGAACATTACATTCTCACATTCCCCAATGGCTATGGAAGGCAAGTGTGTTCATTTCCTCTGATCAGCAGTAGACTCTGCTGTTCCTTGAGACATACCCCTTCCCCCTCTTCCTCTTAACTGTCAACCTTACCTAAAAACTTTTGATTTTGCAGGTCTATCCTCACAGTGCCCTGGGTGGAATTAGGAGGAGAATGCAATATTAATTGTTCCAAAACAGGCTATAGTGCAAATATCATCTTCCACACTAAACCTTTCTATGGGGGCAAGAAGCACAGAATTACTGCTGAGATTTTGTAGGTATTTTTTCTGCCTTAGAGCTCTTATGCTTTTCTGAAATAACTGCCTTTTGTCTTGAACTATAGCCTCTGGATTAGGAGTGTGAAAGAATGGTTCTGTCTTTGTAAGCATGTTTCACATTTTATGTGTCATGTCTTTTGCTAAAGTCCCATATCAGAAGAAGACCTAAAACATATATTCAGAGCAGTCAGAGGTCATTGATAGGTTTCCTTCCTAAGAACCTGACTTGCAGTGTTGAACTAAAAGAGGCCTTTGTAGGTTGCCTAGCTAAACCAGATTATGGATCCCTAATTTATTCTTGCCAGATTGAATGATGAGCTGGTCCTTACAGCAAACTTTGTGACCCCTGCAGCACTGCCTCCAAGTCCTCACAGCTATCCCTTTTTCTGTACCTTTGCCGGGGAAAAACAGTAACCATCACATTTTGCAGGCATCTGGCTTGCTTCCATTTGATACTCTTGGGTCAGATGCAGATGACTGTGCCAGTCAGTGGAAAGTCTACAGCGATGGCACCATGACTTTCTCTGCCTCTGGAACCCTTAATTGGGGGGAAGGGGACAGTGGGAAAGAAAGTTTCAGGCATTGATAGCAGCTCTCCTCCCTCTGCCCTGGTCATTTCTCCCTTTTCTGGCCTCTTTCAATCTTGTTTATGCCTTGCCCTTCCTAACCAGGCCTTTGCTGTGTTGCTTATCTTCTCACATTCCATACTTGTTTGTCCAAGTAGAGGTCTGTTACGGCTTTTGCAGAATGGATCCTTGCTCAGGGAAAGTATTCACACCATCTGGCACAGAGGTCCCTTTCAACCTGAGGATGAAAGCCTGCATTATATTCTTAAGCGAAGCCTTCCCTGACCCCCGGTGCCTATGTAAGCTCACCACAGCACCTACCACCTAGAATCTCAACAGTGGGATGTCTCTCTCCACTAGGCTGTGAACAGCTTGAGGATAGGGAATTTGCCAACTCTGTTATGGTCCTTGCACCCAGAATAGGACATTCTTGCCCATACGCACTGTTCTTGCGATCTCAAGTTCATAAGCGTCTTGTTGAAGGCCCTCATTTATAGTTAGCCCTGGGGAGTCCAGTTCTAACTAACATGGACTTATCCAGTTAAGATGCTTTCATCAGAAACTTCACAGTTGCTCTTCTGTGCTCTACTCTGTAGTTGGGCCACACTGAGCAGATTCTTTGGTAGAATAATTTTCAACTTGAGACTAACACAAGTATTTCCTTTTCTGTTCAGTTCTCCAAATGACAAGAAGTCTTTTTGCTCAATTGAAGGGGAATGGAATGGTGTGATGTATGCAAAATATGCAACAGGGGTAAGATCCTCATTTTGCCACTTGTTTTAGGCTACATTAGATTGTACTCTATCCCTTTTTCTGGCTTCCTTCATCAGTACTTCCTTCATGATGCACTTCCTTCTACAGTATATTAGAGCTGGAACTTTAGGACAGCTCCAATGTATGTCATCTCTTCAGGGCAAGCTTTTTCTTTCCTTCCCCCACCTTCTCCCAGCAGTATAGGTAATTATAATCATTTTTACTTTTCTCTTGGCTCTCAAAACACTTGAGAATAATATATGTAAAACAATGCCTGGCACACAGTAAGAACCCAGTAAATGTTAGGTATGTGGGGTGTGTTTATAATATGAAGCACTAATCTGCGTGTTTCCATACACACACAGTTTAAGATTTTGTATAATAAAATTTACTGACTGCCTGGCACCAGAGATACCAAAATGAGTTAAGATAGACCTTTCCTTAAGGAACTTGCACTCTGTACTACTGCCCACTCAGTGTTCTTAAACAGAGGAAAGATGTTATGAAATTAACAGGAGGAGCCAGTGAACTGCATTTTGGACCTAGAGAATTTTAAATGTCAAAAGCACTACAGTGCATCTGTCATTAGGTTAGGGGTTTATGGGTCTAGTTCCCATCCACCTCTATTGTTTTCCAGGAAAATACAGTCTTTGTAGATACCAAGAAGTTGCCTATAATCAAGAAGAAAGTGAGGAAGTTGGAAGATCAGAACGAGTATGAATCCCGCAGGTAAGCCAACATTGTTAAGTGGAACTATTGCTGCAGTGCTTAAACTTTGCCTAGGCGTAGGCACAGGGCTGGGTTTGAGAGACAGTAGGGCAAGAGCATAATAGTATAGACCAAGTTTGAATGCCTGGGTTCATATGTCAGAACTACCACTTACTACCTTTGTGACCAGGGATGGCTCAGTCAGCTAACTTCTCTTTACCTTCTTTCCTGAAATGGGAATAAAGGCCTTGAGAGGAAGCCACATGTTAACTACCTTAATCCTCTGTAATTTACCTCTTGACCCTTATTCTCTCCATTCATACTATTTTCTCCATCATATTGTTAAATCCAAGGGAGTTTTTCTGAAATGGAACTTCTCAGTTCCTCTAACAACAGTATCTATTAAGGGACACTCGCCCTACAGAGGTAAACTGATTGACCCAGAGTTGCACAGTAAGTTAGACATAGAGCCTTAAGTAGAATCCCAGGTCTCAGCTTCCACTATTCTTTTGCTTCTGTTGACCTTATCATATTATCAGGCAGCCCTTATTTCCTTCTTTGACAACTAGCAGTGGAGTCTTCTGAGCCCATATCTCTGTTCCTTACTCCAGTGCCCTAGTGCCAGCATAAGGAGATTTAGTCTGTGACCTACAGCACTTAAAGCCATTTGACTTGTATTATACTATATTCAGGATGGCTGCAGGCTTTCATTCTCAACATTGCCAGCTCCTCTTATCTCTTTGTTTTAGCCTTTGGAAGGATGTCACTTTCAACTTAAAAATCAGAGACATTGATGCAGCAACTGAAGCAAAGCACAGGCTTGAAGAAAGACAAAGAGCAGAAGCCCGAGAAAGGAAGGAGAAGGAAATTCAGTGGGAGACAAGGGTAAGCTTGCCTGCCCCACCCTCCTAAGTGCTGTTCCTCCTAATTTATTTCAGTGAATGTTGAAGAAGTGATGTGCCAAACACTGTTTATAAACAGGATGATCGCTGGTCCCTACTTGAAACTCATTTCAGTCTAATGGCGGGGTGGGGAGCAGACATGAAATAGTATATTATAGAAGTACAAAGCAAATATGTAGCTAAATTCTTCCTCTTTGCCTTACAGTTATTTCATGAAGATGGAGAATGCTGGGTTTATGATGAACCGTTACTGAAACGTCTTGGTGCTGCCAAGCATTAGGTTGGAAAATGCAAAGTTTATACCTGATGATCAGGGCAGTAGGCATAATTCAGCAACAAACAATCTTCCTTTGGGAGAAACCTGTTCACTCCCTTCTAATTACAGTGGTTCCTATCTCAGGGATACTGGACTTTCTGACGCAGATGAACAATTAAGGGGAAAAGCTTCCCTTTTCCCTCTGTGGCAGTTACGATTTTGACTTCAGTCCTGAGAAAAACTTCAGGTTTTGAAAACCAGATGTCTTCTCCTTTTCCAAACAAACACCACACGTTGAAAGCATTTATAAATCCAAGTCTGAAACTCTGCGCTCTAATACTGCTGTTAAGATATACAACCTGTTTCTTCATATAATCTCGGGATACATACACACACATATACGCACACACACACATATATATATACACACACATACATATATATAAATATACCTGATGCCAGATTTTTTCATATTCTGCCTACTGTAAATATGGGTTCCTGAGTTGTTTTAGAAAATTAGCGCAATGTATTAAAATCAAGTGTTAGGAAATTTCATGGTCTTACCTACAATAACTTTTATTTTGGAATTGAACTATTATTAAATTGTATCTAATCCTGGATTACAGTTTAATTAATTATTCTTAGTGCTTAAGGCTTCATAAAGTAATTTTTCCAAACTTTTTTTTAAAAATGTGCATCTTTTATTATCTTTTATGGTTAAACTTGGAAGCCAATTATTTGGCAACCTTGAATATAAGAGCTAGCTTTTCAAAAAGACATTTGAAATAATTCAAAAAGACATTTGAAATAATGGAGGATCCATTCTTTTCCTCTCTCAGATTGTATGTTCTGTCTTTAGCCCTTGCCAGGCAAGGCCCCAGAATCTTCACTTAACTCATATTGCACATGTAGGGCTGTCTACCAACATTTTATCCAAAAATGTTTTATTGCCTTAGAGGGTTTGGGAAGAGTATGTATTTATAGATCCCCACCCCACAGTGAACAAAAATAGATATAATAAAATGAATGCCAGAGCAGCAAATGGCTCATTCTGAAGGGAAATACAGAACTATCTTTATTTAAAAATACATCAAAAAAAAAAAAGGTATTAGTACCTAGCATTTAGTTATTCAATATACTGGTTACATAAGGCCTTTCAAGAAGTAGATTCTCAGTCTGAGAGGACACAGGCCAGGGCTTCTCAAAGTGCTGCTGCAGGCTTTCTGGTCTCACTTGGCCCACTCTGCTAATTTTCCTTTGCCAGCTCCTACAGTAACCCTGGGTTTATTAGTCTCAACAAAGAAAGGATAAAAAGTAAATCAAATGCTATGATGCCAGTGCAAAACTTCAATGGCAGCCCTAAGGCAGTAGTATAACTCCATAAAATACAAACACATTTTAAAATACACATTGCTTCAGGCCAATGTGACTGCAGTTTATTTGACTATTTTATGGTAGGGGAGAAGGTTGAGTGTTGTTGTGAAAGCCCTGATATCAGTAATGGGGATGATACAATCTGCCAGCAGAGGAGAGGTTGGCAGGTAGGTCAGCTGCATCACTTCACAAGAAGAATTTGAATCCTCACTAGAAGGGGTACCATCCTCTTCCAGTTCATACTTCCCATATCCAACAACCTGAAAGAGGACAAAGACGACAAAAGTGAAAAATATGCTGACCAGATTTAGGGGTTTAAGAGTTCTGATAACCACCCAGACTCAGTAAATGACAACCCTAGAATGGATGGAGTTAAAACATACTCACATGAACGCTGAGCATTTTACTTCCCGGCCCTCTATGGGCCTTGAACCAGTTGACCAGGTCTGATTTTGAGAATGACTTCAGTGCTTCAATCTTACAAGGGAAGGGAAGATAGGAAAGAAATTCAAGAAGAAAGATAGCTCTTAAACCTAACCCCCATGCAGATGTCCCTAGACCTGCTTAGCATCTGAAGACCTCATTTTATTCTTCCTATTCTCAGGTTACCCCTAACCTTCCAGACCAAAATGATGATGACGCTCTCTGGCATGCCTTCACATTTTATACCAATCATCTACAATGGCAAGAGAGGTTAGCAGATGCTCTAATTACAGCTAAGTACCATACACTGAGCCCAACACCCACATCTCCTTAGTGTCACCTCCCAATTACGTGGTAGCTGCATACCATGGCTTGAGGAAATCTACCTTGCTTCTATTAAGAAAACTAGAATGTGTTAAGATGAAGCCTTTTACTAAATAACCTCTTTCCATCACAGAGCAATGATGTCCTATGGTAATTCACTATATAGGGGCTATATATTAACCAAAGTCACACTGGAGTACAAGATCCAGATCTTTTTCATAGGTTTTACTACTTTGGAATAGAAGTTGTCAAAAGACATGCACTTGGAATAATGAACTCCATAAAGACAAAGAGTCCTCAATTTTCTTTAAATAGCAAAACTCTTTTTCTCCACAAAATCTTGTAAACCTCAATATATAGCGCAAAAATAGAGCTGCTCTGATTGAAATTGGTGGTGGTGTGGTAAGGATTAGCACCCAGCTCACGTGGCCACCTAAGGTGCTAGAGAGGCCAGTCTGAAAACTCAAGAAGTGAGCGAGTAATCAGGTCAGGACTAGTGTTTCGAGTTTCTCTTCCACACAATGCTGGTGTGCACGGACCTGTGATTCCTGTAGAATCAGGAACCTTGACCAGTTTCAGCCGTCTTACTCTGAAAACCATGTTACCTCGTGGGCAAGGCGGTCAAAGAGGTACTGCTGTGTCACCACTTCATTCCAGTTCCTATCCACCTCCTCCCCAAGGTGGGTGTCCTCACACTCCTTCAGCTTGATGAGAGCTGTGACCTGTTCCCACCAAAAAGAAAGATGCTCAGGTGGGGCAACATACCACTTCCCCCAGAACACACTGGGCACTGTCCAGCCTGGCTTGTGATGGACATGCCAGTATGAGAGGCATGGATGAAGCTAGGGAGACACTATGGTAAGAGGAAGGTAGGGCTGCAAAGCTCAAAAACTGGCCGGCAAAGCCCTGTTAAGACTTCTATCTGGGGGCTTGTGTGGGCCAAAGGCCAAAAGACCAGGCTGGCACAGTCACCTGGGTGTTGAATGCCTCTTCAGTGAGGTTCTCGATCTTCTCCTCAAAGCTAGAAAGAAACTCTTCTATCTTCTTATCAACAACTTCAGAACTGAAACAAAACATCTTCAATCAGAACTGAAACATCCTCAGTTAAGTCATCAGAAACCTGATCTCAGGCAGAAGGCAAAAGAAGGAATTAAGACTAAGACATATTTCCAGGAAAAAAAGGTAAAGTGTTTTCCCGGGCCTCAATATTCCACCTGACGTTGAGGAAGAGAACAGAACCCTCCCCCTCGCCCCACCTCCAGCCCAGTTTCCTGGTATCCTCATAATGAAGCAGTCACAACTATGTTTCACCATTCCAAAGCTGAAAACTAACAGGTTTCAGCATGCCTATCAGTTCAGGCATTCTCTCCCTTCTTGTCCTCAGGTCTGCCTGAAGATAAGAAACACTGGCAAGCCCCACACAATGACCACAGGACTTGAATCAAGTCCTAAAGGGCCACTGGAACTATTGATCAGTCCTGGAACAGGCCATCTGTAACAACCTCCATCTTCCCAGCTTCCGCTGACTAAACAGAGCAAACCTGCTTGGTCAGGGTTGCCCAAGGTTTAAGGAAACACATGTAGCCCCTACTCTCCATGCCCATAATAGGAGGTTACACTCATCTATTTACTCACTCACTTGTATTTGGTTGCCTGAGTCCCCACGGTGACAGAAAATCCTAGAATCCCAGATGTGTTCCTACAGGTAGGGTAGACGTGGTACCTACAGCCAGAGAGAAAAGTTATATGAGCTCAGGTGATCATCTGGGCCCTGGCCTTGGAGGCACTAGATAGGAGTGGGAAAAGTTTCTGCCCATCCTTATTGGAACTGGAAGTCCTGAAACAGGACCCAAAAATGTTAAGGTGTCCATACCTCTCCTGAATTGGGGGCCACAAACTAGCCTTTTTTCTTATCTTGAAACTTAACCAAACTGAAAACCTGATTATAGGCAAAGATACAAATTCCAAAAGTTTGGATGAGTAAGTATCACCCTATGAGATGGAAGGAAGCTCTAACAGGCTGCTCAGTAAGGATATCTGATGAACTTCAGCCTGCAAAGTAAGCCCTAGGCCCTTATTTGAGCTCAGTGGCCTTGCCAGCAGACTTACCCAAGGGTCTGCTTGGTTCGAAGGAAGTCAAAACAAGGTTCTTCCATGTGCATCTGTAATTCAACATACTGCCCATCAGCCCAACTCCTCCCAGCAGAGAAGCCTCCATTTCTCTCCCCAGAGTGTTTCACATACCTCCCAAGTCCAGCCTCCCTTAGTGCCTTTTTCCTAATTGGCCCAGGCTTATACTGGGTGAGAACAGTAGATGACCATCTCACCTTCAAATCACAGGTCTCTGACTACCCCATGTCCGTATCCCAGGCAGAAAAGGCTGGGCCTCATAGTGGGTCAGGGGCTGCTGAAAACCTCAGCATCTCCTTTATGCACTTACCACAAGCAGTTCCATAAGCGTATATTCTCTTAGACTCCTGGTACCTGACTGAAAAGAGAAGGTTGTCAGGCCAACTGAATATCCAGTGGTTTATAGGGCTTTTAAATAATCCAGCTATTCTAGGCAACCACTTAGGTATCACCACCAATCGCTCTCCCCCAAGAGAGTTAATCATACTTTGATGTTGTTTACATATCTGCCTTCCCACCAGACTGAAGGTCTATGAGGACAGGAGTCATGCTTGACCATTTGTACTCCCGGCACTAGCACAGAATTGCAGGTGCAAACGACGGTGAGATTAATAATCCCTGACCTGCCGGATCCTGTCAGAGGACACGTTCTAAAATTAAGTACTTGCAACTCAAAGCCCTAAGGAAGACAGCAAGAAATGTTTTGGGATCCTGAAATGTATCTGGATCTATTCCTCAGGAGGAGAGAAAATGAATAGTGCCACACACAAGAATCAGTTCCACACACAAGGACCAAAACCAGTTGATAAGAAAAATACTTCAGAGGAAGAAGCCACACTTTGGGACCACATGCTAGCTGCCCAAGACTGGCAAAATAATGCATTCAGAATGAAAGAACACGAGGCCAATAAACAAGGATGTTGCTAGTGCCTCCCAGAGTCAGGATCTTGCAGGTTCCTCTCACACAGACTCATTTGCTTTCCACTCACCAGAGGAAGAGGCTAATGCCTATGTGCCCTTGCAAGACCTGATTAGTCAGCATTGAGATTTTCTGTTTCCCTCTAAACAGACCACAACAAAACCAATGCTCTCTGGAAAACGATATGGTTTCCAAAAGGGAACAGTTTGTATTAGAAGCTAGTGCTAAGAGGTGACTGATGGAAAGCATTCATAGTGTTACAATGTGAAATCCTGCCGAAAATGAGTACTCCAGTCCCGGGGTTGTAAGCAGTCAGAGGCACTGAAAATGCAGACTAGGTTAAGAAAGGCTAGGCTGTACCATTTGTGGAGTTTGGGACCTGGTAGTCATAACCTAGAAGAGGCTGCAGGTTGGAATGCTACAGCTACAGAGGCTCCAGAGAGAAGCAGGGCCTCTACGGAAGGACAAAAATATTATCAACCTAGCTCCAAAACTGCTGTTGCTCCTGAATCAAAGTACTCATTAAGAAGACTAGGACAAGACACAACTTCACTAACAAGAGATGACCGTGACATCGGGCAAGTGAATTTGCTCCTGACAACCAGACCAGGATAATGTCAGAATAAGGCTGAGGGCCAGAGATACAAGACAAAGAAATGATAATCAGGCCATCCCACCCAAAGCCCAGTCAGGGATCTTCACAAGACCTGACAAAGATAACAGCAGCGGCTACAGGAGCCCCAGAATTTCGGAAGTCAGTAATCAGACTAGACAGGCAAGGTTTCAGGAAGATCCCCATGGTTCTAGAAGCGAGTGGGACCAACCACAGGTTAAAGCAGGCTATGGGCTAGAGCTAACTGTGATACTGCCGAGTGCTTCCTTCCTTTAAGCACCACACACCCCAATAGAATGGTGTGGAAAGAACACAGAATCTGAAGACAAAAGGAATAAATTTGAGACCCAGCTGGTATGACCTCAAGAAGTAAGGGGCTCTGGATCATGGAGTTGTCACCCTAAAACAGAGGCGATAAATCCTTCCTCTCAGGTGCTTTAAACATTTATGACTCTAGTAGTCATTCTCTTTGCTGTGTCTTAATTGTTTGGCTATGTTTCCTTCTGTCTTCTTTTCAAAACTGCCCCTTAACAAATGTCCTTCTGCTACTTGGAGTTCTATCAGGGGCACATGTAGGGATTTCCACCCACACCTCGGTTTCTGGCCCTCTAGATTAGTACTTAGGTGATTAATGAAGCAATACCTCACTGTGATTGAAAAAGGATCCATTTTACCAACAGGAGCAATTTTTAAATGTAGTTGCTTCTAGAGGACAAATGGCCCCGAGCATAAAACTACAGAAGTAACTATAAAAGGGCCTTGAAGGTCACGGGGTCCCTTATCCCCAGGTACTAGACCTTCCGCCAGTCTTTAGTACCGCCAACTGACCTGGTAGTACACAGTGACTTCAGAGTTGGCATCACCCTTGTTCAGAGCTTTCACTTTGCATAGATGGTGGCCACTGGGCAGCTCTACCACCTGGAACTGCACAGGCATCTCCTGCTCCAGAGGCTTAAAGTTTAGTTTGCTGCAAGAGAATCAGTATGGGTCACTGAGGCACCCAAAAACTGTGAAGCTAGGCCTTCTAACTTTTCAATTGCTTTGTATACCAGCCTCAAAAAAATCTACTACAAGTAGTATTTCAATTGGGTGTTTAGTAATAATTAACTGAATTGTGGCTCCATGCCCTCTCGCTGGTAAGAACACATAACCCCAAAGAGAAAATTCAAATACTTACTCAACAACATATTTCAGGAAATCCATAGATTCCTAAGAGGCAAAAGAGAATAACTACATTAAGCTCTTTAGACATTCATTTCACCCACAATCAGCTAATATCAATGTCCCAATTGCTTGGGGAGCCCTGCATAGCTTTAGGAAAGCAGATATAGTTGGTGACCTAAATGCTGGCAAGTTATTCATTGACTGATTCAAGATTGATTGTGTTTGTGGAACACTAAGTGGCTCTTAACTGTTCTGGCTCTCTTGGCAATCTGTTTACCCATAATACAGTTTCCCAACTGGATCAAACTTAATTGTTCAGTGTTGGTTTACCCAACTAGGCTGTGGCCTTTATGACAACATGGACTATGTTTCAGAATCCTGGGCCCATTGACATAGAACCTGGATAAAGCAAAGAAAATAACATTTAATACTGAGTGAATACATCCTCTTCCCTTCTTAAGAATTCTGTTTTCTTAACTATAAAATAAGGGATAAGTGGAGGGATTAGCTCTTCTCTAAAGTGATTTCTACTGGAGGAAATTCATGGCACTAAGGACTCTGTGCCAAAAGCCCTTGCCTGGTACTTCAACAGTGCTTGGAAAAACAGGCAGCCTATTTCTTCTCTTCCCTTTGTGGACTGAGACTTAAAATTCTTTTGGTGGCCAAGACAGAAACTAAGCCTGGTTTTGGGGTTGCAGAATGAAGATAGAGAGAAAGGGGATGATAGCAGCCACAATTTCAAGAGTGACCATTTATATATTCCAATCAAAGGGCCAGCCCTGAGAAACTGGGAAGCCATGGAGGAGGATGGTTAATAACCAAACAGTTTAGGGAGAGAATCTTGAACAAGCATCTGACTGAGGAAAAGGCCTTAGTCAGGTACAAGGCCCCACAGACATTTCCAACTCAATATGTATCCGAACAAACTCCTCATATGCTCCCACTCTTACTACTGATCCTGCTCCACCAACCCACTGCTTCAAGAAAGAAATTTGGGCATCATTCTAGACTGCCTTCTCTCTCACTCCCCCTGAGTGAATTTCCATCATCTTCTATTTCTTAAGCACTTCTTTAAACAAACAAACAAACAAACCAGGGTCTTGCTTTATTGCCCAGGCTGGAGTGCAGTGGCATGATCTCAGCTCACTGCAGCCTCCACTTCCTGGGCTCAAGCAATCCTCCCACCTCAGCCTCCCAAGTAGCTGAGATTACAGGTGCGCATTGCTACACCCAGCTAATTCTTTTTTATTTTTTATGGAAGTGGTGTCTCACTATGTTGCCCAGGCTGGTCTCAAACTACTGAGGTCAAGCGATTCTGCCACCTTAGCCTCCCAAAGTACTGGGATGAGAGGCATAAGCCACCATGTCCAGCCGTAAGCAATTCTTTTTCATTTATTTGGCCTAACATCAGGCTTCAATATTTTTCACTCCAACTTTTTTTTTTTTCTTTTTGAGACAGACTCTCACTCTGTCACCCAGGCTGGAGTGCAGTGGCGTGATCTCAGCTCACTGCAACCTCTGCCTCCCAGGCTCAAGTGATTCTTCTGCCTCAGCCTCCCAAGAAGCTGGGATTACAGACGCCCACCACCACACCTGGCTGTTTTGCATTTTTAATAGAGACGGGTTTTCACCATGTTGGCCAGGCTAGTCTTGAATCCCTGGCCTCAAGCAATCTGCCTGCCTCAGCCTCCCAAAGTGCTGGGATTACAGGCGTGGGCTGCCTCACACAGCCTTCACTCCAGCTTTTTATTTTGATAAAATAATATAAAGTTTATAATCTCAACTTTTTTTTTTTTTTAGATGAGGAGTCTCACTCTGTCGCCCAGGCTGGAGTGCAGTGGCACAATCTCAGTTTAGTGCAACCTCTGCCTCCCAGATTCAAGCAATTCTCCTGCCTCAGCTTCCCGAGTAGCTGGAACTACAGGCGCGTGCCACCAAGCCCAGCTAATTTTTGTATTTTTAGTAGAGACAGGGTTTCACCATGTTGGCCAGGTTGGTCTCAATCTCTTGACCCTGTGATCCGCCCATCTCGGCCTCCCAAAGTGCTGGGATTACAGGCGTGAGCCACCGCACCCAGCCAATCTCAACCATTTTTAAAAGTGTGCAGTTCAGGGCCCGGCACGGTGGCTCGTGCCTGTAATCCCAGCACTTTGGGAGGCCGAGGTGGGCAGATCACGAGATCAGGAGATCAAGACCATCCTGGCCAACACGGTGAAATCCCATCTCTGCTAAAAATACAAAACATTAGCTGGGTGAGGTGGCAGGTGCCTGTAGTCCCAGCTACTTGGGAGGCTGAGGCAGGAGAATGGCATGAACCGGAGAGGCGGAGATTGCAGTTGGGCCAAGATCACGCCACTAGACTCCAGCCTGGGTGACAGAGCGAGACTCTGTCTCAAAAAAAAAGGGGGTACAGTTCAATAATGTTAACTATATTCACACTGTTGTGCAGTAGATTCGATTTTCAGAACTTTTTCATCTTGCAAAATAAAAATTCTGTACCCATAAAATAACTTGTCTCTTCCCTCTTCTCCCCAACTACTGGAAACCACCATTATATTTTCTGCTTCTATGAGTTTCACTACTTTAGGTAACTCCTATGAGTGAAATCATATCTACACTTTAAAACAGCTTCATAACTTGTCTCTCTGGATATTTCTTAAGCACAAATCTTCTTAAATCCTTTAATGGTTCTCCATTTCTACAGGATAAAGCCCAGCAACTTAGCTTCACACACAGGCTTGATATACTTGTTCTGGCTATGTATGCATGTATGTAGCTATGTATGTATCCGTATGTATGCACACACATCCCTCACCATTTCCTTCTTCCCATTTTAGCCTCTATACTAAACTGTTTATGGTTTCCACATATAATCTTCAACAAAGGTAACTAACAGTATAGATATGCCAAACCCATTTCATTCAAATTCCTGGTCTATTACCAGCAATCAATTTCTCTCTCTCTATTTCTTTTCTTTTGAGACAGGGTCTTACTCTGTTGCCCAAGTTGGAATACTGTGGTGCAATCATAGCATGTTGTAGCCCCAAACTCCTGGGCTCAAATGATCCTTCCACCTCAGCCTCCCAAGTAGCGGAGACTACAGGCATGTGCCACCATGCCTGGCTAATTTTTTATTTTTTGTAGGGATGAGTTCTCACTATGTTGCCTGGACTGGTCCCGAAATCCTGACCTTAAGTAATGCTCCTGCCTTGGCCTCCCAAAATGCTGAAATTACAGGCATGAGCCACCATTCCCAGCCCAGCAGTCTTCATCTTAAGAAGAAGGCTGCCCAGCATCAGAGGGGTCAGGTTCCCTTCTAAACAGAATATGATAATGCTGGCCTGCCAAAACTACAGCTTCCCCTTTAGGGAAGAACTAGTGCAATTCCAGAGTTCACAACTGCATTCAGACCTGGCCTACAGAGCATCTCATACTCACTGTGCTTGTGACATTCCCTTGTACCAGGCCCTCCACAAAGAGCTGGGATTTGAATTCTTTGACGAAGCTCAGCAGAGACTCAAGGGAAAGGCCATCCATCAAAGCCTGGTACTTGTCAATCATAGACCAACGGGCATATTCCAGGATTAAAAGCCGTACATCTCTGTACAGAGGGCAGAAAAAAAAAATACTCAAAGTTTTGTTATTAGAAATGAATCTTCGGAATAAAGAAATGTTTGGTTAAAGTTCTATAAAGGATGTTTTTCTAAAGACAGACCATTTTTATCACAATGTAAGATGGCAAAACAGTATCAGATTCACCAAAAAAGTACTGAAAATCACATACACAAACTTTTAAACAAATTTACTTAGCAGTACAAAAATGCACTTACCTGCCTCAGTTGCAGGGTAAAATACTTCATATAAAAGTAAAGCTGCCAGATGAGTCAAGTTTACTTAGTTGTACACTGACTTAAAATTATTACTATTTTGGTTTGAAATCTCGCTAATATTTTATTAATTACTAGAAGCCATCATTTGGGATATCTATTACTGCAGTGACAATACAATATAGGTAACAGCTCTGGTCCAGAATGAGATTAACTTCATCCCCCATCTCCACAACCCCACCCCAAATAAGCTGTTTGAATCTGACAAATCTACTAACATCTATGACTCAATTTCTTCATTTGTAAAATAGGGGAAGTATTCGTGAGAGGCAACCGTTTCGGATAGAATTAAATTAATGAATTTATATAAAAGTTCTTAGATCTAGCACAAAAATCTTCAACAAACAGGTTTATTATTATTCTATCTTTTATAAAGTAAATTTCAGGAGCTGAATTTTAATAAAATAGAAGGTTGTGTTTAATAATGTATTTTTATAAATAAAGTAGTATTCATGAGTTATTGGCAGGGCTATTCATTGTATCAATGGTTGCAGATAACTCTTTTTTTTATTATTATACTTTAAATTCTAGGGTACATGTGCACAATATGCAGGTTATGGTATACATGTGCCATGTTAGTTTCGCTGCACCCATCAACTTGTCATTTACATTAGGTATTTCTCCTAATGCTATCCCTCCCCCAGCTCCCCAATCCCCCAATGGGCCCCGGTGTGTGATGTTCCTTCCCTGTGTCCATGTCCTTTCTAACATATATCTGGTTAATAGTTTTTGTAACTTTCTGTGATCAGAATATCAGTTATTCCGTGACTGACTCCTAATCCCTTCTTTCTAATTCTGGAAACTGATGGGTTCATTATAGCTGTGTCAAAAGCAGAACCTTTACGCTCTTCACTATTTATAGATGCCCAGGGCAAAAATGTCAAGTAGGGGCTAGCCAGTCATGTGCACAAAGGGGTAGGTCTGTTCAGAGGACTTTTCTCTCCCTCCCACAGGCTCTACCTGCTAATAGAGGGTACCCCAGAGGGATACTTTTTTCTGATTCACGCAAAAGTATCCCACAGGCTACAATTAGCCCTGGACTAAAGTAGTAAGAACAGGCTCTGAATGAAGGCCCAAGGGGGTTGCCTGTGAGCAGAGGGTTTAAGTATTAGCATATAGACTGTGTAGCTGCCTTTCTGCTCTCTTCTGGAAGCTTGGCTGAATTCTGGATAGTTAAGATTGCTAGATAAGTGACATGTTTAGCAATTTAACTCAGCTACTAATCACCAACATACTAAAATCACCAGTAAATACGTCTTCTGGTTTGTTTTTTGTTTGTTTTTTTACGAGACAGGGTCTATCTCTGTCATGCAGGCTGGTGTGCGGTGCATGATCATGGTTCACTGCAGCCTCAACCTCCTGGGCTCAAGCAATCCTCCCACCTCAGTCTGCCAAGTAGCTGGGACTACAGGCATGTGCCACCACACCCAGCTAATTTTTTAATTTTTTGTAGAGATGAAGTCTTGCTATATTGCCCAGGCTAGCCTTGAACTTCTAGGCGTGTGATCCTCCCACCTCAGCCTCTCAAAGTGCTGGGATTACAGGTATAAGCTACTATGCCCGGCCCAAAACCAGTACTTCTTTATTATTTAGGTATAATGATTGGTGAAAACACCCTTCTTTACTTTTAGTCTCTACAGTAGGCTGCTTTCAGTTCCATTCACAGCTAGCTACATAAGCTGGGTTTAGAAATACTATAACACTATGGACGGGTTTCCTAAACTATAGCACAATTCAAACATGGATGAAAATTAGCACTGAAACTATAGCCTTATCCCCCACACCTACCCACTAGGAAGACTAACACTTTCAGTTCCTCAAAATATAAGCTCATCTCATTTATACCCACTTGGCCAAAGTCTCGGGCTTGATGAGGATGTTAAAGTAGGTCTTCTTCAACTGCTCAGTTATCATTGTAAAGACAGCTGGTGTGGAATTGAACTCAGCTAAGTAGTCAATAATGAGCTGAAACAGTAGCTAAAAGAAAAAGAAGGAAGCACTTTAAGAAGCATGGAAATCCACTAGGTATTAGGGAGGAAAATGTTTCTCTTTGGTTTTTACCAGGTACCCAGCATGGTACTAGGCATTGTGGGGGGACATAAGAAAATTACTAACAACTCAATTTGTTCGTTTGTTTGTTTGGGTGTTACCTGGAGACAGGATATCACTCTGGTCACCCAGGCTGGAGTGCAGTGGTACTATCGACCGTAATTCATTGTAACCTCGAATGCCTGGGCTCTAGCCATACTCCCACCTCAGCCTCCTGAGTAGCTGGGACTACAGACAGGGGCCACCATGCCCGGCTAATTTTTTTGCTTTTGTACAGACAAGGTCTTCTTATGTTGCCAGGCTGGTCTCAAACTCGTGGCCTCAAGTGATCCTCCTGCCTCAGCCTCCTGGCCTCAAAGAATCTTAAAGGTCCAAAATTCTAAATAATTGTCAAATTTGGAACAATTCTTCCTTTTTTATCATTTCATGGGTGTTCTCAATAAGATTTGTAGTTTGTCTTTAGATAGATCCTATACTTTTCCTGTTTATTCTTAGCCACTTTATTGTTTTTTTTTCTCAATATTGTAAATAAATGTAAGATTGTTTCCATCCATTTGTTTCTTTTTTTTAAGAGACAGAGCCTCACTATATCGCACAGGCTAGTGGCACGATCATAGCTAAGTATCCTCAAACTCAAGTATTTCTGCTGCCTCAAACTCCGGAGGAGTTGGGACCACCGGCACATCCCACTGTGCCTGGCTTCCATTTCTAAGTGGTTACTGCTACTATGGGGGAAAAAAGCCATTGATTCTGATATACTAGTCTTTTGACCAGCCATATCACACGTAATTTTTTTTTTTAATTTTAGTGGTATATGAGGTTTTCTAAGAATACAATCATATCATCTGCAAGGAAAAATATTTTTTCCAAAAAAGTTTTTATTTCATTTTTTCATCTTACTGTAATAGCCAGAACCTCTAAAACAATAACAGAATAAGAGAGATGATTGTGGATTATTCTTGGCTTGTTGCTGATGTCAGTGTTCATCATTTTATCAGTTAATGTAATGTCTGCTGATAGTTCTTTACTTGAGGTTTTTTTTTTTTTTTTGTATTAACCATTTGTTTTTTTTGTTTTTTGTTTTTTATTATAATTTAGGTTTTAGGGTACATGTGCACAATGTGCAGGTTTGTTACATATGTATCCATGTGCCATGTTGATTTCCTGTACCCATTAACTTGTCATTTAGCATTAGGTATATCTCCTAATGCTGTCCCTCCCCCCTCCCCCCACCCCACAACAGTCCCCGGAGTGTAGGAGTCTTGCTCTATTGCCCAGGCTGGAATGCAGTGGTGCAATCTCAGCTCACTTCAAGCTCCACCTCCCAGGGTCACACCATTCTCCTGCCTCAGCCTCCCGAGTAGCGGAGACTACAGGCGCCCGCCACCATGCCTGGCAAATTTTTTGTATCTTTAGTAGAGACAGGGTTTCACTGTGTTAGCCAGGATGATCTCAATCTCCTGACCTCGTGATCCGCCTGCCTTAGCCTCCCAAAGCACTGGGATTTCAGGCGTGAGCCACCACGCCAGGCCGAGGTTTTTATACTTAATTAATTTCCTTCCATTCCTATTTATTAGGAATGCCAACTCAAATTTATCAAATGATTTATCAGCATTTATCACTATATTCATACAGTGGTTCTCCTTTGATTTGTGTTATGGTGACTTACAATCATCAATTTCCTAATATTCCACAACCCTATCATTCCTGGTACTTGAATTATTCTTTTTGCTAAACTGGATTTAATTTTTAGAAAGTTTACAACTATATTCTACAGATAAAATTGACCTCTAGTTTTCTATACATACATACATATATATATGTATATGTTCTATATTAGGTTTTAATATTAAGGCTAAGTAAGTCTCACAAATTCAAGAACATCAAATACTTTTCCATGGTTTGTATTTTTAATAGGCTCTCCAGGTAATTCTAAAACATATTTTCCAAATGACAACCACTGAATTAGGCTTTAATCTGCTTGAAACTTAAGCTACATTATATTTAGGCCTTAGAAGGTTGACAAAGTAAAATATTCCCTGGTGTCTCCTTCTGAGACCAATCTTTGTTCCGTGGGGAGATGGAGAAGGGAAAAGGCATAAAAAGGTGAGAGCTATACTCTTCTCTCGGGTTTTTGCCCAGATGAAGGCTATTACCACCTAGCACAGGTCTTTCTGGCAGGTCCTTTCCTCTAAAATTTTTCTTGTATAAACCTATTTCCCTAAATCTTAATATAATATATATGCTACCCAAGAAACCTAGATATAAAATTTATTATTGAGTATCTGATATTACTTTACCTGGTATTCAGTAATCTAACTCTCTTAGCTGACAACCCATTATTTTTCCCTCCTCTTATGAAGTTTTTGATGAAGCAATACTGGAACATATTTCTCACTAAGAGATTAATAACTGACATGATACAGACCCTGTTTCGAAAAGGCTCGTAAACTTAGAAGGGAAACAAGACACACATACTTGAAACAATGAGAAGGAGCATAAGATAAGGAAGTAAGGACACAAGCATTTGAGTTCTACTCCATTTCAGACAAAACACCAAATTTGTTATTCCACAGCCGGCATGGAGGCTCACGCCTATAATCCCAGCACTTTCAGAGGCTGAGGCAGGCAGATCACTTGAGGTCAGGAGTTCGAGACCAGCCTGGCCAACATGGAGAAACCCCATCTCTACTAAAAATACAAAAATTAGCTGGGTGTGGTGGTGCGTGCCTGTAGTCCCAGCTACTCAGGAGGCTGAGGCATGAGAACTGATTGAACCTGGGAGGCGGAAATTGCAGTGAGCCAAGATCACACCACTGCATTCCAGTCTGGGTGACAGAGTAAGTATCTGTCTCAAAAAAAAAAAAAGGTTATTCCTATATGGTAAAAAATTTAGCTAGAACCAATCCTAAATGCCAGTGTTGGTTGTGGAGAAACTGACAGCAAAGGGAAGTGCAATCAATCCTAAAGCACGGGCTATAATCCCATGCACTGCCAGTAATTAATGAAACATATGTATAGTCAGTCACAGTTAGAATAGCTGTCATAAGCCAAGAATATTCAAGATAATCCACATTAATAAACATTTATTTCTCTGTACAGCATCCCATGCACAAACCTCTATATAAATATGGTATTTTAATGCTCTCTATAAGGAAAATAGAGTACTTGTACTTACAGGTAGTTTGTGGTTAAATCCTTTCACTCGAATAATTAAACCATGTTCTCCAGCTACCAGTTTATACTCCAGCTGTGCCACATCTGCTTCATAAGCTGGTTCCGCAAGGTTATGCGTAAGGATATTGACAAAGATATCAAAGAGGACCACACTAAGAAGTACAAAATGCAAATGGCATCTTTAATTGGTAAGAAAGACACATGAAGTAGATTTGCTTCAATTTAGAGTAAGCAGCTTCATTCTTAGAAAGTATAAATTCTCTACTCCAGAATGTAAAAGGTAATACAGCTTACTCAGGATTCAGTTTCAGAGGTGTATTACAGAATTCCTACCTTCAGCAGTGTTTCCCAATCTTTTTCATGTCATGTACACATACAAAATGATAATATTTATATTGTACAATGAGGTAAATGGAATAGGCATCAGCAGCACTGGCCTGAAGGTTCTGTCTACCCTCCAAGTCTAGGCATTCTGACTAATTAAAAATATGAGTTCGGGAATGCATTTTTTAGAGTGAATATTAACAAATTCTAGTGTTGCTTGTCATTTTAAGTTTGGATTTTACAGTCAAGTAGGAAAAGAAAGAACTGCACCAACATTTCCCAAGTATCTCCTATGTTCAGACACATTTCCCAAGTATCTCCTACGTTCAGATACATTTCCCAAGTATCTCCTACGTTCAGACACATTTCCCAAGTATCTCCTACGTTCAGACACATTTCCCAAGTATCTCCTACGTTCAGACACATTTCCCAAGTATCTCCTACGTTCAGACACATTTCCCAAGTATCTCCTACGTTCAGACACATTTCCCAAGTATCTCCTCCGTTCAGACACATTTCCCAAGTATCTCCTCCGTTCAGACACATTTCCCAAGTATCTCCTACGTTCAGACACATTTCCCAAGTATCTCCTCCGTTCAGACACATTTCCCAAGTATCTCCTCCGTTCAGACACATTTCCCAAGTATCTCCTCCGTTCAGACACATTTCCCAAGTATCTCCTCCGTTCAGACACATTTCCCAAGTATCTCCTACGTTCAGACACATTTCCCAAGTATCTCCTCCGTTCAGACACATTTCCCAAGTATCTCCTCCGTTCAGACACATTTCCCAAGTATCTCCTCCGTTCAGACACATTTCCCAAGTATCTCCTCCGTTCAGACACATTTCCCAAGTATCTCCTCCGTTCAGACACATTTCCCAAGTATCTCCTCCGTTCAGACACATTTCCCAAGTATCTCCTCCGTTCAGACACATTTCCCAAGTATCTCCTCCGTTCAGATACATTTCCCAAGTATCTCCTCCGTTCAGGTACATTTCCCAAGTATCTCCTCCGTTCAGATACATTTCCCAAGTATCTCCTCCGTTCAGATACATTTCCCAAGTATCTCCTCCGTTCAGATACATTTCCCAAGTATCTCCTCCGTTCAGATACATTTCCCAAGTATCTCCTCCGTTCAGATACATTTCCCAAGTATCTCCTCCGTTCAGATACATTTCCCAAGTATCTCCTACGTTCATATACATTTCCCAAGTATCTCCTACGTTCATATACATTTCCCAAGTATCTCCTACGTTCATATACATTTCCCAAGTATCTCCTATGTTCAGACACACTTTAGGCTCTCCGACCTCCCACAATGAAAGCTATCTACATAAATATATAAGGGATTTGCTAAGAACAGGAACAATCACATTCCTTGGTATTCTATAAATACAGAATCAACAGATCCATCAGTCTCATTATAGACTGGACACTCACCCAAACTGATCTTTAAGGATTTTTCCCCATCCAGTAACTGGGAACTAATTGCTCTAGTCTACACTATCAGCATGTTTTACCAATGGGTGCTGGTAATGGAGCAGCCACAATTCCATTTTAATGTTTGGTAATAATACAAATAACTTGTTTGGAGTACAGAAGAAAATACATAAATCAGCAACATAGCTCAAATATGGATAGAGAAAATGACAGAATGATTTAGAATGAAACAGACAAAATAGTTTTTCAATAACTAAAAAATATATTTTCCAGAAAAAAAAAGACAATTGCTTACTTTGCTGCAGATTTCTGTATCAAGGGTGAAATTAGATGGAAACGTATATATGCTAAAAGAAAAAAGACCATGGATAAAAAAGGTTAGGGGCCTCAAATATTTTATACATCTGTTATTTTCCCCAACACATATATTTTTTTAATTCTGAAGTAAACTACTAATCCTTAAATCCTCATTACATCTTTATTCTTAAGGGTTTTTAAAAAGTAGTATTTACCATTCCAAATAAAGAGTTCCAAAAGGCATTCTTTATGGGAAGACCAGACATATGGGCAGATACATAGAGAGGCCTATAAATACTCTTATTTATTAATAGCTTCAGTCAGGAAAAATTTTTAGAGGACAGATGTTAAGAACATTAAGGGAACAACCCCAACGTTCACACAAATTTACAGCAGAGGCTTTCCAAGGAAACTGAATTTAAGGAGATTTTTAGAAACTCATAAGCTATTCAAAAAAAATGATGAAAATAACTTCCCAATAAACTCAAGATTCCCACAGAGCTACAATATAGTTGTGTTTTGAGGTTGGGGATATGGGTTAAATGACATACAAGAGCACCCAGCCTATGATTCCATGTGGCTTCAATAAGTTCCTTATGCCATGTTCAAGAACAGAACGGTAAAAAGCAACACAGTTAGGGCCACAACATTACAGATAAGGACTTTAGAGTCTACTTTATACTATGCTTCCTTTATGCTGAAAACAAAATGGTAGAAGGAGGCAGTTGGTGGGGCTTTCACATTTGTAATGCTGGACTAGGCTATCTATTATGTCTATGAATAATTCCTTTGTGTATTCTTATCTCTTTTTAAAAACAACGTTCAAATAACACCAGTTCCTTAAGATGGCCAAATACCTGGCTCTGCTTTCATTTAACTGAAAGAAAAAAACCTAAAAACAATTTCATTCTAGCCTTAAATTTTCATTTCCTGGACACTGGAGTGTCCATAAGGATTTCTGTGACAGCATAGGAGCACAGTATAAATCTCGTAGATAAGCCTAGAAAAGGTCTTCAAACGGAAGGGGAAAAGGAAAGAGAAGCAGGTGATATACACAGGGGAAACAAGTTACTGCAAAGTGGAGAAATATTTGTTTTATTTATTTTACTCCTTTTAGGGAGGGTGAGAGGGTGTCAAGGTGGCTGATAGAGGCACCCAGCCCCAGCCTCCTCCACAAAGGAAGACCAAAATAGCAAGAAGATAATCACATGTGAAACAGAGCATCTAAAGAGAACACTGGAATTCAGCAGGGAAGTAACAGGAGGGCAACATTTTACCTTTGGGGATTTTGAATTTGTTGTCTTTCTTATACCACAGGCAACCTTGTGGAGTATTCACAATTTTAACTGGGTATTCTGTTTCCGGGCAATCGAAAGCCTTCAACGTAAAGTCCGTGGCTAATAAAAGAAGATAATAATAATTCACTCAAGTATTTCAGCAGGAGCCCCAGTAATCTGTTATTGGCTTCAGGAGTCTAAGTAACTTTTCTCTGTGGTAAAAATAAGCCAAATTCCAATGCTGGAATACATTAAATTAGTAGACCAATACTGAAGGGAAAACTATGTTGGTCTTAAAATAAATAAATCCTAAAGATCTGGAATTTCCCAAGAACTGATTCTGGTTGCTACACATTCTGCTTCATTCCCTTTCTTAAAGACAATTTTAACTGAGAGAGGAGCCTTTAGTCAGGATAGTTTCATAAACCAGTTTATTAAACAATCCGTTAATTCATAAGAATGCCTTTTACCAACCTTATGCTATACATTTGAAAAGTTACAAAATAGTTCTGCTCAAAGTCAAACTTGTCCTTTTGGTTAATTAAAACAACAGTTTCATCAACACATAGATGAAAAATAGCTAATTTTTAAAATTTGAGTACTTGCTATATTTAGGTAAAAGAGCTGGATTTGGTAGGCATGGTGGCTCATGCCTGTAATCCCAACACTTTAGAAGGCTGAAGCAGGAGGATCACTTGAAGTCAGGAGTTTGAGACCAGCCTGGGCAACATAGAGAGACCACATCTCTAGAAACAAATAAAAAATTAGCTGGGCATTGTGGTGTGCACCTGTAATCCCAGCTACTCAAGAGGCTGACACAGGAGGACTGCTTGAGTTCAGCAGGTCAAGGCTGCAGTGAGCCGTGATCATGCCACTGCACTCCAACCTGGGCAACAGAGTAAAACCCTAACTCAAAAAACTAAAATAATAAGCTAACTGGGTTGTTTAGATTATTTACAGTTCAAGATATGAAACTGAAATGTCTAACATAGATAATACTTTTTTTTTTTTTTTTGGTGTGTGTGATGGAGTTTCACTCTTGTTGCCCAGGCTGGAGTGCAACGGTGCAATCTCAGCTCACCGCAACCTCGGCCTCCTGGGTTCAAGTGATTCTCCTGCCTTAGCCTCCCAAATAGCTGGGATTACAGGCATGCACCACCACGCCTGGCTAATTTTGTATTTTTTAGTAGAGATGGGGTTTCTCCATGTTCTTCAGGCTGGTCTCAAACTCCTGACCTCAGGTGATGCGCCCGCCTTGGCCTCCCAAAGTGCTGGGATTACAGGCATGAGCCACGGCACCTGGCTAATACTTTTTTTAAAAGGCTTTTTTTTCCTAATGGAAGGGAGATTCACATAACATAAACTTAGCTATTTCAAAGTGAACAATTCAGAAGCATTAATACGTTCACAATGTTGTGCACTTCTTGCTAGTTCAAAATCATTTTCATCACCCCAAAAGGAAACCCCCTACTCCTTAAGGGACTGCTCCTCATTACCCACTCACCTCAGCCCCTAGCAATCATCAGTCTATGTTCTGTCTCTATGGATTTATCTATTCTGAACATTTCATATACGTGGACTTATCTGTGACCTTTGTGTCTAGCTTCTTTCACTTAGCATGATGTTTGCAAGGTTCTTCCCCATTATAGCATGTATCAGTACTACACTTCTTATGAGTAATATTGTAAAGTATGTATACATCACGATTTGTTTATACATTCATCCACTGATGGACATTTGGGCTGCTTCCATCTTTTGAGTATTGTGAATAGTGCCGTGTGAACATGAAGGCCCATGTATTTGTTTGAGTACCTGTTTTCAATTATTTTGGGTATATACTTAGACATGTAATGAATGGCTGGGAAATACAGTGTTCTGAGTAAATTACAGTTATAAGCAACTCTAAAACCTTGGACCTAGGATTGGTAGCTTTCAATTATTTTTTTCTGCAACTCACTTAGAAATATGTTTTCCACTGCAAGCTAGTAGACAGGCAGATATCTGAAACAAAACTTCTTAAAATAACATTCTTTCTACATGCAATGATTTGCTATTTTCTATTCTAACTGATTTTTTAATGCTTTCATGGCTCATTACACTGACCTTACAATCTATTATATTGACTTCACAACTTTCTAATGGGCTGCCACCTGCAGTTTGAAAAGCAATAGAACAATCTGGCAAGATAATGGCAATCCCTAAGGAGACTGGTATGAAAGGATCAGCTACGCTATACAAGATAAAGCATAAACTTCAGGGTCCCAAGATCTGTGTTTAAATCCTGGTTTCTCATTCACCAACTGAATAGTCTTGTACCAGTCACTTTGCTTTTTTGACCCCCAGTTTTCTCATCTGGAAAAGTAAGAAAATAGTAATGCCGACCTCAGAATGTTACTGGGAATCTCAAATACAAATTCCTATGATACTTTGTAAAATATAATGTGCTATACAGGTGCCTATTAGTACATGGATGGATTATGTATAAAAATTGCTATTTTACTGACCTATGTACTTGTTTTCAGCTGGAAGATGAAGATCTGGATTTAATTCGAAATTACTATTCCACAGTTCAGCCCAAGAGTTTTCAATATCTGTAAAGGAGAAAAATAAACTGACCCAATAAACAATGCAATGTTCAACATTCTCTTAATAATAAACTAGTTATCAACTGGCCTACAAATCAATTCTCCTTTCTCAGAAAAACTGTGACTGACACATATCCAGGCATTCTAGAATCGTGCTACTCAGAGTGTGATCCTAGCAGCACTGGCATCACCTGGGAGATTGTCAGAAATGCAGAATCTGGCCGGGCACGGTGGCTCACACGTGTAATCTCAACACGTTGGGAGGCTGAGGTGGGTGGATCACCTAAGATCAGGAGTTCGAGACCAGACTGACCAACATGGTGAAACCCCAGACAGGTTTCTACTAAAAATACAAAATTAGCTGGGCATAGTAGCATATGCCTGTAATCCCAGCTACTTGGGAAGCAGGGGCAGGAGAATTGCTTGAACCCAGGGGGCAGAAGAAGTTGCAGTGAGCCAAGATCGCGCCATTGCACTCCAGCCTGGGCAACAAGAGCAAAACTCCATCTCAAAAAAAAAAAAGAAAAAAGAAATGCAGAATCTCAGGCCCTACCCAGACCCTCTGAATCAGAATCTGTATTTTATTAAGATCTCCAGGTGACAAAAATGCACACTGACATTTGAGAAGCATTCTTCTAAAACTAAGTCAAAACTCTGCCCCCCAAATACCAAGATAACAGAATTTTTTCACTAGTTAGTAAATATAAACATGGCAGAAAATAACTTCCTGTGCAGTAGTATAAGTAATTTTCATTTCAAAGTGAACTTTTTAAAAAATTATACTTTTTTCCACCTCTAGAACCATTAAATTATTAAAGAATAAACATTTCCAGGTAAGTTAAATATACCTAAATGTAAGACAATTGTTAAAATATTTTACCTTCTATACTATACTGAGTTCCAAACCATTTCTCCTTGAGGTCACATTTTCCCTCATTAGCACCAGACAGTAAAACAAGATTTGCTTTTTGAGGAACTAGCTGATTCAAGGCTTCACCAATGACCTAGTAAAGTGGGAAGAGGGGAAAGAGATACACACACACAATTTTAACCTAATACATCTCTGTTAAAAAGGCAAAAATCACATTGTTAGGCACCTCCAAGATCTATGCTCATAAAAATACCTACAGTTCATGAACACCCTAATTTACAAAGTCTCATCAGTGTTTCAAAAACTTTTTTCCTACTTTATTGAGGTATAGTTGACAAATATCAAGTATATTCTTGATAATGCTTTAAACAGTGTTTATCTTAAATCCTACATATTAACAGCATTAGCAGTAAAAATAGCTATCCTTTACTACTAAGCTTCTACTGTGAGCCAGGAAGTATTTAACATACATTATTTCATTTATTCCTAAAAACAATCCTAAGATATACTTATTTACACAAAATAACAGTCAGTTTTGGGTAATGGTTAAGTAATTTGCTCAGGTTAAAGATTATGTAACTTGTACAGAATAACCAGCTAGAAGTGGCAAAAGTGGAGTTCTAACTAAATTTGTACATGCTACCAAGGACTATGCTCCTAAGAGCTATGTTTTATATCACTTCATATCCAGGAATCAGCAAAACACTGCCGAGGTAGGGCCTCCTTCAATAATCCTCCAGCTACAATAAGGACTAAACAGAATTTTGTGGCTTAGTTTGGAGCCTTAACTACTACTTAAACACCATTTATTTAAGTATAAAACAATAAATGGTGGTTCAGAAAAAAACACAACCAGCCACTACCGGGCACAACCATCCTAGTGACATGGCAAGAATGTGTGGTTGTTCCTTCCTCCTTTACCTTTCCCTGTCCTCTTTAAAATTAATAGTTTAGGAACATCTATGCTAAAATTTCTCAAGGAATGTCCTATGTTATAATTTCTCAATCTCAGCACTATTAACATCTTGGGTCAGATAACTATTGTAGGATCCTGTCTTCTACATTATAGGACATTTAGCAGCATCCCTGGCTTCTACCCACTGGATCCCAGGAACATCCCACGCCCCATCCTGAGTTGTGACAACGAAAATGTCTCCAGACAGTGACAAATATCCTTTGGAAGGCAAAAGTCACCTCTGGTTGACACGTGCTACCCTGTATGAAACAAAGTGACTTATTCTCCACTAGTGAAGGAATGACCCTGACCAACAATGTATTGGCATGTAACATTATCCCTAAGTCATATGTTTCTAATTCGGGAACCTTACATTTTTTTAATAAATATTTTCAAAATGATTAAAAATTTAATTGTCCTGACTCTCCAACTGAATTAAAAGGTAAGCTAAACAACTACGTATTTTTCACAGGGAAACCCCATGATTCTTAGGAATCACTTCATCTATTTCAGTAGATGTTTCCACATTTGAAAATTATTAAAATAGGACCTAACAAGTACTGATTTTGATTTTCTCCTCTTATATTAAAACTTAATTATGTAAAAGAACCATGAGAAATTATTCACAAAACTATTGATACTTCTGTTTAAACAAACAAAAATCCTGACTAAATATAACTAAGTTTTCTTCGTTCCCATGGTTCTTAAATACATCTTCATACTTTCTCACCCTCCTCTTCCCCTAAAAGTAAGTTTTAGACGTATAAACCTCCTTACTTCTGGCTTGTATTCAAAAAGCAGCTGATCTCCAGTGAGAATGTCCTGCAGTGGGTACAGCTGCATGTTCTCACACATGTTTTCCACATACTCAACTGGATCTGTCTGTAAAGAGGTCAATTATTTCACACCAGAACCTCTCCATTATTATATTTGATTTACCACAACATACAAATACTTTCTCCCCTTCTTATTAACAATAAAACCAAAAGCTTCTGAACAGATATAACGAGATATAATTGCAGCTTAAGAATCTGATGCTCAGTAGGCTGGACACAGTGGCTCACGCCTGTAATCCCAGCATTTTGGAGGCAGAGGTGGTTAGATTACTTGACACCAGCCTGGGCAACATGGCAAAACCCTGTCTTTACAAAAAATGCAAAAATAAGCCAGGCATGGCAGTGCACGCCTGTAGTGTCGGCTCCTTGGGGAGCTGAGGTAGGAGGGTTGCTTGAGCCCAGGAGGTTGAGGCTGCAGTGAGCTGAGATTGCGCCACTATACTCCAGCGTGGGCAACAGAGCAAGACTCTACCTCCAAAAAAAAAAAAAATTCTAAGAAAATACGGCCATAGCTACTCCCTTAGGGAGCTTAAACTCATACCCCTCAAGCATCATTCTGAGCCCTATAACCCATTAGGTTCTAGTCATATCACAGCCTCTTCATGAGAGCAATTACCACACTGGACTATGAATGCCTGTTTACCAGTCAAGTGCCCCACATGATTATGTGAGCAATAAAGACAGGCGACCTATCACTACAGCACTAAAATCTATTTGTAAGCATGAATCAAATCAACGTAGAAATCAAAATGTGTTGGGCCGGGCACAGTGGCTCATGCCTGTAGTTCCAGCTATTTGGGAGGCTGAGGCAGGAGAATCGCTTGAACCCGGGAGGCGGAGGTTGCAGTGAGCCAAGATCATGCCACCGCACTCCTGCCCGGATGACAGAGTGAGACTCTTTCTCAAAAAAAAAAAACAAACAAACAAAAAATCAAAATGTGTTGACCAGGCATGGTGGCTCATGCCTGTGATCCTACCACTTTGGGAGGCCAATGCGGGAGGATAACTTGAGCCCAGTTCGAGGTAAGCCTGGGTAACACAGCAAGACCCCGTCTCTAATTAAAATTCTAAAAAAATTAAAATGTGTCAGATAAAAGTCTTAAGATAAGAAGTTATATTAATAAAAACATTATTTCAATTTAAAACTGAAAGAATGATCACTGGTTCACTGATACATGAAATGGAAATATTTTTCCAGAGGAATGCAGTCAATTCAAGTATTTACTGAGCACCCAGATACACAGACTCTTAAAACTGACAGGTCCTTCAGATACCAAGTGGTTCCAGTCCCATGTTTTACAATGAGGAAACATAGTCGGATTTTTCCTGACTAGATGGCTAGATGGCTTGCCTAAGGTCACACAGTGAGTAAACGACAGGCAGAGCAGACATCAGAACTCTGACCTCATAGCATCCCATATGCTTCCCAAAACACCACACTGCCCAGTCCTTTACTAGAAGCCTGGGCTCAAGCAACCTGCCTGCTCGACCTCCCAAAATGCTTGGATTACAGGCATGAGCCACACTGCCCAGCCTGTGAGCCTATTTCAATCAAGGAAAATGCTCTCCTTCCCCTGAACTCCAAAGCACAATGTTTCTAACATTATACATGGTAAATATAAATTACCTTATAGAATGTCTTCACAATACTTGAATTCCCAAAATATTAAATAACATAACAAATCTCCATGAATGTTTATTGAAGGGATAGATGGATGACTATGTAGATAAATGATTAAGACACATCATCATCTGTGTCATCTGCTTAATCCTCTCACTGCCTTATCTTACTCAATATAAATACTCAAAAACCCAATAGTTAATTTTCAGATAGCTTCAAGGCCACCTGGAGACTCCCATGACACAGAATGACAGAAATTAAAACTCCACCGACACTTTCAAAAAGAGGAACAATGTCGACACCAGTTTCAACTCAGTCACAGATAACATGCAAAAAGAATTTGACTTCCAGTACCTGTTCTTGGTAATGAAATTCATTATCCTCAATTTTCTGAATCTCTTCAAAAATTCTGTAAAGGAGAAAACTATAATTAGAAGATACATTAAAATTTCTGCCTACTTGAGGGAGAAGGGTGGGAGGAGGGAGAGGATCAGAAAAGATAACTATTGGGTAGTAGGCTTAGTACCTGGGTGACAAAATAATCTGTACAACAAACCACCATGACACAAGTTTACCTACATAACAAACCTGCACATATACCCCTGAACCTAGAATAAAAGTTTAAAAAATTCTCAATAGAAACATCAACAATAAAAGAGAAGCATGAAAATAAAGGGATTAGCCACGTATGTGTAAAGCCTTAGTGTACACTCACATGTAGAAGGATAAGGATATGGAGCCAATAAAGGAAACAGAGCAGAAAATGCCTGAAAAACCATCAAAGCAAGACTAAAGCATGTCTACTGGCAGCCTGAAGCCTCAAATATACCAAGACTGGCTCCTGGCCTCATTCCAGGAAGTGTTTATTACCTTTTTTCTGGGCCTAGCTTCTGCAGCATTTTTAAATACTGAAAGACAGTGTAAGCAACCTGAAAACAAAACATCCAATTAGTCTTTTGCATAAAATGATATTACGTAAAAGGAAAAAACAACTGAATTTGAATTATTTACCTCATAAAAATGTTCATAACCCTCATCAGTCAATGTAATAGAAATGCTGAACACTGAATAAGTAGAATTTTGCTCAAATCCTGTCTCACCATTTCCACCAAACAGTGCAAGAGCCCAGCATCTACAGGTGGGGGAAAAATTAACCCAATCAATATTCCTGGATTGACAGTCTACAGACATTCAAATTAACAAAATATAGAGGCTTTCTATGCAAAATGTGGAAACCTCAGCCTTTGATGTAAACATATACTTTCCAACAGTAAATCTAAAAGTGTGAATTTTAAAAGCACAAGGCCTCCCAAGGAATTGTGGTACATTTAGGAATCACCAGAAGGAAATAACAGTCTTTGCTTAATGCAAATATGAATAGATATGGCAACATAGTAAAACATTAACAGTTTTATTAAGCCAAAACCATTCCTTTTGAAGAGAACAGCACAAAATATTAAAATGACGGCTGCTGGAAAGCATTTTGCTTACCTTTTTTTTTTTTTTTAAATAAAGACAGGGTCTTACAATGTTGCCCAGGCTGGTCTCGAACTCCTGGGCTCAAGCAATCCTCCACCTCGGCCTCCCAAGTGCTGGAATTACAGGCGTGAGCCACCGCGCCCGGCCTCATCATTTTTGAACCTGTCTCCTAGGAGAAGCCTTAAGACACTTCTAATACATACTTACATTGAATGTCAAGTGAGTTCTTTGAGGCTGTCAGCTAACCTACATAGGTTGTCTAAGAAAGAAGCAATGAGACTATACCTTTCCCTGACTAGATTAATTCTGAAAAATTAAAAAGAGAGGACACCAGAATAGAGTCTGCAATTCTAATAAAGCTCAGTAAGGTAGAAAGGTTGTGCACGGCTCAAAGCATATAACATATATTGTGTAAGGTACATATGAACCCAATACCATTAGTTTATTATTTTATAGTTAACTCTCCCCTCTTAGTTTTCTTTGAATGTTCTAGTACACAAAAGTGTCTTAAAAATACTTATTTAAATGTCTCATCTATCCTTCCATTCTCATACTATTCACTTATAGAAAAATCAAACAAGGAATTACTTTAATGTATTAGTCCTGATTCTAAAATTATATTTCTATTATTTGGCTATAGGTGACTTCAACAGGTGCTTTAATGCTTAGGAAACATTCTGCTAACATGGCTGCATATACCATTTGCAGTCCCAGCTATTAATTATGATTTACCTACCCAGTGAAGTTTTCATTAAAGTCTAGCCTTGGGGGTTGGGAAAGCCTGGAGATCCATAGCATTTAAATAATTGATTTCTTTACCATTCAGTCAAATACAAATTCTTGATTAGAGCTAATTCTTTTATGTAATTCTGGAATCTATTAATTTCATTTATGATTTTTTAAAATTTTGTGTACAAATAACTTCCAACAATGGGCTAAAAGGTAGCTTACAAGGAAATACACAAATATAATATGGCCATTAAAATAATGTAAGTTATTAAAATGACTATAATTAAGCATTAAATTTTATTCTAGGCTTCCTGGCAGCTAAAGTAAAAGAATGCATTATATAATACTTATTGTATATTATTTTTCAGAGATTGCTATACTGAAAATACTTATTAATTGAATACTTGCTTTTTCCTAAGGAAAGAAAGAATGCTGCCTTTGCCTTCATGTCCAACCAGCCAGGATATATAATGAAGTGGCTTCACCCTTTTAAAAAAATTTAATGGTCAGAAGAAAAAAATAAAAGGTATAAATACACCAGAAAATCTTACCTCTAAGGCTACAATAATTGAAAATATAATCACAAACTTATTCTCACATATGTCCACTAAACATGAAATTGTAATTAATTTAGTAGCAGGGAGATAAAAACGGAAAATATAGTAAAATTAACTCTTTCATTTGAGGTTACTGAAGAGTACAATCATCCCCAAACTTAAGGGCACTACTTTTTCTCTTGGACACCAAACTTACCTGCTCTCATGATAAATCTTTTTGCTTCAACCAATACGAAATGTAGATTCCTTATCGGTTTAGAACCTAATATATGTATGAATCACTGTCTGTAAAAGCTTTTGGTACTTACATTGGGCTCTGCGGTACAGGGAAATGTGTTGTTCAAAGGGTCAGAAAATCTTGGTTCTAGTTTTAGTTTTTCCTTTAAGTAGATCATGACCTTGAGCAAGATACTTAACCATATTCTTCTTTTTCTCTTCACTTGCCCAACTACTTACTCATAGAGTTTTCATGAAAATGCAATAACAAGTATAAAAATGCTTTATCACATACTAATAATGTAATAGTCCGAGTAATTGTGCACATGCTGTTCAAATTGTTTTTCCCACTGGCCTCTACTGTAATTTTGTTAAAGTATTCCTACCACAAAGACATACAGAAAAAAATTGAGTTTTCTGTATATTTCTGTATATATGAGAAAATTTAATTAGGTTACACAGTTAAATTCAGTAAATTCTTGAAAGTCAAGATATGATTTTCAACTATGTTAAGCAATCCTTAAAGCCCATACAACCTTGTTTAAAATATGAATTTGGCTGGGCACAGTGGCTCACGTCTGTAATCCCAGCACTTTGGGAGGCCAAGGTGGGTGGACTGCTTGGGTCCCACCCCCCCAAAAAGTTAAATTTTTATCAGTTGATTAGCATTTATTTCTAATTAGAAAAGCATTTATAGGCATTGACTGATTCTTATGTTAAATAATTCTCTGGCCCATGCTATACTGCTCATATAAGATAACTATATAGACAAGTGGAACTCCTTTCCTAATTTGCATAAACCTGCCCTAATTCAGAGGAGTAAATCCTTGGGATTTATGTACCCTAGTCATATTACCAGTCCAAATTATTATTATTTTGAGACAGAGTCTTGCTTTGTTACCCAGGCTGGAGTGCAGTGGTGCAATATCAACTCACTGCAACCTCCACCTCTTAGGTTCAAACAATTCTCGTGCCTCAGCCACCTGAGTAGCTGGGATTACAGGTGTGTGCCACCATGCCTGGCTAGTTTTTTGATATTTTTAGTCGAGACGGGGTTTCACCATGTTGGCCAGTCTGCCAGGCCCAAACTATTTAACTTTACTTTTGACAAGATCAAAACAAATTACAAAAGTTAGCATTCACACTAAACACCTAATTTCAAAGACTTAAGAAAGGCCACTATAACTGAGAAAGCTCTAGTTTTTATATCCAAAAAATAGTAAAATACATAGCAAGGCTTGAAAGCTCCCCGAGTAATCAATTTCCAGGTTACCGTAGTGCTATGTTTATAAATTCAGAACCCCCAAACTTAAACCATTTAGCATGCTTTAAAAATTATTCTCACTCGGTTCTAATGAAGTAAATTTTCCCTTAAACTCTTACCTGTAATGTTGCTGTTGAGGAGGAAGTGCCCATGTGATGGTCAGAGCATGAATTTTTCTGATTGGAACAACTAAACAAAAATATTTTCCAGAAGAACAGGTATAAGTGTTTCTCTATAACTGTTACTACATTACAAGAATGTTTAAAATTCAATATATTTATCCTCCAATAAACAAGGGAAGGTTAAGTACAATGCACTTATTATTTCAACTTGCCAATTTTCCAATTCAAATAATGCAATTTTTGTAAATTTCTTTTTTATTTGGTTTCAGAGGTAGAGAAAGCAGGGATAAAAGAACTATGAGGATATGAAATGCTGCTGTGTATGGATCTCTTCTTGCAAGAAAGGATACAAAACTAGGAGTCAGGAGACCCATGGCTGAAATCCAGTCCTACCACTATCTTGCTATATGTGCTTATATGACCTGAGAAAATCACTTGCATTTAAATCTTTCTGAATCTGTTTACTCATAGTAAAATGAGTGAGTTGGGTTAAAGTATCTCTAGGATTCTTCCCAATGCTATTATTCTATGAACAGGCAACCTAAAACCAGAAAGAATACAATCAAAAATAAGTTGTCTCTGGAAAGAGCTAGCTTAATATTAACAGAATGGAGCCAGCAGCAGAAGGGTGTAACAAAACAGTCATTAATTAGAGGAAGGCAAAAGGAAAGAGACTGGTAATGGGGTGAAGAAGAGGGAATACCTAAGGCAATTAGTAAAAACAGAAAAAAAAAAAAAATCTGCCGTCATAGAACAAAGAAAGAGAGATGGTGAATTAAGAATGTTTCTGCAATATTCACTGTAGGCAAATTGTTAAGTAATTATAATGTAATCACACAACTCATTATGTAGTTATTACAGGTATACTATTAAATGAAACAAAGCAGGAGACAGAATTATATATATACTTTATAATCTCAACTTTGTTAAGAAAATATACCTATTAGAAAATCAGAAAGAAATCAGGAGGCCGGGCGTGGTGGCTCACGCCTGTAATCCCAACACTGTGGGAGGCGAAGGCAGGCGGATCACTTGAGGCCAGGAGTTCAAGACCAGCCTGGCCAACATGGTGAAACCCTGTCTCTACTAAAAATACAAAACTTAGCTGGGCATGGTGGTGAGTGCCTATAATCACTGCCACTCAGCAGGCTGACGCAGGAGAATCGCTTGAACCTGGGAGGCGAAGCAGTGAGCTGAGATCATGCCACTGCACTCCAGCCTGGGCAACAGAGTGAGACTGTCTCAAAAAAAAAGAAAGAAATCCGATACAAATGACTTCTCTTGATGGTAAGATTTAAGGGTGATTTTTCTCCCATTTCTTGACATTTTACATTTTTATTTAGCAAATATTGCTTTCATAATGAATTTAAAAGGAAACTATTTCCAAAGTGTTTTCCCTCTCCTCTATTTTTATTCATTTAAAGGCAAAAAAGAACAGAATATAAATAAAATGAAACATGAATGAAATTTAACAAAACAGAGAACAAAAGGGAAGAAAGGTAAAGCAAGGAGAAAGCATGAAATAGACTGAGTAGCAGCAGGGCACCAGAATCAATCGATCTGCAGCTAGTCAATGGTCTGCTATCTATTATTAATTAGATCTCCATTGCCCATCTACTCCCTTTCCAACCCAGCTGTATTTTCTGTTGTGTTCTCATTTTCAATGAAAATTGGCAGCTTCAATTAGGTTATAGAGAATGTGCTAACATTATTTCAAACAGTTTTAAACTTTTGGTTCACAAACCTCTATAAAGTTTGTTAAATGCTGGTGTGTCAAATGGATCCGTTAAATGGCCAAAGTTTGGTCTGGGTAACCCACTGAAAATAAAACAAATACATACAAATTTAGTTGGCAAAAGCCTTTATAAGCAATACCTTTAGGGATATCTAACTGAGAGATATTTATAATCTATTCTACATACTCCTTCTTGGAAAGCATTCCAGGCATGAACAAATAGATGGCAACACAGCCACAAAATCTTCAGTTACACAATCTGTTCTTAGCCTCAGCCCAATAACTCAAAAGTTTTTACAACTCAAGAGATAGAGAAGAATGATTTAAAGGACTACCTCTCACCCCAATATTTACTGACTCTATCAGCCCCATTTAATTTCAGTTCTCCTCCTAGACAAAGCCATTTCAGAAAGAAACTTAAACTAGAGATAATACTTTTTTAAAATCAACGATTATACATGAAGTGAATATTAGGTATAAAGCACTATACTAGGCACTGTGGTATTTAAAAGACTTGGTCCCTCCTAGGGGCTTCTACTCTGGTTGAAGATATTGTAACTTTAATATTTCTTCCAAAACACAGTTGATGCAAATTAATATTAAATGCCTTGAAGAATTTTTAACCTGTCTAATTAAGGAACCAAAGTTATTAGTGAATAATATATGAGATTTTTTTTTTAATGCTCATCAGGGACTGACAGAACCTAATGAATTCCTCTATTAAACTTACACCTCTGATTTCATTAAAGTTTCACATTTGACATTTCCATGGTTCACACTCAAGACTTCTAATCAGAAAAAAAAAAAAAAAGCCCCACAAATTTGTCATGCTCTTGATTACCTTTACATACCAAAAAGCACTGCTAATTATCAATGGCAATTCATATAAAGCCAAATTAATAATAACCAACCAGTTGTCATTATAAATTATTCTAACATTTTATGCTGGTTTCTTTCATAAATTTAAAATAATTATGTATTAGAAGATTAACTGGGAAAATCCACAGGTTACTCGTCTGATGCAAGAAAAAATATCTGTTTTCATTAATTTTGTTAAAATGCAAACTACTAGGTATGGGAAGAAAGATTTCATTGCTTCAGAATTAAATTTTTTGTAAACTGTAACAAAAAGGTAGCAGTAATGTATCTTTTAAATATTTGTACTATTTTGATGAATTTGAGTGGAGAAAAAATGTTTATATCATCCTGAACTGAAACTCTACATACAATTTCTTATAAAAGAACATCTGGTTTGACTATATGAAATAAGTTTTTCAGGCAGTATGGAAAGTCAGCCATCATCTAAAAGACTACTTCTTTTATGGGGAAAACCAGTGCAATATCCAAACAACTGACTTAAAAAAAACAAATTTTCAGAACACAATTTGTCCCAATGCGGGGGATGTAAGTGTGCATATTCTTCTGCCTCTCATATAGTATTTTCTTTTGTATCACAGAAAAGCTCTAAATAAATGTAAAAGGAGGCATAAATTTTTCAGAATTATTGCTTACTATATACATTTACAAGCCTGTAAATTTTGAACTATGGAAATTTGGCTTATCATCTTAGTTTACCCACTCAAAAGCTGTGTGATCTTGACAGTCATTAAGTTTGTTTAGGTCTTAATTCTATCACCTGTATAAAAATAAAAAAGCAAAAAACCTTTGGGACTCATATAAGATAATGCTCTCTTTAATTCTGAAGATGTATGATGTATGAAAATAAATATCTTACTTGTTTGGTATCTGAGAGAAGATTTCAGTCACCCACTTTTCCAAAGTATCCAGTGTTTCTTGAGAGTGGAGGGCAAGGAAGAGACAGGAAAATGCAATGACATTATTCAAGGTAGAAATGCAATTAGATTTCTCAGAGATCTTTAGCTACAAAACAAAGGGATATTTTAATTTGGCCATTACTTGCCACTCCTGAACCAGTAATGGATTAACAGGAAAAATAACAGTAGAAAAGAAAACCTTATGACACACAGAATTTTGTGAGACTCCTTTATTTCTCCCTGGTAGAGTTAGAAAAGGCACACAAATTTAACAAAAAATGTATCTTTAGCATTAGGCTAGTGTGAAGGACCAAGAGATAAGAGTATGCCAACCATCCTATGCCCATTCCAAAACTTACATCCTCTTGGAAGGTTTTTCCATACTAACCCATATTACATTAACCTCTCCTTTTTGCCATCTCGTCAGTACTTTTATGTTCCACTTGTTTTACATTAATTTATACTTGCTGAGGTTTTAACTCACAGGTCTTCTTTTTAGGCTTTATATATATAAATCATACATATATATGATTTATGTTTTCCTTTGATTCACTTCTTATATTTAATAAGAAATTATTCTGAAATGTATAGTAAAAAATAAGATCTAAATGAAAAAGGAAACTTTCTGCTTTATCTGAGTGACCATCATTGAAGAGTATTTGTTAGTTCTACCAGGCACATGAATTTCACTAATTCTCAATAGAGAACCCCATTATATAAAACATGGGATTCAGACTAATCGATTTCTGAATTTATATTATACTATTTATATAGATGTTTGACTCTTAAATGGTATAATTAATGCTAAAATTCTAAATCCTATGAAATCTACATTGTACATAGTTTTCAACAAAACTCTAGCCTAGGCACAGTGGCTGGGACCTGTAATCCCAGCTATCTCAGAGGCAGAGGCAGGAGGATCACCTGAGCCCAGGCATTTGAGGTTACAATGAGCTATGATTGTGCCACTACACTACAGCCTGAATGACAAAGCAAAATCCTACTTGTTAAAAAACAAAAACTCTAGGACTTGTTTTAAAATTTTGAAATAAGCATTAATCAGCTCTTATATCTGCCATCACACAGGAAGAGAATACAAAAGAAACAGAATAACTAGTTCAAGAAAAACACATGGAATTATTTGCAAACACAATAATCAAAAATTGTGAATTAACTTGGGGAATACCAAATATGGAATTACCTAATTTAGCAAATGTAAAAGGAACCTAGAAGCAATTTGAACAAAAGAATCTACCATACCACGAAACTTTACCTTCAAGTCAACTTTAGTGAACTCATTTTGATCATAAATGCAAAAATGTTTTACATCTAAGTGACAAGTCAGATTTGATCTTAATTTTGACAATGTAAAAAGCAAAACTTTATAAAAAGGGGAATCACATTAGGGTGAGAGGATTAGCCTTTCAAATAGGAATGTGCAAACTATAAGGTATGTTAAAGGGAATAACTTAGCAATTTACGGACTTTGAAAAACAAGTAGGTTGAAATGTAAAGAAAACAAAAGAAAGCTTCCATGACTTCCTTAATGAGAAGAAGTTAATGTGAGTTACTGAAGACAATGATAAAAGAAGGAAAATAGAGATATTCATCAGTCTTTACATTTAAGATACTTCTGCCATAGAGGTATTCATCAGTATTTTATATTTAAGATACTTCTGCCATTGTCACCATGATCAATCTCAATTAATCATGCCATTTTTACAGGAACTTATGGAAGAATGAACAAACCAACACTTTGCCCTGTAAGAGTTTGTAATCAATATAGAGTAAATGTAAAACCACAGATACAATTGCAGCTGAAGGTGGCTTAAAAGATCAATTCATGACCTATTAGAATATTAGTACATTCACAGACCAGCCTACATATCTTATCTTACAGATAAGACCTATTTCTGTAAGAGAAAAAAATTTGCCTGAGAATCTCATCATCTTGTGTTTCCCTGAGCTTTGCCACTAGCTATGTGACATCTCCAAGTTCTGATTTCCTTTACTTTGTATTAAGGTCAAGCACTAAAGTAATTAATAGTACACTGCAACACTGATACAGGCAAACAAATCCTAAGAAAGCACTACTTCAAGGTAACTCTAAGAGCCATAATAAATAGTTACCTTTGGATTGAACCACTAAAGTCATGTAATGAGCAGAGTAGTAACGCATCCAGAATTCTCTCAATCTAGCATGTGTATCAATATTATTCTTTTTTGGCTCATGCTTGAGAGTCTCAGCATTTCCTATAAAAGAATGAAAAAAATCATAGATATAACTAAGTTCACTTTGTTAAAAGTCTTCTACATCATCAATGCATATTTTGCTGCCATACATGATTAATGAAATAACCCAAGGGACTCAAGAATATTGAACCAGTGTGCAATAATGTATTAATAAGACAAAAACGCATAAGAAACAATTCTGAAGTATATTTTAATATCCAAGGAATTAATCTCTGGTTGGGAAAACCTTAAAAAAACAGACAATAACTCCCTAAGCTTCCTTGCTTAATAATTAGTCCAGCAGTATTCAATCCAGGTTCTTTCTAATTATTTTAATAATATTTTTGTCTAATTCTTTTTTTTTTTTTTTTTTAAAAGACAGAGTTTCGCTCTTGTTGCCCAGGCTGGAGTGCAATTAGCATGATCTTAGCTCACAGCAACCTCCACCTCCTGGGTTCAAGCAATTCTCCTGCCTCAGCCTCCCAAGTAGCTGGGACTACAGGCATGAGCCACCACACCCGGCTAATTTTTGTATTTTCAGTAGAGACGGGGTTTCACCATCTTGGCCAGGCTGGTCTCGAACTCCTGACCTCATGATCCACCCACCTCAGCCTCCCAAAGTGCTGGGATTACAGGCGTGAGCCACCACGCCCGGCTATTTAATTCTTAAAAATAAAACACATGAAGCAAGAATGCCCTATAAAATGTATATAACTGTACAGAAATATACAGGGAGACAAAACACCCTTTAAAGAATAATTTAGATCATCTCATCCTAAATTTTACTCTATAGTCAATAGGATTAATATAAGGCTGTAACTAAATCCTACCACTAAGAAAATGCCATTATGAAAAACAGACACCAGTTAAACAGTTTACCAGATGAACAAAATTAAGTCACAGTTCAAAACTCTTACAGAAACTATTGCCAACTCTGTTGACAAATGGAAATGTCAGGCTGAGGTAGAGCACAGACTTTATAATCAGATAAACAGATGTTCAAATCTCAAATCCACCACTTACTATCTGTGTGATTTAAACAAATGAGATAACTTGACTGAAATTTAAAATAGAGATGGGGTCTCACTATGTTGCCAAAGCTGGTTTTGAACTGGTCTCAAGTGGTTCTCCCACTTCAGCCTCCCAGAGGGATTACAGGTGTGAACCACCACACCTGGCCTAAACCTGTTTATCTTTAAATGGAGATGATAATGGTACCTATCTCTGAACATTGTGATAATGATCAAATGAAATAATTCATGTAGTGTTAGCATAGTATCTGGCACTTAAAAAGCATTCACAAAATGTTAGGTGTTACTCTTGCTACATTCACTGTTAGAGAACCAAATACAGGTATATTTAACAACTTCGTGTTTGAAAGGCTAACTAGCTATCCTAAAAGGTAAAAGGTACCTAGGGGGTCTAGCTTTATAATTTTCAATTCTTTATCAACTTTTCTTATTCTAAATCTTAACTAGAAAATATGAAATAAGATGATGTATTTAGTAGCTTACCCCAAAAAAATTTTCCCATAGGATGTCCAGGTCTAGCAAGGCTTCCAAACAACATTTCCTTTCTGTTTGCATCAGAAGGCCTTGCAAGTTGATATTCTGTCAATTTTAAAGAAACACGTAATAAAACAAAATTCAGTATCTCCTTTATTATATGGAAATTCAAACTTACAGAATGGAAAGCAAGGAAGTAACAAAATTAACTTCATGAATCACGTGTTATAAGACTGAAGTGGGAAACTCAATGATCCAGGCCTGGCTCTATGACTTAATATGACCTGTAATTTTGGGTAAATCAATTCAGCTTACCAGAGTCTTACCCTTATTTTTCAAATGAAACACAAGGTAGTTAATGATCTGAAAGTTTCAGCTCTAGGATGCTATGTACAAGATTTTACTGATGAAAATGCTAATAAAATATTAATCCTTTTATCTGGGAACTTGGTCATATATATTGTTTAAACTTCTTCCAAAACCAACTATGTTGGTAATAAAGTATGATGGCTAAGAACAATCCACTTTGAAGTCAGAAATACCTTTAGCTACCGCTAAAGACTGAATGTTTATGTCCCCTCCACCCAAAATTTCTGTGTTGAAACTTAATCCCCAATGTGATGGTATTTGGAGGTAGGGGCCAATGAGAAATAATTAGGTAATGAGGGCAAAGCCCTCATGAATGGATTAGTGCCTTGTAAAAGAGACCTCAGAGTGCTCCCTTGCCCCTTCTGCTGTATGAGGACAAAGAGTGAAGGCAGTTTTCTATGAACCAGAGAGCAGGCTGTCACCAGACACCAAATCTGCCAGTTCTTTGATCTTGGACTTCTCAGCCTCCAAAACTGTAAGAAACAATTCTGTGGTTTATAAGCCACCCAGTCTGTGGGATTCTGTTAGGCAGCCCAAATGGACTAAAAACCGTTAGAATTGCAGTTCTGACACTAAGCCCAACAACCTTGAGGAAGTTATCTAACGTACCTGATTTCATTCCTCCAAAACTGTAAGAAAATAAATGTTTTATTTTAAGCCACCATGTTTCTGCAATAACAGGTAATATAGCAGACATGTAAACATATCTACGAAAAGTGATTTAAGACCCCTTGCAGTTGATAAAAATAGAATATAAATATATGAACACTTAAGAGATCATATTTGGAAAGGAAACAAACATTAAAAATAAAGAAGTAAATAAAAATAGAGACTGCACTTTGACACATAATTAAGATTTAAAAAGGCATTGGACATGCCTTTCATCTCAATCACTAAGACATACTATGTAGGCAATTATATATGTTTATGTGAGTATAAACCATCATTAAAATAAAAAGTCAATTATTAAAAATAATCTCTCAGCTGGGCATGGTGGCTCACACCTGTAATCCCAGCACTCTGGGAGGCTGAGGCAGGCAGATCATGAACAAAAGCACAACAGAATTTTTACTTTAGTTCAGCATAAACCAAAACTCCATACTGTGTGTGTATATACATATGTATTTCTTTCAGCATAATTTTTCAAAGCATAATAAAATATATTCTGGCTTAAAATTGCAAAATCTAATTAAAGGTCTGCTTGTTTAAACACTGGTGTCAACCCACTCTAGAAACTGTATAAAGAAAAACATACTAGAAAGCATTTAAGACACAGATAATAGTTCTTGAGTCTCAAAACAGGGAAAGTGCTTTTACAGTTATCCTTAGTTGTTTTTTTTTTCATGCATTCAACAGGTATTTAACTGGGTTTAAGGTAAAACAGACACTGTGGTAGGCAAGTAAAAAAATGAAGAAAATAAATCCTTGATTTCCAAGGAGCTACTACAGCTAGAAAGAGCCTAACCATTCCATCCTTTTTTACAAATAAACTGAATGCCACAGCTAGACACTTCTGTAAGTTAAACAGGGGTCTGTTGACTTCCAGAGAGATCACTCTAGCCGTCTGTAGTTTACTCAGCCTAGTAAATGCTTTACATCATTATTAGAACTAGACACTGCATCAAACCAAGGAGGAAAATACTACAAAAAGTGGAACAAATACAGAGACTTGCAGTCGCTATAAACCAAGCCTAACCTATATGAACTGGAAGTCCCCTCAAGTCTAGTATTAAATGCTTCTAATACTTAAATAAATCAAGCAGGGATAATATACAATGGTGATATTTATTGGTACTATGTAATTAAGGAATATTTATAGCACAGAGCTATAATGAAGGCTCACCCTATATAAGCACATTATTTTCCTTTATAAAAGTCTTCAATATTTGAATTTCAAAAGATTAGCCCCTATGGTAAAACCTTCGAAAAACAAAGGATGGAAAAACTAAAATCCACCATCCTTTTCATTTACTTCAAATCTACACTGAATTAGATGTTTAATGACTTCAGGAACAAACATAACACATATTTCAATTTAGTCCTTTAAAATATAAAGATAAAATGGTCTAGAGATAAAGAAGGATAAATGTAATAAGTGGTTTCATGAAGGAAAAAACTGTAGTTACACATAAAGTACTCCTCTTACCACTATCAACAGCTTCAACTTCACGGTCAATTGCATCTCTGATCATTAGTGGGTGGATGAAGAACTGGGCCCATCTGAACAAAAAACAAAACTGGCATTTCTGTTTTTGTTCACTTTCATCAATCAACATCTATTATTTTAATTAAGAAACTTACTAAGTTGGAGATTTAATTCACAATCCTAAGTATATAAAATCTAAATAATCCGTGTTTCTATATTTTAAACTAATATCTAACTTTTTCATTGTGAAATATATTTAATAACAATCATACAGAAAAGTTAACAAAACATGAACATATAAACTACACCTGAGTGGCCCACCCAGGTGAAGAAACAGACCACAGTCAACACTCTAGAAGCACCCGGCTCCTACCCTCACCTCAAGAAATATCCTGAATGTATAGTAGTAATTTCTCTCCTTTTCTTTATAGTTTTATTACCTATATACCTATTTCTAAACCAATGTTTATCAACCCTTTTTATTTCCATTATCAACCCTTAGGAGCCTTTTCAGAAATTTTCTCCTATTCATTCCTTTGTAAAATTGTAATACCACAGATAGTCTATTTATGTAATGTTATGTATATCCATGTTTTTATAGAGAGTATATAAGGCTTACTTTTTTAGTTCAATGCAAGGTTACAGATGACTAAAAACGTTTCAATTAAAAGTTAAATTAGAATTTTAAAGACTTGGTATTTAAGTTAATCTTATAATTTTATCTGCTTTTTAAATTAATTTTTAATTATATAAACTGATATATCAAATTACATATACAAATTATATAAATACATAATACCAATGCAATTAAATTGTTAAAAATTATTCAAAAATTGGTGTATTGGTGTTTTTCCAGCAAAATAAAACAATTTAAAAAATTAATTTCCTAAAATGTTTAGTAAACCTTTTTTTTTTTTTTGGATATAGAGTCTCACTCTATCACTCAGGCTAGAATGCAGTGGCACAATCACTGCTCACTGCAGCCTCAAACTGCCGGGTTCAAGCAATCCTCCTGCCTCAACCTCTGAAGTAGCTGAGACTAGAGATGTGCACTACCATTTTTTTTTTAATCTTTAAATTTTTTGTAGAGACAGGGTCTCCCTACATTGCTCAGGCTTCTTTTAAAAACTTTAACTTTTGCTTGCAATAAGGTAACTTTTAACTTAACTACCTGCTAGATATATTGGGGCATTTTTTTTCTTTTCAGTACTTGGTATGATTAATGATGGGTTGGATAATTTCTGTTGACTTAAATAATGAAACTAATTTTATTTAATTGTTACCCAGACTGGAGTGTGTAGTGGCACATCATGGCTTACTGCAGCCTTGACCTCCCCAGGCTCAGGTGATCCTCCCACCTCAGCATCCCAAGTAGCTGAGGCTACAGGCATGTACCATCATGCCCTGCTAAATTTTTTTCCCCCCACCATGTTACCCAGGCTGGTCTCCAGCCCCTGGGCTCAAGTGATCCACCTGCCTTGGCCTTCCAAAGTGCTGGGATTATAGGCATGAGTCACCATGCCCAGCCTACTAACATTCTTAAAAGATATTTTTATTTAGTGTACAATTTATGATTCTAGTTATTAGTTGGTAGTTATTTTCCTTCAGAGCACTGAAGTTGAGTAGTCATCTGTAAGTGTAACTCATCTTCCTTTGAAGAGAATTTTCTCATTTATCTGGCAAAAATTTTCTATATTTCTTCTAATGTATCCTTTTGGAAGTTATTAGACTTTAACCTCTGATTTGATGTCTTACAACAGGTTCTAAAAATTTTCCAGTGATCATCCCTTCAAATGTTGTCTCTACTTCAATTTTCTCTCTCCTCCTTCTAGGACTACAAGTAAAATACATGGGATGTTTTCATTCTATCCTCTATGCTTCATATTCTTTGTATTTTTAATTTTGTGCTATATGCTATATTTGGGTTATATATGTTCTTTATGCTATATTTGGGTTAATTCCTTCTGTCTTATCTTCTGGCTTACTAATTCTATCTTCAACTCTATTTACTCTTAAACTTGTCCATGATGTTTTCCATTTTTTTTTTTTATCATAGTTCAGTTCAAGATGTATCTTTTCATTTTACAAATTTCCTAGGTCATATTTGACAGTTTCTTATTCCTTGCAAGTATATTCAAATTTGTCCTTTATTTCTTTTTTTTTTTTTTTTTGAGATGGAGTCTCGCTCTGTTACCCAGACTAGAGTGCAGTGGCACTATCTCGGCTCACTGCAAGCTCTGCCTCCCACGTTCAAGTGATTCTCCTGCCTCAGCCTCCCAAGTAGCTGGGGCTACAGGCACCCGCCACCAGACCCAGCTAATTTTTGTATTTTTAGTAGATATGGGGTTTCACCATATTAGCCAGGCTGGTTTTAAACTCCCGACCTCGTGATCCACCCACCTTGGCCTCCCAAAGTGCTGAGATTACAGGCGTGAGCCACTGCGTCTGGCCTTTATTTCTTAAAAAATAGAAAGTATAATTATTTTAGAAATTGTGTGTAACTATGCCAATACTTGAGATGTCTAAGAATCTGTTTGTTATCTGTTCTCAATCATGTTGTATTATTTTCCTGAGTACCAGCTTATTTTTGACTGAATGTTGGTTATTTTACTTGAAAAAATATTTGTAACAATTTAGGGCCTAGGAGGAAGGCATCTTCCTTTTGAGATGCCTTATGTTTGCTTCTCCCAGGCTCCTGGGAACACTACCAGTTCTGGCCCATGAAGCTACAATCAAGACTTGGGGCTCCCCAGAATACTCAGGCACTTGGAATCTAGGCTATAACTACTCAGGATGCCTCATCCTTTTCCACAACCTGAAGGTGAAGATTTTGTATTCCCAGCTTATAATGGGGAGGGTCTCCTGTTAGAAGTTGACATCCTAAGCTTTGATATTTGTCACTCTTACCATGAAATACTGATAAAATAAAGTTCAAATTTACTGAAAACAGAAGATGCCACCATGGTAAAGACGGCTTCCATGCTCATTTACTTAACTGGAGTAAAAATTTAGTCATTTCCTCAGCTGTTTATTTAAATGATCCAATATACTATAAACAATGTGGCCTGTGTGAGGGAATCAGATTTTGCTAACCTATTAAAAACAGGTACTTAATCCATGTTATATAAGAGCATATTACACATGTATAAAGGCTTTTCCTTATACATTGTAGAAGTATAATATTACAGCATTTATTATAGTATTTGCATCCTATAATGCTCTACTTATGGCATAAATTTATGATTTGATATTCTCATTAATTTATCCTATTAATGCAGTGGCTTTCTTATTAATTGGGTGGCTTTCTTTTTAAATAAAAATAAATGTGTAAGGTGATATTCTTAGATGCTGAAGCAGTCCTTGTACAAAATATATTTAGAACAACTCTTTAAAGGGAAACAAAACAAATTTCTTAACTACATTTTATACCAAATTTCATCATCTCTGAGATGGCCAGAATGTATTCATATCATACATACCATTTGCCTATCCTTTTTCCCAATAAAATCAGTTATTTTTCCTTCTTTATATATAGACATAGCTAAATATAAAGTTGTAAAAATTCAGCTTGTCTTCTGCTTAAGATTTCTTCACACATACAAAGACCTGTTTGGATTTTGTAAAACTTAAGAGCTGAGAACTCTGTAACAAGAGTAAAGATGCAGTTTTCTTCAAAGTTGTATGGTTAAAGTCTCCTCTGAAGGTATTGCTGATCCTGTCTAAATTTATAGGAAAGATCATCTCAGGCACCATTTGCATTGCCTTCATTGATTTATCTTTCTTTTTTTTTTGAGACAGGGTCTCGGTCCATCACCCAGGCTGGAGTACAGTGGTGCGATCTCAGCTCACTGCAACCTCTGTCTCCCAGGTTCAAGCAATTCTCGTGCCTCAGCCTCCCAAGCAGCCAGGATTACAGGCCTGCGCCACCACACCCAGCTAATTTTTGTATTTTTAGTAGAGATGGGGTTTCACCATGTTGGCCAGGCTGGTCTCGAATTCCTGGGCTCAAGTGATCCGCACACCTTGGCCTCCCAAAGTGCTGGAATTATAGGCACGAGGCTGCAGTCAGCCGAGATCACACCACAGCACTCCAGCCTGGGCAATAGAGTGAGACTGTCTCCAAAAAAAGTGGCATATGCTTCCAATTTATAGGAATATGTCCAAAAGATTTTTCCAGATCAAATTAATCTCTTAAGAAAAGAGATAATTTCTTCTTATTTTATCTTTTTTATTTTATTTTGTTTTTGAGACAGAGTCCCACTCTGTCACTCAGGCTGGAGTGCTATGGCATGATCTCAGCTCATTGCAACCTCTGCCTCCTGGGTTCAAGCAATTCTCCTGTCTCAGTCTCCCAAGTAGCTGAGATTACATGCACATGCTACCAAGCCCAGCTAATTTTTGTTTTTAGTAGAGACAGGGTTTCACCATGTTGGCCAGGCTGGTCTCGAACTCCTGGCCTCAAGTTATCTGCCCACCTCGGCCCCCCAAAGTGCTGGGATTACAGGTGTGAGCCACCGCACCAGGCCAATTTTTTTTAAAAATGTTAGATCTCTGTCATGTTTAAAAAAATTTTTTTTTGGTCATTTACTTTTTGATTTTATGGTAATTTTTGCTATAAAGGAACTGCATTAATTCATTTAACAAATCTGAGTATCTACCAAATTCTTGATTTGCAGATGTATCAACAAAAAATAGACAAAAATTCCTGCTCTGAAGGAGCTTACATTATACTAGACAAATGTGAGGTTTCTTTTTTCTTTTACATTTCAATCTTGCATACATCTAGAATTAGGTATAACTTTTTTCTACTTTTCTACTTTTTTCCAGTGTAGACTTTGGTCTGCAACCTTGTAATCTCAAACTTCTACTATTGTACTGACAAACTTTCTGGAAAATAATTTTGCAATGAATATCAAAAGCTTAAAGAAAAAAAAGTCTTAAAAACATATTTGCAAATATACTCAGCAATTTCACTTCTTAGAACTTAATAGAAATAATTAAGGATATTCACAGAGATCAGGATAGTCATCACAGTATTAGAAAACTGGAAACAACTCAACTGTCCAATCATATGCAACTGATTGAACACCTTATGGTACTTCTATACAATGTAAATAACATATAATCACTAAAAATCATGTTTTATAAATTATATAAGTTAAAATGATATATCTTGGTTAAAATTAACAATTATAAAAGGGTATGAACAATATGATCAGTATACATTAAAAAATATAGATGGGTCTATACCAAAACATTAATGGTGGTTATCTCTACATTATAAAATTGGAGGCAAGCTTATCCCTTTTTTGCTTCTCTGTTTCTCCATATTTTCTACTAAATTCTGTTTTTTAAATGGCTGGGCAAAGTGGCTCACACCTATAATCCTAGCACTTTGAGAGGCTGAGGCAGGAGGATCACTTGAGGCCAGGAGTTTGAAACCAGCCTGGGCAATACAGTGAGACTCCCAATTCTACAAAAAAATTTAAAAATTAGCTGGGGGTGGTGGCACATTCAGCCCGGGAGGCTGAGGTTGCACTGAGCCATGCATTCATGCAATTGATGGCCAATTCCACCACAGCACTCCAGCCTAGGCAGCATGGCAAGACCACATCTCTTAAAAAAAAAAAAAAAAAAAAGTCATAATGAGTCAATAGAGAATACATTATTAATAAAATTAATAAAACCCAAAAGGTGTTGAGTTTTATTTTAATCTTTAATACAAAGACTATATATAACAGAACAAGAGTCAAACTGTATTTAACAGTTTAACAGCTTTTTTCTCCAAACTCCAGGCCGGAGTGCACTGGTGTGACTGTAGCTCACTACAGCCTCGAATTCCTGGACCCAAGCAATCCTTCCACCTCAGCCTCCTGAGTACCAAGGACTACAGGTACTCACCATCATGCTTGGCTAATTTTTTATTTACTTATTTTTGTAGAGACAGGTTCTTACTATTTTGCCCAAGCTGGTCTCAAACTCTTGGCTTTAAGCGAGCCTTCTACTTCAGCCTCCCAAAGTACTTGAGTTACAGGCATGAGTCACCATGCCTGGTCCAAGTAAAGTATTGTGACAATTCTACCGTACAAGAACACTCTATTCACATTTGTAAAGTGTCATTCGATCATTAAAATTAAAATATATTTAGAGTTAGTTACCTGTCAAGGGCTTCCTTGAAGTACTTCCTCTGGACATCAAACTGAAAGACGGTGCGTTCACAATCAGTTGAGGCATTATCACTACCGCCATGCTTCTTCAGGAAGGCATCAAACCCATTCTCATCTGGATATTTCAAACTACCCATGAATACCACTAAATGGAAAGAACACAAAGTCACACAACACAAAGATATAGACAATATTTTTATCATGTATGAACTTTCTTATATGCATAGAAAAACTGAAATAGACCAACACATCAAATGGTTATGTCTGAATTCTTTTTTTTTCTTTGAGACAGAGTCTCACTCTGTTGCCCAGTATGGAGCACAGTGGTGCAATCTTCGCTCACTACAAACTCTGCCTCCCGGGTTCAAGTGATTCTTGTGCCTCAGCCTCCCAAGTAGCTGGGATTACAGGCACGTGCCACCACACCTGGCTAATTTTTGTATTTTTAGTAGAGATGGGGTTTCACCAGGTTGGCCAGGCTGGTCTCCAACTCCTGACCTCAAGTGATCCGCCCACCTCGGCCTCCCAAAGTGCTGGGATTACAGGCGTGAGCCACCACACCTGACCCTAAGTAATACTTTCTTCATTACATTTGTTTTTGTAACTTTCTATAATGCTCATGTTACTTTTATACTAAAAAAAAACAAATATTTCATCTTTAAAAATAAGATGAACATATAACTTACAAAGATCAAAAAGATATTTAAGTCTAAATAGATTAAAATTCACCTTTTATTAATTAGATTAAAATTCAAACAAATTCACAAACATATATGCAGATTAACTGCTACTGCTTTTACAACTTAATCTCTTTAATTAAATTTAAGGAGATTAAAATTTAAGCACAAACATATGCAGATTAATGGCTACTATAAAAATTCACAAAGTAAGAAGTATACCCTCAAATACTTTAGAAAACCAGACCATTAAAAAAAGAGTAATTTAAAATAAATATTTGTAAAATAAAAATAAATATTTGTAACTATATAACATCCACATGGGGTTTGTTTGTTTGCTTGTTTTTGAGCTGGAGTCTCTCTCTGTCACCCAGGTTGGAGTGCAGTGGCGTGATCTCAGCTCACTGCAACCTCCACCTCTCAGATTCAAGCAATTCTCCTGCCTCAGCCTCCAGAGTAGCTGGAACTATAGGTGTGCGCCATCATGCCCGGCTAAGTTTTGCATTTTTGTAGAGATGGAGTTTCACCATGTTGGCCAGGCTGGTCTCGAACTCCTGACCTCAGGTGATCCACCTGCCTTGGCTTCCCAAAGTGCTGGGATTACAGGAGTGAGCCACCACGCCCGGCCCCACCTAAGGTTTATTTAGGTACATTCCAAATTAAATGAAAGGTTTCTATTGTTTTGTTTTTATATTAATCATGCCTTTTGAATTTCTAGTTTTTTTTTGTTTCTTGTTTTTTGGTTTTTTTTGAGACAGAGTCTCGCTCTATCACCCAAGCTGGAGTACAGTGACACAGCCTCGGCTCACTGCAACCTCCACCTCCCAGGTTCAAATGATTCTCTTGCCTCAGATTCCCAAGTAGCTGGGACTACAGGCGCATGCCACCATGCCCGACTAATTTTTGTATTTTAGTAGAGACAGGGTTTCACCATGTTGGCCAGGCTGGTCTCGAACTCCTGACTTCAGGTGATCCACTCACCTCAGCCTCCCAGAGTGCTGGGATTACAGGCATGAGCCACCTCACTCAGGGAATTCCTGTATTTCTGATGCTTTGGCTGGGGGCCTTGCTAACCCTGGAAGGGACTGCCCTCCCCAGGACTGGTCATTTCCTAGAAAATGGCAATCATCTCCTGATCCATTGGCCTTAACATAGCTCAACAATAGTGACATCTACACTTTAAAAGTTTTCTATGTGGTTTCATTCTAACTCTCAATATAAGTACACTCAGATTAAGTTTCCCCCATGATATCCATAAATCAAGGATTTTTTCTTGGCCTTTTCTCTTGCTAAATATATCATACTTCTGTCAAATCAACTATTAATCTTTGATATCAATTCATATAAGTTCGGAGGGGGAAAAAAAACACACCAGGAATGATATTTTACAAATTCTTACTGTGCTCCAAAAAGTGTGCCAGCCCCGGCAGGTCATCTGGATCAGCGAAACTCCCAACTCCAACACAAAGAGCCGCTGCAGACTGGAGTAATTAGAACACATACAGATAGTTGAGTCAACCCTAAAGGAATAATATTCGCATCTTATCTTAAGGATTCATTTGGAGATGGATGTTTTCCAATAGGAGTAACAAAATTCTTTCCCTGAGAATCAGGAGGAGCAGCAAAGTGAAACTCACCAGAACTGTGTCAGTTTCACCCTGCTGCTCCTCCGCTTGCCATCCTGCCAAATGCTGAACAGGTGCAGACCTAAGGAAAAAAAGCAGAAACAGACAGAAAAAAAGGGAAGAGGGACTGGACAGCCCACCCAAATATCATTTCATATCAGCATTTCAGAATTCTGAACCAAGTTTTTTCCCTGAATTACTAGATTTTGGAAATCTGCGGAAGTAACATATCTAGGTAGATATCTCTGAAGATCTCTAAGCAATTAAAAGCTTTGTGTTGAGTGACTCAGTTACTAGATGTGAAACCTGTCAACATGTAACTTAGAAAATTTTGTTAAGATAGAATAAGATAATATTTTAGGAAAACATCTAACAAAAATAGTAAGTGATAAAAAAGATAAAATCGGTAGCCATTAAAAAGTATAACTAAATTTTAAAGAGGCTTTTTAGTTCTTCACTTCTAATTGAAGATATATAGCATACATTACTTATCAGTATATATTCTCCCAATACTTTGGGAAAATCAGAGTTTTTAACAAAATTGATGGCCAAGAGGTACACCAAATTGCACTTAAAATGATTGGGGCTTTTTTTTTTTTTTTTTTTAAGACAGGGGTCTTGCTATGAGGCCCAGGCTAGTCTCAAACTCCTGGACTCAAACAATCCTCCCACCTCAGCCTCTCAAAGTGCTGGGATTATAGGCGTGAGCCACTGCACCCGAACTACTGGGGCATAATTACAGTAAGTTAAAAGACAAAAAAAGGAGAAAAAATGGTCAATTTGAATCTTTGAAGATAGAAAGGCGAATTATTAACTTTCCCAAATTTGTTTGTTTTCTTCAAACTTTGTAAATGTCAATTTTACAGGGCTAACATATTTGGTGAAACAGATTGTTTTAATAAACAGTTAACTTCTTAAAAAAAAAGAGCTTTTCAAAAATAGCATGTACCTGGCATAAAGTCTAGCCATGTCTCAGAAAATGAAAGTGTGTTTTCAGAAGAACCAAACAGCCTCACTTGATACTATAAACCCCATTTTGAAGACTTAGGCACATAAACTCAGTTAAAACATTGGGGAATATCCAGTTCTTCAAACCACAATCTAACCTGCTCTGTGATGTTTTAATAGGTGCCTAACCTGCTTTCAGCTCCAACTACCCCATAAAGATTTCTTGTCTCGACCAGCAGGGTTGAAGACATTTTTGAATAAGTTAACTTAAACCACAGTCTATCAGTCAGCTTTGACCACAGCAAAAACAGGCTCTGCAATTGCTAGAAAAGAAATTCATACTTGAGAATTTTCTACCTAAAAAATTCATACCTGAGAAATTCATACTTGAGAATTGAATTAAGAAAGCCCTGAACAAATCTTAATTCAATGTATATCATATTTAAATTTCAACCTTGTTAATTTATCAAACTTTTAAAATCAAGAACAACTTCTTTTGGGAGGAGGAAAATGGAGAGGGATAAAAAAGATGCCTCAGAAAAGTAGTTAACTTCTTAATTAGGTAAATGTTATCCAAAAAACGATCAAATATCTTTCTTCTCAATTCCTTTAATAATTCTCACATTTACCTTAAACAAGGTTCACACATTTTTCAAATAAAAACTAGATCATAAAACCACTCTTAAGCCACCTCTTACCAAAGCTAATCTACTATATTTCCTTTTTTCAGAAAGTTATTCAACAAATATAAACATTTACCACTTACGATCCTGGGATCTTTCCTTTCACTAGTGAACCCATCGCTTCTGAATCAAAACAATTTGATCTCGTCTTCAAACTACTTAGGTTCCACTGTCCCAGTAGGATAATCCATAAAATTAGCTGTCAATATCTTATAAGGATTATATCACACTGAGTTCTCAGAAAAGAAAGGTAGCGTCTAAGCCATTTTAAAAACGATCACTAGACTCCGACCCTGCTGCTAGAAAAGATCAACTTAGAATTTGATCTACCTAAGCAAAATAAAAAGGGGTACCAAAAAGGCTGAACAGACATGTTCATTTGTCAAAGGTGTTCACAATTCCTGTATAAATCTAAAGTATTTTATAATGTTTTGACATTAAAATGGCTGTCAAAACAATTTTTAATTGTTTCAAAATGCTTTGTCAGTTAATAGGAAATATAAAGAAGTCAGATCATGGGAAAAGCTACTTATAGATAGATGGAAAGATATAGAAAAAAATGTATAGATAAGAAGTATTCAGTTAAGAAGTTATAACATGGTCAGGCTTAGAGCTAAAATAGGCCTCAGAATTTTATATTCTTGTTTTAAAACTGAGAAAAAAAAGAAAGAAAATGAAAACACCTGAAATCATGCAGAAAGAAAGGAACAGAGCCAGAAGTAGAACCCAGGTTTCCTGACTGTCAGTGTTCTTTTCATTTTGTGACTTTTATAATTTCTTCCTATTAATGCTCTATTTGGAATTATGAGATCTATTTTAAGTTAAAAGTGAATCTATTAATTTCCAATCTGTTCATAGAGACCTTAGCATACAGACTATCAAGTGACATATATATACCTTTTTTTTCCCCCAGTGTTTTGATGTTCATCTCTACAGCTTTCCAAGTTAAAACTATTTAATACTTGATCTATCATGCTACCCAAAAACAGGATCACTAATAATCTGAGTAGCAAACAGCAAAAAGCTTCTTAAAAATATTACTCAATCCAACAACTTAGTAAAAAACTGGTACAACCTTTCTTTTTAAAAAAATAATTTTTTCCAAGAAGAATGACTATTAAATCATATCTACTACTTATATCTCAACTCTTCCCATCTTTAAGGTGACCACTTTTTTCCTTTTTCTTTTTTTTTTTTGAGACAAAGTCTCACTCTGTTAGCCAGGGCGGAGTGCAGTGGTGTAATCAAGGCTCACTGCAACCTCAACCTCCCTGGGCTCAGGTGATCCTCCCATCTTCAGCCTCTCAAGTAGCTGGGACCACAGGCATGTGCCACCACACCCAGCTAATTTTTTTTTAATGTTTTAGAGAGACAGGGTTTCACCACATTACCTAGGCTAGTCTCAGAACTCCTGGACTCAAGTGATCTGCCCATCTCGGCCTCTTTGTATGTAGACTGTACCATGTTGAATATATTATCAGTATTCAAGAAACTAGCTTTAACCAACTTTTGCTGGTCAATTCCACTGTACTGGCTCCGAAAATTATCCTCTGGGTACTCCCTACTACAAAAATGGGGGTATTCTTCAAAAGATATTAAGAAATTCTCCCTATCAAGCCTTATTTATCTATCCACTGATTGTTGTTACATATTAAATAAGCTTAACTGCCCAGTTTCTATTTCAACTCTTCCAAAGTACTTATTTGTCCAGACCTTTGCTTTCCCATATAAAGAGCTAAATCAAACTCAATTATCTAATTATCTATATAGAAGCTACCCATACAATAACTCTTAGAGCCCTAGGCCCATGTAAAGGTTTCACACTAGCCCCATTTTCTTCTTCTTTTTCCAGTCTCACCAAGGATAACATACTCTTACTTCTCTAATCCAGGCTAAGAATTCTGCAGCTCCTCATCTACCAGTATTTGTTTTTAAAATATATAATGTATACAAATACACATAAATTCAAATACCTCTGAGTGTTGATTACCTCTGAGAGACATAGCTATGGGTGATTTTTGTATTTTTGTTTTCTTTATATTCCATTAGTTTATATAGTGAGCATTTATTACTTTTATAATTGGAGCAAAATGTTTTCAAAATGTAATCCTGATACAGAATAGACCTTTACTGAAGACCAAAAGATAACTATATACTTCCTTTTTGCCATTAAGAAATAAAGCTTGAGTTTAGAAGTTACCCAAAGAATTCCCAAATTAGAAGAAAACAGACATGACTCGCACCTGTTTTTCAGTAGTTTTTTTTCTAGCTTCTGCCCTCTCTTCTAATTCTTCCAATTCATTATCCTCAGTATCAAGATCATCATCATGTTCATCATCAAACTCATCTTCATCATCAAAACCCTCTTCATCATCATCTTCTATTTCAGCTCCAGAATCTTCATCATCATCTTCTTCTTCCTCCTCCACCTCCTCTTCTTCTTCATCATCTGTTGTATTTCCTGTTTTACCTTCCATATTACTTAGGTCTGAAATCAAAAGTGCCTGCAAGCCATTCTGTAATTTGATGTATCTGGGGGAAAAAAAAAAAAACACACACATTTTGATTCAGCTGTTCTTTACACCCATACAAGTAATCAGCTTAGCAGAATTTTAAAAAAAGAATCCAAGTACAAACACACACACACACAACTAACACTATTTGTAAACTAATAAAATTGGTTGCTCTGGAGAGGTAACCCCAAAAGCTAATCAGTTTTTGAACAGCTGGAGGGAAATGAAGGTAAGAACACTTCATAATATACGCTGTTTGTATTTTTAAATTTTGAACTACATAAATATATTTACCTATTCAAAAAACACATTTTAGTAGTTAAAGAAATACAACTCACCACTCGGCCTCCCCTATTTCTCAGTTTGTAAGTATTTAAACATTCTATCATACCAGAAGACTTAGCCTAAGATAAATTGTATCCCTCAATATACACAGCAGTCATGTCAGCTTAATATTAAAGCAAAATCACACAAAATTAAACTGTTGATTTTCTTTTCTATAAAATATTTGACATATCAGTCTCCAAAGCTGCCTTTATGAACTAAAAAGTGGTTACATCTCTATGAAAATGAAATCCCCCACAGACTGGTAGCCCCGCAGGAAGATTATTCTGCTTTTTTTGAGACAGAGTTTGCTTTACTGCCCAGGCTGATCTTAAACTCTTGGGCTCAAGCAACTCACCTCAGCCTCCTGAGTGGCTGGGATCACAGGCATGTGCCATCATCTCAAGCTCCTGATTCTTATCTGCAAAACTACTGTGCCAGTTTGATGACTAGGTATCTATTACAGACCACTCCCATTTACACTAATTCTTTTTTTTTTTTTTCCTTTTTTTTTGAGACAAGGTCTCACTCTGTTGTGTAGGCTAGAGTGCAGTGGCACGATCTCAGCTCACTGCAGCCTCTACCACCTGGGCTCAGGCAATCCTCCCACCTCAGTCTCCAGCGTAGCTGGGATCACAGGCATAGGCCACCATACCTGGCTAATTTTTGTATTTTTTTAGAGACAGGGTTTTGCCGTGTTACCCAAGCTGGTCTTGAACTCCTGGGCTCAAGCAATCCACCCACCTTGGCCCTGCAAAGTGCTGGGACTACAGGCATGAGCCACCGCATCCAGCCCCATTTACACTAATTTTTTCATGTATTTATTCAATAAACATTTATTTAGCACCCTTTACATATCAGATACCATGTTGCATTAAGGATAAAAAGGGTAAAAACAAAATTCCTCACCATTAGGCATTCACTGTCTAATAATGAGATGAGCCAGTATAATCCAGAATGACAGAGATAAACACAGAATGTAAGAAAGAAGCAGTCAGGGAAGGCGTCTAAGACAAGGTACACTTAAGTAAATCCCTGAAGATAAAAAGTCAAGCAAAAACTAAGAATAACATGCAAAGAAAGACAAGGAAGAGAACCTTTGGCCTAAGATGGAAGACTGAACACTGGGATTTATCTACTTTCCATATAAAATAATCACATTTAGAGCTCAGGAGTTCAAGACCAGCGGGCAATGTAGCGAAACCTCATTTCTACAAAAAATACAAAAAATTAGCCAGGCATAGTGGCATGCGCCTGTAGTCCCATCTACTTAGGAGGCTGAGGTGGGAGGATGATTTGAGCCCAGGAGGTCCAGGCTGCAGTGAGCCCAGATCGGGCCACTTCACTCCAGTCTGGGCGAAAAATGAGACCCTGTCTCAAAAAATAATAAATAAATAATAAAAAATAATCACATTTAAGTGATAGAAAAAATGTTTTTTTTTCGTTTGTGAAAATAAAATCATGACAGACAGAAAACAGGAAAGGACACTGTTAGATCACAAATTTTTAGAAATCATTATAAGACATGCAAATTTGATCGGATTAATGGAGAAAACAGCAGAGAAAACCACAGACCTATAAACATGTAGTAAGATATTGGTTCTTCCCAGGAAACCCTAGAAAAAGTCTAAGCTTCAGATCAATAAATAAGAGCAAAGAGAGCCTCAGGGCAATAAGCTCAATTATTTAAACTGGAAGCAATCCAAGTCTACTGACAGCAGAATAAAAAACCTGTGGTATATTCATATAATGAAAATTTTCTTCACAGTGGAATATTGTAACACAGGGAAATACAGAATTCAGCAAACTACGACAGTGGTTAATCTTAAGTTAATCTTAAAAACATGAGCGAAAAAAGCAAATCATGAAAAAATACATGAGTACCATTCATATAATGCCAAAAAACGAGCAAAAGTAAACAGTGTATTATTTAGGTATACATATATATATGTGATCAAACTTTTTTTAAGCAAAGGAATGATAAACACAAAATGCAAAACAGAGCAGGGCACAGTGGCTTGCACCTGTAATCCCCGCACTTTGGGAAGCCGAGGCAGGTAGATCGCTGGAGTCCAGGAGTTCAAGATCAGCCTGGGTAACATGGCAAAACCCCATCTCTACAAAAAAATACAAAAATTAGCTAGGCATGGTGCATCTATGGTCCCAGCTACTCCAGAGGCTGAGGTGGGAGGATGGCTTAAGCCCAGGAGGTAGAAGTTGCAGTGAGCCACGTTCATGCCACTGCACTCCAGCCTGGGCAACAGAGCAAAAACCTGTCTCAAAGAAAAAAAAAAAAAGCTAACTACTTGTTGGGGTGGGAGGGCAGGGCAACATGTAAGGATACAGAGGGATTAAAATGTTCGAGACCACCAGAAGTAGATCCTAGTTTTTAAATTGAGGAGTTTTGGATTTGTCATTCACCACTTCCAAAGAAGCTGTAAAGGTCTTCATTCTATAATAACTTGGCTAGTCAGGCCATGTACTTCTGTGCCAAATAGTCAACTGCAGGAGACAGCAATATGCCACCTCAAAATATGCCTCCTTGGCATAAGGACTGTTGAACTGAAGGCAATTAAAAAGCAGATGCAGGAAAGCTCTCTGCCCTCCACTTGCCTAAAAGCAGGACGACATAAATTTACTCCAAAGACAAAAAGGTTAAAAAAAAAAAACCCACCCCCTTTTTACTGTGGAAGAACACAAGTTAACCACCAAATACAACTTTACACCTGTATTGGTCTGGATACAACACCAAAGGAATTCACATTAACAAGTTTACTAACTATGCTTTGCCTGCCATTATTTGCCTTTCCACAAGCTGCTGCCCCTACAGACTCAAAGTCCTTTTTCTTTGTCTTGACACTTTGCTAAACATTTGTTGAAGATACTAGAATTAAAAGCCAACTCATTCTCTGAGTATCTCCCATGTATTTGTGAATTATACATGTTAACAAACTTATATTTGTTTTTCTTTTGTTACAGGGGACCATTCCAAATAATAACTTATGAGGGTTGAAAAAATTTATTTTCCTCCCTTACACAACCCAACAGCAGGACAAGTTAAAATCCAAGAGCTATTTTCCAAGAATATGAACAATCTGTCCAGAAATAAATTCTAAGATGAATCTCAGAGATGCAGAATCATAGAGAAGCAGAGTTTGAGGTAGTCCCAATATCTGTATCAGATATCAACTCAGGTTGGGAAAAAAAAAAAAAAAGCCAGGGAAGGGGAACTTTACTTGGTCCTTGTAAGGTGCATTTTTTTTTTCAGCTTAAAGTTTTCATAAATAAACAACAGAAAAAATCTAAAAATCTACTATCAAAATAATCCTACGCATTCTACTTTCAAAATAAATCACAATTCTGATAACTTCTCATCAACTCCACAGGTATTTCCTTAGAGCATGTTGCCATCATGTCTAATGTCCTCCTAACTCTCTGTTTCCATTCTAACCTCAATACCCTGGCTATACTCGCCTCCACCACCACCATCTCCCCACGCCCCAACACACCTCAAGTCAATTCTCAGCAGGCTAAGTAAAGCAAATGGGCCCTGCTATGGGCTGAAATGTGTTCCCCCAAAATCCTATGTTGAATCCCTAAACCCTACTACCTCAGGATGTGATTGTATTTAGAGACAGGGCCTTTAAAGAGGTAATTAAGCTAAACATCCGGCCTCTAGAGTAGGTCTGAATCCAATCTGAATGGTATCCTTATAAAATGAAGAAATTTGGAAACACAATGGTACACCAGATATGTGTGCACACAGAGAAAAGACCATGTGAGGAGATACCAAGGAGAAGACCAATCGCAAGCCAGAAAGGCCTGAGAAGAAATCAAATAGGGCCGAAGCGGACGGATCATGAAGTCAGGAGATCAAGACCATCCTGGCCAATGTGGTGAAACCCCGACTCTACTAAAAATACAAAAAAATTAGCCAGGCATGGCGGCGCGTGCCTGTAGTCTCAGCTACTCAGTAGGCTGAGGCAGGAGAATTGCTTGAACCTGGGCAGCAAAGGCTGCAGTGAGGCGAGATCACGCCACTGCACTCCAGCCTGGGCAACAGAGCAAGACTCCGAAGGAAGGAAGGAAGGAAGGAAGGAAGGAAGGAAGGAAGGAAGGAAGGAAGGAAGGAAGGGAGGGAGGGAGGGAGGGAGGAAGAAAAGAAACCAAATAGGCTGACAGCTTGATCTTGAATTTCTAGACCCCATAGCTGTTACTTAAGCTACTCTGTCTTTGTTATTTTGTTATGCCAGCCTTAGCAAACTAATACAAGGCGATTTCCCTTTTCAAAATTCATCACTGGCTTCCCATCATACTTAAAATCCAAAATCCTTACCATGGCCTATACAATGCTCAACATAATCTCGTTCCCGTTTACCTCTACAACCTTCTTTCCCACTACTCTTCCTTCACTCTGTTTGCTCTGACCAAATGACTTTATTGTTGTTTCCTAAACACTGCCAACACTCTCAGTCCAGGGCCTTTGTGCTTGCTGTTCCGTTGGCCTTAGGGGCTCTTGACCCAGATAAAGTATTTGTCTGACTGCTCTACCTCTTCCAAGTCTTTCATGAAATGTCCCCTTTTGGCCCGGGCGCAGTGGCTCACACCTGTAATCCCAGCACTTCGGAAGGCCAAGGCAGGCAGATCACTTGAGGTCAGGAGTTACAGACCAGCCTGGCCAACAATGGCAAAACCCCGACTCTACTAAGAATACAAATATTAGCTTGTGTGATGGCACGCGCCTGTAGTCCCAGCTACTCAGGAGACTGAAGCAGGAGAATCACTTGAACCCGGGAGGCCGAGGTTGCAGTAAGCCAGGATTGCACCACTGCACTCCAGCCTGGGCGACAGAGCGAGACTCCGTCTCAAGAAAAAAAAGAAAGAAAAGAAAAGAAATGTCCCCTTTTCAGAAATGCCTTCTCTGACCACACTATCTAAAACAGCTCTTTCACCCATTTCTATTCTCTTTCATCCTGCTTTAACCTTCTTTGCACCATTTATCATTACTTGATTTTATTTTCTGCCTGCACCATTAGAATGCTGTCTCTCAGTAGAGAGCTTTTCTTTCCTTCACAGTTATATCCTGAGACAACACCAGGCATATATATATACCGAACATTTAAGAAACAGATGTTGAATAAACAAAAGAATTTTTTTTTTGTATTGTTTTGTTTTGTTTTGAGACAGAGTCTCACTCCTTCACCCAGGCCCGACTGCAGTGGCGCTATCTCGGCTCACTGCAAGCTCCGCCTCCCGGGTTCACGCCATCCTCCTGCCTCAGCTTCTCGAGAAGCTGAGACTACCGGCGCCCGCCGCCGCGCCCGGCTAACTTTTTATATTTTTAGTAGAGACGGAGTTTCACCGTGTTAGCCAGGATGGTCTCGATCTCCTGACCTCGTGATCCGCCCACCTCGGCCTCCCAAAGTGCTGGGATTATAGGCGTGAGCCACCGCGCCCGGCCAATAAAAGAATGTTAATGCCTGGAGGGGACCTGATACATAGGAGGTACTTAATATCTACTTAAACAAAATATGAGACAAAATCTAACACCTAGTTTAAAAAAAAATGAAAGCTATGTGTAAGACATGTATACATTAAATGCATATAAAGGTACAACAATAGAAAAGTATACAAACCAAATATAATGGTAACGTATATCCGGGGAAAGGAGAAAAAGTAAAGAGAGGTACAAAGATCTTTTATACTTTATAATTCTTTTTTTTTTTTTTTTTGAGACCAGGCCTCACTCTGTCGCCCAGGTTGGAGTGCAGTGGTGCCGTCTCGGCTCACTGCAACCTCCACTTCCCAGGTTCAAAGTGATTCTCCTGCGTTAGGCTCCCCAAAAGCTGGGACCACAGGCACGCACCACCGCACCTGGTTAATTTCTGTATTTTTAATAGAGAGGGGGTTTTCACCATGTTGGCCAGGCTGGTCTCGAATTCCTGACCTCAAGTGATCCAACCGCCTCGGCCTCCCAAAGTACAGGAATTACAGGCTTGAGCCACTGCACCCAGGCGACACTTTATAATTCTTAAACTTTTTCAATCTTTTTGTGTCTGGAATTGGTGGGTTCTTGGTCTCACTGACTTCAAGAATGAAGCCACCGACCCTTGCAGTGAGTGTCACAGTTCTTAAAAGTGGCATGTCCGGAGTTTGTTCCTTCTGATGTTTTGACATGTTCAGAGTTTTTTCCTCCCGGTGGCCTAGCTGGCTTCAGCAGTGAAGCTGCAGACCTTCGCAGTGAGTGTTACAGCTCATAAACACTGTGGACCCAAAGAGTGAGCGGCAAGATTTAGCGCAAACAGCTAAAGAGCAAACCATCCAGGGTGTGGAAGGGGACCAGAGCTGGTTGCCACTGCTGGCTTGGGCAGCCTGCTTTTATTTTCTTATCTGGACCCACCCACATCCTGCTGATTGGTCCATTTTACAGAGAGCCAATTGGTCTGTTTTACAGAGAGCTGATTGGTCTGTTTTGACAGGGTGCTGATTGGTGCATTTACAATCCCTGAGCTAGACACAGAGTGCTGATTGGTGCATTCACAAACCTTGAGCTAGACACAGAGTGCCAATTGGTGCATTCACAATCCCTTAGCTCAACATAAAGGTTCTCCAAGTCCCCACCAGATCAGCTAGACACAGAGCGTAGATTGGTGCATTTACAAACCTTGAGCTAGACACACAGTGCTGACTGGTGCATTCATAAACCCTGAGCTAGACAAAGGGTGCTGATTAGTGTATTCACAAACCCCGAGCTAGACACAGAGTGCTGATTGGTGTACTCGCAATCCCCCAGCTAGACATAAAGGTTCTCCAAGTCTCCACTAGACTCAGGGGCCCAGCTGGCTTCACCCAGTGGATCCCCCACCAGGGCTGCAGGTGGAGCTACCTGCTAGTCCAGCCTTCCGCCTGTACTCTTCAGCCCTCGGGTAGTCCGGACCCGGCGCGGTGGAGCAGGAGCCCACGGACGGGGTGGAGAATGGAGGGCGGGGCAGGGGCTCAGGCATGGCTGGCTGTAGGTCCCCAGCCCTGCCCTGCGGGGAGGCAGCTAAGGCCCGGCAAGAAATCAAGCACAGTGCCGGTGGGCCAGCACTGCTGGGGGACCTAGCGCAGCTGCTGGCCTGGGTGCTAAGCCCCTCACTGCCCCGGCGGCAGGGCCGGCCAGTGGCTCCAATTGTGGGGCCCGCCAAGCCCACGCCCACCCGGAACTCTAGCTGGCCCACAAGCGCCACAGGCAACCCTGGTTCCCGCCCATGCCTCTCGCTCCACACCTCCCCACAGGCTGAGGGAGCCGGCTCCGGCATCGGCCATCACACGAAGGGGCTCCCACAGTGCAGTGGAGGGCTGAAGGGCTCCTCAAGCGCAGCCAGAGTGGGCGCTGAGGCCAAGGCGCCAAGAGCGAGCAAGGGCTGCGAGGGCTGCCAGCACGCTGTCACCTCTCATTTTGTAATAAAAAATACTCATTTATGATTTGTACAATAAAAATGATTTTGTAAAAATACAAAACTCCTTAGCAAATTAAGAACATACACATAAAGCCCTTAGCTTTATGGAGGATCACTTCTATAAATCATCAAATCCATTTTAAGACATCAACATCAAATCCATTTTAAGACAGTCATGAACAAAATGTCCTTTATCGTCACTACTATTCAATATTATACTGGAGGTCCTATTAATGAAAAAAGATGCAAAATGTACATAAATAAAAAATAATTATGGCCAGGTGCGGTGGCTCACGCCTGTAATCCCAGCACTTTGAGAGGCCAAGGCAGGCCGATCACGAGGTCAGGAGATCAAGACCTTCCTGGCTAACACAGTGAAACCCCGTCTCTACTAAAAATATAAAAAAATAAAAAAGCCAGGTGTGGTGGCAGGCACCTGTAGTCCCAGCTATTCAGGAGGCTGGGGCAGGAGAATGGCGTGAACCCGGGAGGCGGAGCTTGCAGTGAGCCGAGATAGCGCCACTGCACTCCAGCCTGGGTGACGGAGCGAGACTCCTTCTCAGAATAATAATAATAATAATAATGAGGTACAAATATTGAAAGCTAAAACGAATCATTGCAAAACATATTATTACCTAGAACAAGCAAGAGAATTACCAAAAACAAAACCCAAAAACTATTACTAATAAACAGAGTTCAGCAAAGTAGCCAAAATCAAAGAACTATAAACAAAAATCAGTAGCTTTCCTATACATCAAAGGTAAGCAAGATTTTTTTAAAATCCCTTTGGCCAAAGCAATATAAACTATAAATGTATAAATATACCTAATAACAATAGCTCACATTTTAAATGTATTAACTTGTGTGTCTTAACCCAGTTAACCTTCACAATAATCCTAATGAGTTATTCCCATTTTATGGATGAGGAAATTGAAGCACAAAAAAGGTCTGTTATTTGCCCAACCTTATTGTGGCTTAGCAGGGACTGACTGTAAGTAGCATGACACTAGAACATGTTCTTTTCAATACTACTAAACAGCCAACGTTAGGAAAACTAGAAAACTTTACAGGTGAAATAAAAGACCTCACTAAACAGTCATACCATATTACTCGGTGGGAATATCCAATATTATAAAGATACCAATTCTTCCCCCAAATTAATCTATAAATTCAAGGCAATTCCCATAAAAAAAACCAACAAGGGCCGAGCGCGGTGGCTCACACCTGTAATCCCAGCACTCTGAGAGACCAAGATGGGCGGATCATGAGGTCTGGAGATCCAGAGCATCCTGGCTAACACAGTGAAACCCTGTCTCTACTAAAAATACAAAAGCCGGGCATGGTGGTGGGCACCTGTAGTCCCAGCTACGTGGGAGACTGAGGCAGGAGAATGGCTCAGGCAGGAGAATGGCCTGAACCCGGGAGGCGGAGCTTGCAGTGAGCCGAGATCCCGCCACTGCACTACAGCCTGGGCGACAGAGCAAGACTCCGTATCAAAAAAAAAAAAAAAAAAAAACCAAGATTTTTTTGTGGAACTTGACATACTGATTCTAAAATTCATGTGGACCAAAACACACAAAAACGCCAAGAATATTTTGAAAAAGATGGCTGCGCACAGTGGCTCACGCCTGTAATCCCAGCACTTTGGGAGGCTGAGGCGGGCGGATCACGAGGTCAGGAGATCAAGACCATCCTGGCTAACACAGTGAAACCCCGTCTCTACTAAAACTACAAAAAATTAGCCGGGCGTGGTGGCTGGCGCCTGTAGTCCCAGCTACTCGGGAGGCTTAGGCAGGAGAATGGGAGGCAGAGCTTGCAGTGAGCCGAGATCGCGAGATTGCACTCCAGCCTGGGCGACAGAGAGAGACTCTGTCTCAAAAAAAAGAAAAGGAAAGGAAGAACAAGGGGAAGGAATTGCCTTACCAGGTATAAAAATACAGACTTTAGGCTGGGTGTAGTGGCCTACGCCTGTAATCCCAGCACTTTGGGAGGCTGAGGCAGGCAGATCACTTGAGCCCAGGAGTTCATCATCAGCCTGCCCAACGTGGCGAAACCCTGTGGCTACTAAAAATACAAAAATTAGCCAGGCTGGTGGTGCGTGCCTGTAATCCCAGCTACTGTGGAGGCTGAGGCACAAGAATCACTCGAACCCAGGAGGCGGAGGTTGCAGTGAGCCAAGATTGCACTTGAACCCAGGAGGCGGAGGTTGCAGTGAGCCAAGATTGCACCACTGCACTCCAGCCTGGGCAACAGCGAGACTGTATCTCAAAAACAACAACAACAAAAAAACTTAATAAATAAAAATACAGACTTTTAAGGTGACTGAAATGAAGCTAAACTACTAACAGGAACACCAACAGATCAATGAAAGAGAAGAGGTTCTAAAAACAGAGCAGTGTATATAATACCGTTACAATGCCATTTACTAGCACAACTCAACAAATGATGCTGAAACAATAGGCTATTCATCCAGTGAAGAAAAAATGTAAGCTATGTCTACCTTAATGTAGCCATGTCTACCTTACCTTCAACACATATAAATTCCAGATTACTTAGAGCTGAAACAGAACAGGGACACCTCTTAAGGGCCTGTGGGCCCCTAAGCATAGAAATACAAGAAAATCTTGAGTTCTTTCAAGAGAAATTTATGGCACCTAACTAGCCTTGGAAAGTAAACATGCAACTTAATAAGCAAGTAATAGTAACTTTAAAATAGCCAAGGAAGTTAGAGTCATGAGAACGTTTGCTTCCCTACAGAAACTAAAGATAACATCTCAACATCTGTCTCTTCAGTTGTTTTTCAGAAACCTGAACTCCCAGCAAAACGATCTGCGGGCACACAGACCTCAAATAAGGAGGAACTGGGGACTGAACTCGTCTGCTATCCTGAAATTTACCCCTGCCTTTAAAAACTGTTACCTGCAAATCATAGGGGAGGTCAGAATTTAAGGGTTAGTCACCCGGTCCTCCTTGCTTGACACCCTGTAAATAAACACCATGCCTTCCTTTCTACCACTGCAAAATCTTGGTATGGATATCCGGCCTTATTGCACTGGTTGAGCCAACTCCGGTTTGGTTCTCTAAACACTGGCAACCAAAAAGGGACAAAAGTCTAGAGTGGGTGCCTCATCTGTACCACATGTCCCTGTCCGCAGCCACCCTTGGGCCCAATCCAGCAGCTGCCTAAATTATTTTATTCAGGGACAGATCCATGTATTTGGCGGGCAATCAGACACCGTTGGCCTGTGGTGCTTCTACTTTCACAGCATTAGAAACAATCACCTGAGAAGATGTCTTTTGGTAAGTGGGGGGTTGATGTGTGATAGCCCTATAGTATTTTTCCTTTCAGCAGGAAATCCGGCCTTGCTTCAGCAAGGTATTGGGCTCTACTTCATCAGAATGCACTTGGTGGGAGATACCACAGAGCTGAAGACTGAAACCTTGAAAAATCACAAATTGATTGTGATTTGCTTGCTTGAAAATCTATTTAATACTTAACACCTGGCCAAGGCATTAAAAAGTTTGTCACCTAGGTTTTGCGACAAATCTTTAATGCCTTGGCCAGGGTTTTGTTTCACTTGAGAAACACAAGTTCTATTTCCTTTGTAGCCCATTAGGGTGTATTCTGCAGAATTGGGCCATTTTTAGATGTGGGCCCAAGGGAAAAAAAAAAACAGATTTTTTTTTTTATTGCAGTAGTGCTTGGCCACAATATTCTTTAGACTCCAGAAAAAAGCCTGAAAAGGGGAACCTTTAAACTGGACCCCTAAATTTTAAAATAATCTCAGGCATCTCTCTAAACAATTGATTTTACAAAAAAAAATTATTTTCTAAACAAATTTTACAAAGGACACTTTAATAGTGTCGTGACTAGCCTTGAGAATTCACTTGACTAAATTATAGAACAAATATCTCACCTAAAACAAGGTTAAAATCCTTTGCAAGCTCAAAACTGCCTGCTTTAGATCCCCTCCAGGAACAGCAGTGGTGAAGCACTGAGGCTGCCTGGGTTGAATTCCCAGCCAGGGAACACATCATTTTTTTGGTTTGATATTTGTGCGACTTTTGCCATTTATTGTTCCTTTTTCCTTCTATGGGCAGCTTTTGATTTCCTGTCCTCCATCTGTGCGGGTCACAGCCTACAGGTTTTTTGGTATGTTTTTTGGTACAGGTTTTGTGTGTGGATAGTCAGCTGATAAACTGAGGCTCTAGAGAATATGGCCAAACAGAAATGTGGTCTGTACTCCATTTATGGCTGACGAAATTTTCCTTTCTTTAAGCTGTCTTTGGGGCAGCTCTGAATCTTGTGAAAACTGCTTTCCACCTCTTTCGAGACCTCATGTGTCCTTGTTGAAGTCATAACCCTGGCTAAGCCTTCTTAGTTTCGTGGGGGAGAATATCTTTGGGGTGAAAATGAGTTCAAAAGCCAGAAATATCAACTGTTTGTCCCAGCTAAAAATCTGATAATAAGAGATTTGAAAGGATATTTTTTTAAGAACTCTATAGTCAAAAGTCTAATTAAAACTAATATTTAGGCCATATTTGTGTGTGTATGTATATATAACTATGTATATAAAATTATATAACTGTATAACTATATATACATAATTATATATAACATGTAAATGAGGCCTTAAAACTATATAGTTTAGTTTCTAGTTTTAAACTATATATATAGTTTATATAGTTTCTAGTTTTAAACTATATATATAGTTTATATAGTTTATAGTTTTAAACTATATATAGTTTATAGTTTAAACTAAACTATATAGTTCATATAGTTTCTGGTTTTAAACTATATAGTTCATATAGTTTCTAGTTTTAAACTATATAGTTCATATAGTTTCTAGTTTTAAACTATATAGTTCATATAGTTTCTAGTTTTAAACTATATAGTTCATATAGTTTCTAGTTTTAAACTATATAGTTCATATAGTTTCTAGTTTTAAACTATATAGTTCATATAGTTTCTAGTTTTAAACTATATAGTTCATATAGTTTCTAGTTTTAAACTATATAGTTCATATAGTTTCTAGTTTTAAACTATAGTTTCTAGTTTTAAACTATATAGTTTATATAGTTTCTAGTTTTAAACTAGTTTATATAGTTTCTAGTTTTAAACTATATAGTTTATATAGTTTCTAGTTTTAAACTATATAGTTTATATAGTTTCTAGTTTTAAACTATATAGTTTATATAGTTTATAGTTTTAAACTATATAGTTTATGTAGTTTTAAACTATATAGTTTATGTAGTTTTAAACTATATAGTTTACATATATAGTTTTAAACTATATAGTTTATATAGTTTGTTTTTATATATAGTTTCAGTTTAAACTATATATATTTTTATAGTTTTATATAGTTTATAGGTTTTTTATAGTTTTATATAGTTTATAGTTTTTTACAGTTTTTTATGTGAGCCTCCACGCCCAGCCACTTTTCTTATTTTCTCTCTCTACTACTGGCTTAGCAAATTCTGTGTGCTGTCCTGGGGTCTTAATTACTTCAGGTGATCACAGTGAACTATAAATATAATTGCCTTTCTGTTATGCTTCCTTGTGGACTTTCATCCTCCCAAATTAAAAGGGCAATTTTATAATTAGAATTTCTGAGACATTGACAAAGACAGGTAACCTGTAGATATGTCATCCAACCCAGCTAATAGAACAATAATACTCAAGTCCCTTCAATTGTCATATTCTTAGGGCCCCTTTCAGAATATTACATAAAAGAATTCTTGGCCAGGCGCAGTGGCTCATGCCTGTAATCCCAGCACTTTGGAAGGCCGAGGCAGGTAGATCATGGTGTCAGGAGTTCGAGACCAGCCTGACCAACATGGTGAAACCCCGTCTCTACTAAAAATACAAAAAAATTAGCCAGATGTGGTGGTATGCGCCTGTAATCTCAGCTACTCAGGAGGCTGAGGCAGGAGAATCGCTTGAACCCAGGAGGCGGAGGTTGCAGTGAGCCAAGACATAGCACTCCAGCCTGGGTGACAGAGGGAGACTGTCTCCAAAAAAAAAAAAACGAATATTATATAAAAGAATTCCTTTATTTTGTAAGTTCCTTCACTTGAAGCTATCTCAAACAGATCTGCCAGAAATAATGAGACTCTGCCTCTATATAAAATGCTTACCTTGATTTTGCCTCTTGAGAGGAGCAAGAGCCCTACTCCCTCTTTAGAAGTCTGCTCTCTAAACATGTCAGAAATGCCCTATCTTAGCTGCAAGTAAATTAACTCATTAAAAGTAAACAAGTCCACATACTCACTCTGGGATCCACAAATCTATTCTTGCCCAAAAAAGATGGGGGTGGGTTATTTCTTTGGATGGACTTTGTTACCTTGGTGGGGATTGGCATCCTATGAGCACATGATTAGAAATCTCTTACTTTAGGAATTCTTGCTAAGGAAACTTCAACAGCAATAGCTGCCTAGCAGAAAAGAATTAATTCATTGGCTCAGGTGTCTTAGATAATAGGATAGCCTTAGATTACATCTTAGCCAAGCAGGAAGGAGTGTGTATGGTTGCAAATCCCACATGCTATACTTATATAAATGAATCTGCTGAGGTAGAAACTCATCTAAGATAAATTAGAGAACAAGTCACTTGGTTACAACAGGTCTCCCTGACTGTCCCTAAGGACTGGTTTTCTTCTTTATTTTCTTGGATTCCTCATGGAATAAAATCCATGTTTTCTGGATTGCTAAACTTACGCATATCAATCTCAATTTTTCTTGTGCTTTATATCATAACCAAATGTGTGTTAAAATGTAATACAGCAGTGACTAATACAAATAATGACAGTTCGGCACCATGGTGCCATGCCTGTGACTCATGGATACCTTGAATTCCGTGCTAGAAACTTACTATCCTCGGCCGGGGGCAGTGGCTCACACCTGTAATCCCAGCACTTTGGGAGGCCGAGGTGGGTGCATCATGAGGTCAGGAGTTTGAGACCAGCCTGGCCAATATGAGGAAACTGTAGTCCCAGCTACTCGGGAGGTTGAGGCAGAAGAATCACTTGAACCCAGGAGGCGGAGGTTACAGTGAGCCGAGATCGTGCCACTGCACTCCAGCCTGGGCGACAGAGCAAGACGCTATCTCAAAAAAATAAACAAATAAATAAAAGAAACTTAATATCCTCATATCCTAGTCCTCAATCTTTGCCCCAATTCAACAGGAAGTAAGCAGAGCAGTCTGCACCCACGTACCCCACAAGATTGATGAGTGACAAAAGATGGGGAATTGAGATGACGCAGGGACCCCAAGCATAGAAAAAAGGAAAATCTTGAGTTATTTCAAGGGAAACTTCAGGCACCTAGCTAGCCCTGAAAAATAAATGTGCAACTTGATAAACAAGCAGGTAATAGTAACAATGGCCAAGCTGGCCCAGCATGGTGGCTGACACCTGTAATCCCAACTCTTTGGGAGGCCAAGGTGGGACGATCACTTGAGGCCAGGAGTTCAAGACCAGTCTGAGCAACATAGCGAGACCCCATCTCTAACAACAACAACAAAAATAGCCAAGGAAGTTGAGTCACAAGAATGTTTGCTTCCCTATAAAAACTAAAGATAACATGTTAACATATGTTTCCAGTTGTTTTTCAGAAACCTGGGCTCACACCAAAAGAACCTGCCAGCACAGCAACCTCATATATAGAAGAACTGGGGACTGAACTCTGACTACCCTTCTTTGTTCTAAATTTCTTTCTGAGGAGCCTGGAGAAGGTTATACCCATGAGCCAGTGCTAACATTCTTTTCTGCTGATCTCAAATTTTTAGACAAAGATTTGCCTCCTTAACCAATTGCAAATCAGAAAATCTTCTACTATACCTATGACCTATACACCGCTGCTTCAAGATATCCCAACCTTTTAGGCCAAAATCAATGTGTAACCCTCCATGTATGGTTTATGATTTTGCCTCAACTTCTGCTATTCAGAAATTTACCCCTGCCTTTAAAAACCCTTACTGCAAATCATCGGGGAGGTCAGGATTTAAGCATTAGCTACCTGGTCCTCTTTGCGTAGCATCCTGAAAATAAATGCCTTCCTTTCTACTGCTGCAAAACCTCAGTGTGGTTATGTCCGTATTGTGCCACGCAAGCAGACCCAAGTTCAGTTCTATAACAGAGCTAAAAGGAAAGAATGTTTTTAAGAAAAAAAATTGGTATAATATTTGGGTAAAGAAAATTTGTACCAAACAAGATAAAAAATCCAGACCCTTATAAAGAAACAAAAAGAAAAGATTTCACTGTATACTAATTTTAAGCTTTTATAAAACAATATCATAAGCAAAATCAAATGGCAAATTGCATACTGGGAGGAAAAACTAATAACATGTAAGAGTTCCTTCAAATCATTAAGAGAAAAAAAACCCTATTAAAAAAAATTTAAAAATATGTACTATACAGCCTGGCCAACATGGCAAAACCCTGTCTCTACAAAAAATACAAAAAAAAAGTAGCTGGGTATGGTGATGCACGCCTGTAATCCCAGCTACTCAGGTGTCTGAGGCTGGAGGATCACTTGAGCCAGGGAGAAAGAGGTTGCAGTGAGCCAAGACTGCGCCATGGCACTCCAGCATGGGCGACAGATGGAGACCCTGTCTCAAAAAAAAAATAGTAATAATGATAATAATATATACTACACACATTACAAGAACACAAGATGTCAAATAAAATCATGCACAATCTCACTAGAAATAAAAGATAATCAACTTAAATCAATGAAATATTTTTCATCTAACAAATTAAACAAAAAATAAAAACAATTGCTATCCAGTGCTGATAAGTGGACAGATTATTCTCACACATTTCTGATGTATCTCAAATGCTATCACATTCTTGTAGGGAAATACAGCCATTTTTATTTTTAATGTAAACTGAATACTTTTAATCCAGTAATTTCATTTCTAGGTACTTGTTTTGGAAAAACTCTCAAACTGCTTTTCTTTTTCTCTCCTACTACAATGGTCATCAACCAAAGTCTTCTGTGACCAAATCTGTGCAATTAATTCTTCAGTGGACACCAACTGGGTGTCCTCCAAATCAGCTCCAACACTACCTGGAAATAGCATAAGATCCCCCAGGATGAGGGCTCAGTCCCCAAGACTGCCCTGCCAACAAACAAACATACCAGTTTCAAGTCCAGACCTCTGGAACTTCTGACTTACCAGCTTTCAAGTTGGGGTTCCCACGACCCCCTCTTTGGGTTTGATTAATTTGCTGGAGGGCTCACAGAACTTTGGGAAACACTTACTTACATTTACTGGTTTATTGTAAAGGATATTACAGATAAAGAGATGCACAGAGTGAGGTATGGGGGAAGGGGCACAGGGCTTCTATGCCCTTCCTGTGCAGGCCACCCTCCAAGAACCTCCACGTGTTGAGCCATCCAGAAGCTCCTGGAACCTAGTCCTCCTGGGTTTTTATGGAAATTTCAAAATATCAGCATTCCTTCCTCCAAGGATAGGGTGGGATGCCCTCTGAGGAGGGTCTTGTAACTCCCAATCAGAAAGGCAGGGAAGATTATAGGGTCTTGTCTTGGGGCAGATGAGAGATGGGTAGGAGAACGTCTGAGAAATTCTATTTCCTGAGGCCTGCCCATGAGACCTGACACACCCAACATTGTAACAAAAAGACTTTAACAAGGGCTATGGGAGTTACAAGCCAGGAACAATGGATGAAAACCAATATATATAACATTTGTTAAATTAAGTCGAGCCTAAAGCTGCCTCCTTACATATTTTAAGTTTGGCCTAAAGGTTTCTCTCTACACAGTGAACTGAAACTTAACTAGATGTATAAACAGACCGTAACCTACTTTTGTGCTAATTACCGAGTTTCAGCCAATCAAAGGCAGCCAACTGTTCAAACTATGTTCAAATACTCCAAATGCCCGAACTGTAACAAATCTGGCTGTTTCTGAACCTCAGCTTTTTTCTGTACATCACTTTCCTTTTTGTGTCCATAAATCTTCAATCATGGGACTGCACCAGAGTCTCTCTGAACCTATTCTGGTTCCTGGGCTACCCAATTTGTGAATCATTCTTTGCTCAGTTAAACGCTGTTAAATTTAATATGTCTAAGGTTTTCAATAGATGTCATGCCCAGGAGCATGGAGTGACCAAGCAAGGTACCCCTCAGACTCACTTTGTCCATTGCTTTCTGGAAGCAACTGATACCGTGGTAAGTTCTCGCTGAGATTCTGAAGCTGCACAGATTTGTGTTTGGAACTGAGTTTTGAGAAAACTTCTGATCCAAACAGGGTTTGGAAGTCACAACAGAAACTGGACTGGGTCCATGATTGGATTGAATCTGATAATTAACTGACTTGGATTTAGTTAAGAGGCCGCAGATGTCCAGGATCAGGCAGAAACTAGCAGAAATTGTAATATTACAGGGGGTGCAGACTTCAGAAATTTGCAGAGATTTTTGTGTTCTACATTCTTTTTCTTGTACCCTTAGGTAGGGAAAAATCATTAACTAAATTGATCAAGGGGATCTGAGGACCAAATCCAGGATTCAAGGGAAATATTGGATCCTTAGTATGTGAAGAACACAGTATTCTACCTTCCAGGTAGAAGGTAGAATGTATAAATATTAGGGCCCAGAAGTAGTAACTACTTACAGAAATGGCAAAATCTTTGTAACTTAAAATTACAGTGGACCGTTCCTAATGAACAACACAGCACTTGAAAATGAGTGCTCCTGAATTAGTCTTCAAGGATGCCTATTGATGTGCAGAAGCTTCTAAAAACATTTCAATATTTTTGTTGCTTCATTAAAAGACTTCATAAAAGGCAAATAAGGCCAGGTGTGGTGGCTCGTGCCTGTAATCCCAGCACTTTGGGAGATCAAAGCAGGAAGACCGCTTGGGCACAGCAGTTCAAGACAAGCGCATGCAACATAGTGAGATCTCCTCTCTACAAAAAATTAAAAATCAGCTGGATGTGGTGGTGCACACCTGTAGTTCCAGCTACTCAGGAAGCTGAGGTGGGAAATCCACTTGAGCCCAGGAGGTAAAGCCTGCAAATCAGCTGTGATTGCGCCTTTGTGATTACACAGAGGGAAACCTTGTCTTTAAAAAAAAAAAAAAGGCAAATAAGAAGCTCAGGTGAATAATTGACAAGAAAAATTAAATCTGCTAAACTTTTGGCATAAATACTATCCTGCCTCAAGGGTGAAAATAAAGATATCCTGGATAAAATGTTTATAAAATGTAAACCAGTGGGTAAAGCAGACTTGCTTCTTTTTTAGATCTATCCAGTCTGAGTCCAAGCACAGAGTAATGCTTTCTTTGCCCTATTCCTCAATGGGCTCCATCTACCCTGAACTCAGTAATTTTAGCTAAGAAACAGTAGCTAAGTTAAATAAACCACCTACCCAACTAAAATACACCTTTCTGGCATTTAACTGGCTATCCTGAAACTCTTCTGTAAAAGAAATTTACATCTATAAAGGAAATCTCCATTTGTAAGGGTGTCTTCCTGTGTATATTAGAAACTTTTACCATAGTTTTAAATTTATGTAATAAGTCAAACCTTTGTTTAAGGTGCTTTTCTGGACATCTTAACTAAAATTTTACTCACACCATTTTTTCCTTGGTTTGAGCAAATGATGGTACAATATGTACGCCTAAAGTCTTAGGTTGTGCTTTTGAGATATAAATTTTCTACCTTATTTCACCTAAGAGTTGTCCCATTAGAAATGCAAATTTAAGGTTGCCTAGCTAACAACTGCTTAGGGCAATGAAACAAGTAATGGAAGAATGATAGTCTGAATGGGGAAAAGAAAAACTATTTAAAAGCCAGCAAATGAGAATCTTTTATGAAACCTATAATATCTGCTTCTGACTTTGTGTCTGTGTCTATATGTGTTACGTGTATGTAATATTTAGTAAATAAAGGTAGGTTTAAATTGTTACTAAAATAGAAATGGCTTCAAAATTATCAGTTAAATATAATTTGATACTTGCTTGATTTGATTGTTTTTGGTTTTGAGCCTCTGGAGTCAGAGGTCTGGATGTATGCCCACAGTGAGACATAAGGACACATTCTCAATGCCTAGGCCACCAGCTGCAAGGCAGAATCAAGCCCAATATATCCCCTTTTCCCCTGCCCTAGCTTTGCCTCCTGGCTATTCTGGGAGGGTTCCACCCTCCAGGCATTGTCTTCCCATTTCTGTCTTCTGTCATGAGGTCTACAGCTGGTGCGTAAATTCAGGACTCAGACAGGACCTGCCCTTCATACCCATCTTGGGTGCCATGTGGCTACTTGAGACCCAGGATGACCAGGAAAAACATCAGGGGGGAGGGTAACTGTGTCACAGTTTCAAAGTCTTTACGGTAACTTAAAATACTTCTAAGTATTAAAACTTAAAATATTTCTAAGTATTTAGAAATGATGTAGTTAGATGTAGGAGATGCATAGCATTCTGTTTACCTGGATCTCATGGAGCGTAAAAATTGGCATGAAGTAAACTGTGTGAGATTACCAGAGCCCCAGCTCATCTGCTTTGTCTGTACTGAGACAGAAGGGGAGGGGTTACAGACTATGGTGCCTACTCCCATCACTGCTTCCCTCAGCCATAACAGGACAAGAGGGATCTTGAAGGTATCTTGAAAATTGTAAGGTGATCCAGATTTGCCCGTGTCTTTCACTTTGGCCATAGTGGTGTCCAATTATATTATAAATTAATTGATGGATTTATGCTGCCAGATCCTCAGAATGTTTGCCTTAGAAGATGACATCTATGCTTCCCCGATGCTTATTTTATTCATACAAGATTGGATTTGAGACCCATCAGCATGCTTCATCTTTCACCTCAGATATACTCGGAGTTGACTTGGGTTGACTAGTCAGGGTTGATTTAGATAGGATTGATTTTCCTATTCCGTAAGTTTTTCTTCCTAAAGAATAAAACTTCCCCAGATAGAATTGTTTTTTCTTCAAAAATACAGGATAGTTGCTCTAGAACTTTCTTATCTGGAGACAGTTTAACTACAGTTGTATACAGACTTATGTCTATCATTCACACTCATAGCTGCCCCTGTGTTCATTGCTGCCGCACTTAGCTCATTGTAGAGACTGCCACCTCTTTCTCTTACTCGACTCTCCCAGTGCCTTCTGGCCACTATAGCTAGCTTAAAATGGCATTTCACATACATCTTGGTCACCGGGAGAGTTTACTTCTATCTACTTTTTCATCCCCAGTAGAAAGTAAAAGTTTTCTTCCAATTGGTCTTCCTGTTGCAATTACTATTACTTTTCTGGGGGTGACTTTAAATCAAAACCAAAAATATGTTTATTCACAGTATAAACTTACGTGTCTAGAATAATAAGGAACAGAGAAGTGCTACCTACAAGAACCTTCCTTTCTCTTCTTATCACCACCTTTATAATATAGTAGCTAGAATATTACAAGAGAGATAGTGTGGGACAGTATCAGCCTTAAAAACATCTTTATTAATTAGACGTAATTATTCTACTTTTGTTAATATTTCCCAATTAAGTTGTCCAGAGTATGAAAAATTATATGCACAAAGATGTTCCAAGTGGTATTTTTTTTTTTTTTGAGACAGAGTCTCGATCTGTTGCCCAAGTCGGAATACAGTGGCGCGAGCTTGACTCACTGCAACCTCCGCCTCCCATGTTGAAGTGATTCTCCTGCCTCAGCCTCCCGAGTAGCTGGGATTATAGGCGGGCATCACCATGCCCAGCTAATTTTTGTATGTTTAGCAGAGATGGGGTTTCACCACATTGGCCAGGCTGGTCTCAAACTCCTGACCTCAGGTGATCCACCCACTTTGGCCTTCCAAAGTATGAGGATTACAGGCGTGAGCCACTGCACCCGGCTGCCCAAGTGGTATTACTTTTTTTTTTTTTTTTTTTTTGAGACAGGGTCTCACTCTGCCACAGAGATAATCAAATTTCTTCTTTTATTTTTTTTGAGACAAAGTCTTGCTCTGTTGCCCAGGCTGGAGTGCAGTGGCACGATCTTGGCTCACTGCAACCTCCGCCTCCCAAGTTCAAGCAATTCTTGTGCCTCAGCTTCCTGAGTAGCTGGGACTACAGGCGCGTGCCATGAGGCCTGGCTTTTTTTTTTTTTTTTTTTTTTTTTTTTTAATTTTAGTAGAGATGAGGTTTCACCATGTTTCCTAGTCCTGAACTCCTGAGCCCAGGCAATCCACCCGCCTTGGCTTCCCAAAGTGCTAGGATTACAAGTGGTGAGCCACTGTGCCTGGCCACATGAGAAAGATTCTGTACCACCAGAAAACATACACTGAAAAGGACAAGTGAAGAAAATACCTCTATAAATGTTTAAATGGCCCACCAGGGCAGAAATATACCTGAAGTTTTTATTATCTTCCCAGGATTGATTATGGGTTTGACAAACCAAACACTGGTCATAAACCATTTTCGCATTTAGAACATTTGCCACACACACGTACACATTTATATTCAATTGGGATTACTTAGTCTCGTCTGTGATGAGTCACTGACTGCAGAGCTTTTAGTAATGGAAACTTTGACGACTCAGGAAGGGCCAGGTGGGTCCAGGTTCTCCATGAGTCCATGGATAACACTGGACTTAATATCCTCCTAAATGCCAATTTTGTCTCTCCAATTTAGATGCATAGAACTGTTTATTAGAATGAGTTATCATAGGTAATTTGACTTTGGACCATGGAGTTCATTCAAATTGCGTATCTAAACAATGTTAGTATTAGCTGATTTAGCATGAAAATCTGGCATGGTTATTTTCTTGGTATTCAATTAAATTTTGTCCTGCTTGGGTTAGCAGTTTTAGAATTAGTAAAAAAAATACATACATATATATATAGGGCTTTTGCCCCAAATAAAAAACATCCATCTAGAAGCAGTGGCTCAGGCCTGTAATTCTAACACTTTGGGTGGCACAGGCGGGGGGATGACTTGAGCCTAGGAGTTCGACGCTGCAGTGAGCTATGATGACACCACTGCAGTACAGCCTGGGTGACACAGTAAGATCATCTCTCTAAAAAAGAAAAAAAAAAGAGGCTGAGTGTGGTGGCTCATGCTTGTAATCCCAGAATTTTGGGAGGCTGAGGTGGGAGGATTGCTTGAGCCCAGGAGTTCAAGATCAGCCTGGGCAACAAAGGGAGACCTCATCTCTGCAAATAATTTTTAAAATTAGCCCGAGGTGGTAACACACACTTGTGGTGCCAGCTACTCAGGAGGCTGAGGTGGGAGGATCGCCTGAGCCAGGAGGTTTAGGCTGCAGTGGGCCATGATCATGACACTGCACTCCAGCCTAGGAACAGACTGAGGAGGCCCTGTCTTAAAAAAAAAAAAAAAAAGGCCGGGAGCAGTGGCTCATGCCTGTAATCCCAGCACTTTGGGAGGCCAAGGCAAGCAGATCACATGAGGCCGGGAGTTTGAGACCAGCTGGACAACAAAACCCTGTCTCTACTAAATATACAAAAATTAGCCAGGTGTGGTGGCACATGCCTATAATCCCAGCTACTAGGGAGGCTGAAGCGGGAGAATCGCTTGAACCTGGGAGGCAGAGGTTGCAGTGAGCCAAAATCAGGCCACTGCACACTAGCCTGGATGACAGAGTGAGACTCTGTGTGAAAAAAAAAAAAAAAAAACAAGCAATAACCAGAAAAAGTAGAAAATTTAAAACAAAGTATCACATCACTGTTGAATTTCTTCAGAGAAGTTCAAAACGAGGCCAGGCATGGTGGCTCACACCTGTAATCCCAGCACTTTGGGAGGCCAAGGCAGACGGATCACTTGAGATCAGGTGTTCAAGACCAGCCTGGCCAACACAGCGAAACCCCGTCTCTGCTACAAATACAAAAATTAGCTGGGCATGGTGGCGCACGTCTGTAGTCCCAACTACTTGGGAGACTGAAGCAGAAGGATCACTTGAACCCGGGAGACAGAGGCTGCAGTGGGCCAAGATTGCACCACTGTACTCCAGCCTGGGTGACAGAGCATGACTCTGTCTCAAGAAAAAAAAAAAAAATTAGCTTTTGGTGCAGATTTAATAATGTTTCTTTAATGAATTCAACCTAAAATTACAAGACAAAACAGTATTTAAGTCATTTCAATCAACAATGATGTTTGAATCACAAGTAATGGCAAGCTACTTCATATACTTCCTGTGCTATAAAAAGTTAAAACAAGAAGCAATACCTCCATTCCCCCACAAACTATAGTTTCAGCAGTGCCTTCCAGACCTTGTTGCAACCACAAAGAAACTTCCATATTTCAAAGTCTGATTAACTGTGCAATTGAGGAGATCCCACCTAATTTAATTGGAAGTGACTGATCTATAGTGTTCGATCTATTTAATCTGTAATAATGTTAAAAGGAAAAAATATGAGAAGAATCTAATAGAATTATATAAATGTTTTCCAAGCAATGAATATGCTCAATTAAAGTCACATACAGATGCTCCTCGACTTACAACAGGGTTAGGTCCTGAAAAACCCATCTTAAGTTGAAAATATTGTAAATTGGAAATGCATTTAACCTAACCTACTGAACATCAATAGCTTAACCTAGCCTATCTCAAACATGCTCAGAATGCTTACATAGCCTACAGCTGGGGAAAATCATCCAACACAAAGTCTATTTTATAATGAAGCGTTGAATATCTCATGTAATTTACTGATACAACACTGAAGTGAAAAACAGAAAGATCATATGGGTACTCAAAGATCGGTTTCTACTGAATGCATATCACTTTTTTGCACCATGGAAAGTGGAAAAACCCTAAGTTGAACCAACATAAATTACAGACCATCTGTACTCATAGATTGCTATTAGTATTTCAATATTAATATATTGGCGGTACCTAGCTATGTGGAAAGACATTTTCGAAGATAAGATATGTAAAATCTCATTGCAAATCAGATTTAACAGATGAACATTGGCAACTGACTGATGAACACTTAATTTTGATCCCAATAAAGCAAAATGTTATCCCAATAAAAACAATTCCATCATTCTTACTAGAACTGTATTACCAAAAAACATACTATATTTTGAATTTCATAAAAATTTTCACCAAAAATTTGCAGAAATTTATTTTCTTTTTTGATATACAAGTACTTACATAATATCCTCAATTTCGCCTCCTGACTGACAAAGCCCAAAGTATTTATTAGCTGGAACTTTAACAGAAAATATTTGGTGATCTCTGGGATTTATACTTTTTTAAAAGTATGACTGGACAATTGGTTATCCATATTTTTTTAAACAGTAATAAAATTAGATTTTTGCCAGGCATGGTGGCTCACACCTATAATCCCAGCACTTTGGGAGGCCAAGGAGGGCGGATCACTTGAGGCCAGGACTTCGAGACCAGCCTGGCCAACATGGTAAAACCCTGTCTCTACTAAAAATACAAAAATTAGCCAGGCGTGGTGGTGCATGTCTGTAGTTCCAGCTACGCAGGAGGCTGGGGTGGGAGTCACTTGAGCCCAGGAGGCAGAGGTTGCAGTGAGCTGAGATCATGCCACTGCACCCCACCCTGGGTGACGGAGTGAGACCTGGTCTTAAAAAAATTAGATTTTTTAATGTAAAAAACTATAATAAAATTTTTAGAATAAGATACAAAAAGTGCAAACCATAAAAGATCAATAACTGATTAAATGTTTGACTTTATAAACAAGGAGCAAACATAAGCTATGGACTTAGAGAATACATTTGCAACTCATATAATCAACAAAAAATTAGCATTCAAAATAAAATGAATTTTTACAAGTCAAATTTATAAAAAGAAAAAACCCAACAGAAAAGCAGGCAATTCATAAAAGGAGAAATCCTGATGTCTAGAAAGTATGCAATAATGCCTGATCTTATTAGTAATAAGGGGAAATACAAATTTTTTAAGTTTTTCGGTTTCTTTTTTGAGACAGAGTCTCGCTTTGTCACCCAGGTTAGAGTGCAATGGCGCGATCATGGCTCATGCAACCTCCGCCTCCCCGGGTTCAAGCGATACTCCTGCCCCAGCCTCCCGAGTAGCCAGGATTACAGGCACCCATGATCATGCCTGGCTAATTTTTGTATTTTTGTAGAGATGGGGTTTCACCATGTTGGCCAGGCTGGTCTTGCACTCCTGACCTCAGGTGATTCGCCCACCTTGACTTCCCAAAGTGCTGGAACTACAGGCATGTGCCACTGCGCCCAGCCTAAAAAGGTTTTTTAAGAAAGAAAAATATACGCTGATCTGAGTACAGTGGTATTCACAACTAAATGATGCCTTCTCCACTCCCACTGCTTCACTTTGACTAGCCTTTAAAAAAAAGTGAGAAATACAATTTTCCACAGATAGTAATTTTTTTAAAACCTAACAATATCGACCAAGCATGATAGCTCACACCTGTATTCCCAGCACTTTGCGAGGCCAAGGAGGGCGGATCAGGAGGTCAGGAGAACGAGACCATCCTGGCCAACATGGTGAAACCCCATCTCTACTAAATATACAAAAAAAAAAAAAAATTAGCTGGGCATGGTGGCAGGCACCTGTAGTTCCAGCTACTCAGGAGGCTGAGGCAGAAGAATTACTTGAACCCAGGATGCGGAGGTTGCAGTGAGCCAAGATCGCGCCACTGCACAGCCTGGACAACAGAGCAAGACTCCATCTCAAGTAAAAAAAAAAAAAGAAAAATTTTTTAAAATTAGCTGGATGTGGTGGCAGTCCCAGCTACTCCAGAGGCTGAGGCAGGAGGGCCCCTTGAGCCCAGGACTTCTAGGTTACAGTAAGCTATGATTCCACCACTGCACTCCAGCCTGGGCAACAGAGTGAGACCTTATCTTTAAAAAAAAAAAGAAAAAAACTAACAATATCAATAACTGCTAAAAATGTAAGAACGTAAAGAAGCAGGAACTCTCATGTTCTATTGGTGTCAATGTAAAAGAGCACAACCCATTAGAAGAGTACTAATGGTAATATCTAGTGAGGTTAAAAATGAGTATGCCCAGTCATTTCACTTATAGGTATCATTTCACTCATAGGTATGTGCCCTAGATAAATTCTCAAATGTGTGCACAAGGAACCATAGACAGTCCTCTGAAATGCCAGAAACAACTTAAATGAAAAACAAAAAGAAAAAAGCTAAATTGTGGCATAGTCATAAAATGAAATATAACAGAAAATTGTAACCAAATGACAATAGGAAAATAGATAATGATGTATTCATCAACAAAATATTAAACATTGGTTAACACAAATAACTAGTATTACACTTATTGACATGGATAAATCTCAAAAGCAATGTTAAACCAAAAAAAAAGATTATGAGACATCTAATGTCATTTCAATGACAAAATACATTATAGAAATGTATATTTCTATAATGCTTTAAAACATGCAAAAACAATGATATATACTGTTTAAAAAGTATGTTTAATAAAAAGTATACAACTATAGATAGAAATAGTATGGTATATACATGAAATTTAGATAATGGTTAACACTGAAAAAAGAAGGCAGAGAAAGTAATGGAAAGAGGCAATATAAAGAGGGCTTCAACTGTATCTGTAAGGTTTTGTTTCTATATATATGTATGTTTTATATATACATATATGTCATATATATATTCAAAGACAGAGTCTCAGTCTGTCACTCAGGCTGCAGCACAATGACGTGATCATAGCTTACTGTAACCTCAAACTCCTGGGCTCCTGCAATACTCCTGCCTCAGCCTACCAAAGCACTGGGATTACAGGCATCATGAGCCACTGTGCCCAGCCTAAACATTATGTTTTGATCCAGACAAAAAGCAAGAAATAAAGTAACCCCCCCAAAAAAAAAAGACTGAAAAGTATATCCTTATGTAACAAGCCAAAGGAGAAAAGGAAGAAGACAGAAATAGAAGCAAGAGTTTAAAACAGGCACTATTCTAGGCACTGGCGATATAAGCAGTAAACAAAACTAATTCCTTGCCCTTGTGATGAAACATTCCAGTGCAGCAGAAAGACAATGCACAAGTAAATTTATGTCAAATGACAATAAGTGCTATAAAAAAAAAAAAAAGAGTAAGAAAAAACATGGAGGTAGGAAAACAAAACTTATTTTATACAGGCTGATATTTAAAGTCATGAGACCGGACAACATACGGAGTAAGGGTAGATGAGAAGTTTGAAAATTGAGCCCTAGATAATCCAAAATTTAGAAGTCAGGGAAATGAGAAGAGATCTGTGAATAAGCAGAAAGAGAACTACAAACAGTGGTGACCTGAAAGTCAACTGATCAAAGCATTTCAAGAAGGAAAGAATGGTGAACTATGCAATATGATGCTGATAGGTTGAGTAAGATAACTTGAGAATTGACTAATGTAAAGATATTGGTGGCCTTGAACTAGCTATTTCAGTGTAACAATAGTGGCAGAAGTCTACTCTGAGTGAGCTTACGAAATAATGGGAACAGATGAATTACAATCTGCAAGTACAGATAACTCAACAAGTTTTGCTACAGAGTTACCAGAGAAACTGAATAGCTAGAAGGACATAGCTCCAAGGGGATACAGAATAAAGAAATTTTTTCTCCTGAAGATGGAAACAATTACAGCATATTTGTATGCTCCTGGGGATGATCCAGTAAAAGACAAACTGATGATGCAGGATGGAAGGAGAACAATTGCTGGAATAATTAGTGGAACATAAAAGGTGTAAGGAGATGGGATCCAGTACACAACTGGAGAGTAGAGATAGGTCTTAGGAGTGCAGACTATTCATTTATTAGTAACAGAAGAGAAGGTATGCAAAGACTCAAAGAAACAAATTCCCTCCCTTCAAAAATTTCAACATAATAGCGTGGAAAGACAAGTAATAACTACAAAAATATGAAATCGCTTGGAAAAAAAACATTGCTAGAGGGCCACACAAGAGTCACTAACTACATGTGGGAAGGGACAATTGAAGGAAAAGAGAAAAGAGAGGAGATACTCATGCATGAATTCAAAAAGCAAATATGACCAAACAAAACATGTGCCAAGAAAAGGAGCACAAAATAGCACAACAGAAGATGAAGATGAAGATAGAACGTTAAGAACAAAATAGAAGGCCTTGGACATTACCTGCAATTATGAGAAGTTTGTTAGAAGGAATAAAATGAGAGAATACAATCCATTTATACTCTAATTACTGCTTAGTACCTGCTCAGTAATGTATTTTCATAGAATAGCACTTAAATCTATCATGTAATAACAGTACTGTCTGGCTGGGCACAGTGGTTCATGCCCATAATTCCAGCACTTTGGGAGATCATGGCAGGAGGATCACTTGACTCCAGGATCCAGGAATTCGAGACCAGGCTGGGTGGCATGATGAAACCCCGTCTCTACAAAAATCAGCCAGGTGTGGTGGTGCGTGCCTGTAGTCCCAGCTACTCAGGAGGCTGAAGTGGGAGGATCACTTGAGCCTGGGAGGTGGAGGTTACAGTGACCTGAGATCACACCACTGCACTGCATCCTGAGATGGAGTGAGCCACCATCTCAAAAAATAAAATAAGGCATAGAAATTATTTAAAATGTTACCATTGGTTAATGCAGGGTAGAATAATTATGGAGAATTCTCTTTTTTTGAGATAGGGTCTCACTCTGTTGCCCACACTGGAGTGTACCAGTGTGATCATGGCTCACTACAACCTCAAACTCCTGTGCTCAAGCCATCCTCCTACCTCAGCCTTCCAAGTAGCTGGGACCACACCAGCTTGGTGGTGCACACCACCAAGTCCAGCTAATTTTTTAATTTTTTGTAGAGGTAGGGTCTTGTTTTGTTACCCAGGCTGGCCTCAAACTCATGATCTCAAACGATCCTCCTGCCTTGACTTAAGATGCTGGGATTACAGGCATGAACCAGAGCGCCCAGCCAGGAATTCTTAAATTTTCTTTTTATCTAAAGTTCCTTCCCTATGATGACCACATAATACTTCTTTATTGTTATTTAACACTTATCTTCTTGTAATTACTAAAAAATAAATAAAACAAAAGTTAAATCTCTCCTTCCTTAAATAAGCTTGCTGAATACCATCCATAATCATTTCTGTACATATATATGAATACGTTAAAAACTATAATTTAAGTAAACATATAACAGTAATGTTTTTTCCTTTTAAAAATGGAATTATACATTTTGTTTTGCCAGTAGTTTTCATTCAACAATAAATCAGAGGAGATCTATTTCAATATATAAAATCACCTATCCTTTTTTATAGCTATGTATTATTTTCATTGTAAAACTGTATCATAATTTAATCTTTATTCAACCAATGGAAAATAAAGTTGTACCAACTTTTTGCTACTACAAAAAATGCTACAAAGCAAGCTTTATTCATGGCCTTATCCAATAACTGTAAACATATAAAAACAGTAATAGCTAACATTTGAGTGCTTACTATGTTAAGCACAAGCTTCCACATAAAATATACAATATCAGCATATGCATTTGTAGTATTTGTATTATTTGCACCTCTGTAACCTGTCCACATTCATTTTCTCTGAAAATCAACTGCTTTAAAACCGGCCAAAAAAAAAATTTTTTTAAGAGATGGAGGGATCTCATTTTGTTGCCCAGGCTAGTCTTAAATTCCTGGGCTCAAGCCATCCTCCCACCTGAGCCTCCCAAGTAGCTGGGATTACGGGCATGTGCCACTGTGCCCAGCTTCAGAATACAATTTTAATCTAAGAAATTTCTGGCAAAATATCCCCATGAGTTCTGTGGAAATGCCTGGCATGTAAGCACTCATACATTCATACATTCTACAAATGTTATTTGAGAACCTAAAATGTACTGGACCTTGAGTGAATAAAACAGACATGATCTCCATACTCATGGGCATTTAGCCTAGCAAACATTTAAAGTGAATTAAGTGGAAAGCAAAAAGAAAAGTGAAGAGGGGAACACATCAGCTACAGAAAGACTAGTACCATTTGTGTCAACACACAATTATAACTGATTCTTAAACCAGTCTGCCACATCCTATGGATTTAAACTACTGCTTTACTTTTATCATTTTCATGCTCAAGAACCCACAGATTTTCTTAGTATTTACCACGTATATACTTCACCCATTTACTACATTAGCCATTTCAAACCTTCACACTCAAGGCTTCCCCTATGCATCCCACTATTTCCCCTAGTTTCCCAGAGGACCACCTAAGTACATTTCAATGACTACTTTACAAATAAGAGGGGAAAGTCACCCTTTCAAGTTTTCACTGCCTGCATCCACACTCATTACAACTTCCTTCACTTTAAGTGAAGACATTTTCTCGTCTCTCTAAAATGAGTCTCTCTGGGTATGTTCTTAAGATTAATCCTGTCACCTCACAACTATCTAAGAATCTATTACTATTACTAGTAATCTATTACTGTCTGTATCTTCAACTTCTCTACTGATTCTTTTTTTCTCAAGCAAGACATGCTCACCTCTTACTCATCTTAAAAAAAAAACTCTCTTGCTACAATGTACTGTTTTTATCCTAAAATCTCTTCTCATCCCTTCCCCTTTAAAACCAAACAATGTGTACCTCACCATTCAAAATTTCTCACTCTTGGCCGGGCGTGGTGCCTCAAGCCTGTAATCCCAGCACTTTGGGAGGCTGAGACAGGCGGATCACTTGAGGTCAGGAGTTCAAAACCAGCCTGGCCAAGATGATGAAACCCCCTCTCTACTAAAAACACAAAAATTAGCTGGGCATGGTGGCGCATGCCTGTAATCCCGGCTGCTTGGGAGGCTGAGACGTGAGAATTGCTTGAACTCGGGAGGTGGAAGTTGCAGTGAGCCGAGATCACGCCACTGCACTCCAGCCTGGGTGACAGAGAAAGACTCCATCTCAATCAATCAATTTCTCACTCTCCACTACAATCTGGTTTCTGCCTCCATACCATTCCTTTGAAACTGCTTTCACCAGTAATAATTTATTGAGTCTCCAAAAGAGACTCAGTCCTAGTACTACTTGACCTCTCAGTTTTATCTATCATCACTCCTTGCTTCAAGCATTCTCCTCCACTGGTTCATTAAAAAAAAAAAAAAAAAAGCCACTATCACCTGCTTCCCAACTGCTCCTTTTCAATTTCAATTGTTTACAGGTTACTCTTATTCTGTGTCCTTATGAAGATCTTTAGCCTTAGAGACATTAGTTAACTTGCTAAAGGTCACATAACCAGTAGATAGCAAACTAGAAACACAAATGACAAAACAAAAAGTCATACTTTACATATCCCTATTCTAGCACCTATTATATTTAATGCATTTCAGTTTCAGTATCTGCTCCCTGACTCTCCTATAGCAGATCATAAGCTTAAAAGCAAAAGAGCTTTTACCATCATTCAGTTCTTTTAAAAACAGGGCGTTTTTGTTTGTTTTTTGTTTTTTTTTTTTTTGCGACAGAGTCTGGTTCTGTGGCCCAGGCTAGAGTGCAGTGGGCACGATCTCGACTTACTGCAACCTCTGCCTCCCGGATTCAGGCAATTCTCCTGCCTCAGCCTCCCCAGTATCTGAGATTATAGGCATCCGCCACCACACCCAGCTAATTTTTGTATTTTAGTAGAGACAGGGTTTCACCATGTTGACCAGGTAGGTCTTCAACTCCTGCCAGCCTCAGCCCCCCAAAGTGCTGGGATTACAGGCGTGAGCCACTGCGCCCAGCCAGAAAAACAGAGAGCTTTTTTTGTTTTGTTTTTGTTTTTTTGAGACAGAGGCAGATTACAGGTGTGAGCTACTGCACCTGGCCAACAGAGAGCTTTTTAACACTAAATCTTATTTTCCTAAAACACACAGACACACACACACACACAATTTCAGTTAGAAACAATATATACTCTTTCTATTCTTACTAGCCCATCAGCCCACATTAAAGAAATCAGTCAGGCCCAGTGCAGTGGCTCATGCCAGTACTCCCAGCACTTTGGGAGGCCAAGGTGGACTGATTGAGCTCAGGAGTTTGAGACTAGCCTGGGCAACAGAGCGAAACCCAACTCTACAAAAACGTACAAAAATTAGCTGGGCATGATGGTGTGCACCTGTAGTCCCAGCTACTTAGGAGGCCAAGGTGGGGAGGATGGCTTGAACCTGGGAGGCGCAGGCTGCAGTGAGTTGAGATCATGCCACTGCACTCCAGCCTGGGTTACAGAGCCAGACTGTCTCAAACACAAAACAAAACAAAATAAGGAAATCAGTCTAAGGAACAGTAAGAGACAAAAGATATGTTTATTAAAGTTATACTAGTATTCATAAGACTTAACATATTTCAATCTTAAAAGCGCTTACTTTGTTAAATGAGTTTGCACCTCGTGAAGTAACACCTAGGTTACCTTTACAAGTGGGAGTGCAAAAAAAAAGAGATTTAGATTCATTTGTTCATTTGTATCAGACTAAGGAATTGTTGTCAATCTCATGGAATTTATACACATGGAAGTCATAATGATTTCTTTCGTAGCTGTGAGATTTTGTGATCATTTTAGCAATATTTGTGTGTCTGTGTGTATGTGAAATGAAACACACACAAATGAAATTACTGGCTCACGTATTGAAGCATTACTGTTCCAGGAGTTTTCATTGTAAATATCAACAAATAAACCTGTTCTTCCCATCCAATACAAAAAAAAAAAAGTTCTCTTCTTTTCTGGTATATAGTTTTCTTCTGATACCTCAGATTTGTATAAGGCTTCTCTGCTCAGTATACGTGCTGCCAAAGTGAGCAAAAGCCTTCTGCTCAGAAGTGAGCCACTTCACTAGCAAACTATTCAGGAAGCCAACAAATGTTAGTGTTCTCAATGCAACTGTTCCACTCACTTGAATTGTGATCCTCCTCCTGTTCAACAGCATACAATAGTAAACAACATAATATTCAGAAATAGCCTGTACTTATTCAGCATACACCCACCCATTATTTTCTATAATATATGGAAATTTTATTTATTTATGTATTTATGTTTGAGACAGTCTTGCTCTGTTGCCCAGGCTGGAATACAGTGGCACGATCTCAGCTCACTGCAACCTCTGCCTCCCAAGTTCAAGCGATTCCCCTGCCTCTGCCTCCCAAGTAGTTGGGATTACAAGCGCCTGCCACTACAACTGGCTAATTTTTTTCTTTTTAGTAGAGACAGGGTTTCACCATGTTGGATAGGGTGGTCTTGAACTCCTGACCTCAGATGATTCACCCACCTCCGCCTCCCAAAGTGCTGGGATTACAGGCGTGAGCCCCCACTCCCAGCCTGAAAATTTATTAAGATAATCATCTCCTCACTTGTAAGTCTGACCAAAATTTAAATTAGAAGGACTTGCCCTTCAGAAGTTTATATGCCTTTTTGACCGGGCGTGGTAGCTCACGCCTGTAATCCCAGCACTTTGAGAGGCACAGGCGGGCAGATCTCTTGAGGTCAGGAGTTCGAGACCAGCTTGGGCAACTTGGTGAGACACCGCCCCCTACCTCCATTTTTTTTTTTTTTTTTTTTTTTGAGACGGAGTCTCACTCTGTCGCCCAGGCTGGAGTGCAGTGGCGCAATCTCGGCTCACTGCAAGCTCCGCCTCCCAGGTTCACGCCATTCTCCTGCCTCAGCCTCTCTGAGTAGCTGGGACTACAGGCACCCGCCACCACGGCCGGCTAATTTTTTGTATTTTTAGTAGAGACGGGGTTTCACCGTGGTCTCGATCTCCTGACCTCGTGATCCGCCTGCCTCGGCCTCCCAAAAATTAGCCGGACATGGTGGGGCAGGTTGTGATGGTGCCTCTGTACTCCAGCCTGGGCGATGAATTGAAATCCTGTCTCAAAATTTTTTTTAATCGTTAAAAAAAAAAAAAAGAAGTTTACATACCTTTTCATTTGTTCTTTCCTCCTCCATAGAAATACAGGTCTTTTTATAAGCAGGTTAAACATGGAAAGTGCTCTGCACTTGTTTTAGTCAATCCAAAATACCTAACGTTAAGTGTTCTTCATTGTTAAAATTTACTATTCAGAATGTTCCACGGCCAGGCCAGGTGCAGTGGCTCACCTGTGCCTGTAATCCCAGCACTACGGGAGGCCAAGGAGGGCAGATCATCTGAGGTCAGGAGTTCGAGACCAGCCTAGACAACATGGCGAAACCTCATCCCTACAAAAACTTAGCTGGGCATGATGGCACGTGCCTGTAGACCCAGCTACCGGAGAGCCTGAGGTGGAAGGATCACCTAAGCCTGGGAGGTCGAGGCTGCAGTGGGCCGTGATGGCACCACTGCACTCCAGCCTGGGTTACAAAGTGAGACCCTATCTCAAAAATAAAAATAAAAATAAAAAATAAATAGAATACACCACTACTAATCCTGCCCAACTAGAATTTCCACTCAACACCAATAAAAATTTGAATATCAATTCCCAACCTGAAGTCCCTTAACCCTTCCAGAAGGGAAGGGAATCAATACTTCGTAAGCATTTAATACAGATCCCTATAAAAGCATAATAGGTGTCCTGGAAATATGCCCAACATTTCAAAACCCGGAATACAAATTACACATATGCTGAAGTAAAATTCCGCAGGCTATTAATAAATGCAGACTGGTAAATCTTTCAAGGTATTATTTCACCATAATATTCCTCTAAATGGGTCCTCCTCTGGTACTTATTCAAAAGATATATAATATGATGCTATATACTGTAATGGATCATGTACAAAATCCTACTGAAATACAATGGAAGGAGGAATTAGTTCTGCCTAGAAAGACTTCACAGAGGGAATATCTCAGCAGAATCTGGAAGGATAATTCAGCTCTGTGGGCTGCAGATGCATCTAAGTGTGTTCCTGGTTACAAAAATTCATAGAATTGAATTTGGATAAGTCTTTAAAGATCACCTAGTCCTGAGGTTTTCCACCTTTATTTTAAACTAATAACATATTTTCTTCAAAAGTCTAATTGAAACTCCAGTATATAAAACAGGTAATACGGAAGAACTGCTCTTTTGAAAGGGGAGGGTTATTGAAAAACACTGCTGTTCTAACCAACCCCCTTCGTTTTTAAAATAAGCTGAGACACTAAGAAGGACAATGACTTGGCAAAAGCCATATAAAGACAAAAACGCAACAATTTTCAAAGAACAACTCTTAAGCATTATCTCCTCTTTGAAGTCTTTCCTTTCTCCCCCGGTGGAATTTATCAACGTATTTCATTCCTCAATATATCTAGGACATACCTCCATTATGGCTTCTATAAAACTCTAATGCCCTAATTTTATTTATTTGTTTTTTGAGACTGTCTCACTGCCACCCAGGCTGGAGTGCAGTGGCACGATCATGGCTCACTGCAGCCTCAACCTCCCAGGCTAAGGAATCTTCCTACCTCAGCTTCCCAAGTAGCTGGGACTACAGGCACACACCATCACACCCGGCTAATTTTTTTTGTGTAGAGACAGGGTCTCACTATGTTGCCCAGGCTGGTCTCGAACTCCTGCGCTCAAGTGATCCTCCCAACTCGGCCCCCAAGTGCTGGGATTACAGGCATGAGCCACCACAACAGCCTTTATTTTTTTTTTTTATGTGTCTGTGTCCCTCTCTAATATTGTAAGCTCCCTGAAGGAAGGTACTGGCTCAATCATTTTTGTATATTCACCCAGACTAACATGTTATTTATTACATTATATTTGACCAAGTTTCAGAAAATATTTAATCTAGCTTGGTGCCTAGCACACAGTAGGACTTAACAGGTATTTATCAAACAAATTTACCAAAAATGAGGTCAGTAAATGAAATAACACATCTAAAACAGTTACAACAGTAGCTGAAACATAGTGTAGACTCCATAAACATTAGTTATTATATAACTTTATATAGGCAAGAAAAAACCCTGAAACCATTATTGAACATTTGATCTGGAAGGCAAAAACTAAGCACCTTTTATCAAGTTTTCAACTTGCTCATTTATACATTGCCAATACAGGTTGAGTATCCTTTATCCGAAACACTCGGGACCAAAAGTATTTCAAATTTTGGATTTTTTTGGATTTTGGAATATTTGCGTATACATAGTGAGGTTATCTTGGGGATGGGACGCAGTATAAATACAAAATTCATTTATGTTTCATATATACCTTATACACATAACCTGAAGATAATTTTATACAATGTTTTTAATAATTTTGTGCATGAAACAAAGTTTGTGTACATGAACCAACCATCAAAAAGCAAAGGTGTCAGCTGTGGAATTTTTCACTTGTGGTGTCATGTTGGCGCTCATAAAGTTTTGGATTTCCGAGCATTTTGGATTTTTGGATTAGGGATACTCAACCTGTACAACCACATCTTTGATGAGAAAGAAAGTTTAGCTCACTTATAAAGATCTCTTGACTCTGGCAGCCTGGAGAAAATATATCTAAACTTGAAGTGAAAGGAGAAATTAGGCTGGTCCTGACTTGGAGCTAAGTGTCATCTGTCAAAGACGTGTGGTGGGAAGTGGAAAAGACTATCTATAAAGTTCTTTCTTGCGCTAATGCTGTAGGGGCTTATAACAAATTTAGAACTAGAATCCTTCAGCTTTCAATTCACCTGAGCAAGAACTTTGTAAAAAATCAGCAAATGGGCTGGGCGCGGTGGCTCATGCCCGTAACCCCAGCACTTTGGGAGAAGTGGCGGGCGGATCATGAGGTCAAGAGATAGAAACCATCCTGGCCAATATGGTGAAACCCCGTCTCTACTAAAAATACAAAAAATTAGCCGGGCGTGGTGGCGAGCACCTGTAGTCCCAGCTACTGGGGAGGCTGAGGCAGGAGAATCGCTTGAACCCAGGAGGCGGAGGTTGCAGTGATCGCACTCTAGCCTGGTGACAGAGCAAGACTCCGTCTCAAAAAAAAAAAAAAAAAAAAAATCAGCAAATGATACACTGAATTTGGTGTCAGATAGTAGGGGTCATCATACCAGCTCTGCTATTTAGCTGTGTGATTCTGAGCAAGAAGCAAACTCTTTGGGTCTCAATTTCCTCAACCTGTTCAACGAAGTTATTGGACAATATGAACTCTATTTAAAATACATCAAAGTCCAGGCCGGGCACAGTGGCTCACGCCTGTAATCCCAGTACTTTGGGAGGCCAAGGCAGGAGGATTCCCTAAGCCCGGGAGTTTGAAATTAGCCTGGGCAACATCGCAAGACCCAGACTCTTATTAAAACACAAGCACGCACACACACAAGATACATCATAGTCTTGATACTCCATGAAATAAGCTACCTCTGAGGGAAATAATTCAGGTGGGGACTGAATCACCAATTATTAGAAATGTTTAGAGGACTCCTGCACAAACCAAAAGTAGAGAATTTCAAGATTAGAAGAAACTCACCCAACTGAGACCCAAGTCCTCTCTAACATATTCCTGGAAGAGGTCGCCCAACCATTTTGGTAACGGAGAACTACCCACGGAAACAAGCCACTTCAACTTAGACCAAGTATGATGCAAAGTTACTTTACTGAAGCCACACCATCCTCTGGTAACTTTCGTCCACTAGTTTCACCTACCACTTAAGGGTCCCTCAAATATTTTGGATAGTGATAATACGCCCCTTAAATACCCTGTCCTCCAAAATTAAAGTATCCAACTCCGTCAACCTTTCCTGGTAACATAATACCAAGACTCCCTCACCATTCAGGCTGCGTTCCTCAAAGAAACTTCCATTCTTGCTTTAGCGACTGTATTCAAATGACTCGAAAAGCTTCTCCCATTCTGACATCTTAGAACCCAAGATCTCCCACTTGCCCAGCTGACACCACAGGGAAGCCTCTAATCACGCTTGCCACCTCCACCCAAGGAAGCATTTGGGGTGGAAAGTGTGCCCTGTTGCTCCACTGGGAGACATGGAGACAAGAAGTGACGGCGGCACCGACAGAGAAACCGGCACACTGTTCGCCTCCCCATTGCAAGCCTCCTCCCTCACCGGTATTGCTTGGGGTCGCTGGGAGACTTGACGATCTCAGGGTCCCCGGCATTACTGAGAGACCCCCTCCGTCCCTCTTCCTCAGATTCATCCGCTCCTAGACGGGCAACCCGGCTGTTCTCGCCCAGATCCTGTCCATTGGGCTGCAGGTCAGGGCAGCTGCAGGTAGACTTCGCCTTGTTCCTTCCAGGCATGGCCAGAATAGGAAAGGGTCCGGCAGCAGCAAAGTCTTCGCACCGACCCCGCGCTTCGATTCCCCAGAGCGCCGCGAGCTCCCGCCCGGCCTCACACAACTTCCTCCGGGTGGCACAGACTGCAGCAACAGTGACTCTTCTCAGCATTCACCACCAAACTGGAGCGATGGACATCCCGCTTCCCGGGACCCACCTCCTCCGCGTTCCAGAGGCGGTGGCGGCCGGCGCTGGTGCTGCCGCAGCCGCGGGGAACAGGCCTGAACCCCTCCCCCAACCCAGTCTCCCTCACGCCGACTTCCCTCATCCCTCCGCCCTCCCGGCCGCCGATGACGCTACTGATTTCAGCCAATTATGAGGCAAGAAAGTAGTCACGCTCACGTAAGCAACCAATCAGAACAGGAAAGGAGAGGAACCAACGTGACCCGGACTGATTCTCGGAACAGCCAGCGAACATTTCGAAACCCAAAGTGGGCGGGGCAAGGGAGAAGAGGCGGAGAGAGTGGCGCGGAGGACGACGGGAAAAGGGCATCCGGCGCGTTTATGACGTACGCGGGGAGTGTTTTGTGGCAACCACTAAGTAGTGCTCCGCGTGTCATAGAAAAATATTCCCCTAATAAGAAAACTGAGAAACGAGTGCAGAGAATTAATTTCAAAGTTTTAAATTTTCCCATTCGTGTCATAGTTTGGGTACCCTACCCTTCAGACCCGGGGCGAGCCTTCGGTTGTGACTCAGCACGTAAAAAACCAGAACGCCGGAAGTCTTTTCTTACACCCGCCGGATGATCGCTGCTCCCAAGCGCCGCAAATACTAATTGGCTCTTCGCTATCCTACAGTCGGCCCGACAGTGGTGGGGTTTCATCCTCAAGGCGTAAGAAAGTGCTAAAAAGACCAGTCTGGATGTGCTCACTATTCTGTGCGAAAACATTTTTTAGCTCCTCCAGCCTGTTAAATTCGGCCAATTTTTATCGAGTAGCTACAGCGTCTGCTGCCTTCAAGTCTCCTTTCCCAGTTTTTCCCGCTAGCAGTGGTCTTTGGTGAGCAGTGTAAAGTGTGACGGAAATACGAACATAAATGAAAGCTAAAAAGCAGCCGAAATTAGTAAGATGCACTATACTGACACCGTGGGGTAAGAGATCCTAGCTCATACATATGAATGAGCGGAGAAAGACGTGAAGCAGGGAGATGTGTTGATAGTTACTGTATCTTCGAGGTTTTCGAGGCCTCTTCTGAGTTCCAAATGCAAGCAATACAACCATGAACAAAACAAAACTTACCTTAGGCTGGGCGTGATAGCTCACACCTGTAATCCTAGTACTTTGGGAGGCCAAAGCGGGAGGTTTGCTTGAGCCTGGGAATTTGGTACCAGCCTGGGCAACATAGTGAGACCCCCGTCTCTACAAAATTCTTTTTTTAATTCGCCAGGCTTGGTGATGCGTGCATGTGGTCCCAGCTACTCAGGAGGCTGAGGCAGGAGGAATGCTTGAGTCCAGGAGGTCGAGGCTGCAGTGAGCCGTGATTGCAACACTGCACTCCAGCCTGGTTGACACAGAGCCTGTCTAAACAACAACAAAAATTTAAAGCCTTGCCTTGGAGGAGCTTGCATTCTAATGGGAAGGAACAGTAACATATGTCAACTAAAGTAAATCAGGCTTTTAAATAATTCAAGTTAGCTTTCTTCAGAAGTCTTACTGAGGACTGCCACCTGGGAGAGTCAGAGTTTTTTTTAGACTGCTCCAAAGCAGTGTTTCAGCCCGCAGCTTCTACACAGGTGGTGGCCGCTCTGCATGTGCCTGGAAGTTAAATCAAATATGCTCAGAAAGGCTGGGCCTGTAATCCCAGTGATTAAGGAGGCTGAGGCAGAAGGATTGCTTGAGGCCAGGCATTTACAACCAGCCTGTGTAACATATCAAGACTCTGTCTCCACACACACATGAAAAAGCAAGGCGTGGTAGAACATCCCTGTAGTCCTAGCTACGGGAGAGGCAGAGGTAAAAGGATTGCTGGAACTCCTGAGTTTGAGGTTACAGTGAGCTATGATTGTGCCTCTGCACGCTAGCCTGGTGACAGAGCAAGACCTTGTCTCTAATAAAAAAGAAAAAAATGTACCCAGCAGTTACACTAGAGCAAAATCTCATGAAGGTTTAGGTGGGAGAATACACATGTTTATAGATCATGGAGGCATAGTCATTAATCCTGTCAGAAATGTACAGGAAGAGGCAAGGTCAAGGATCATTGGATTTATCTTTTCTAAAAATGCAGTGATTCAGGCAAGAGACATGGGAACTTGTGCTGTATCCTGCTTATCTTCAGGGTATTCTGGAGGGCTGTGCGCAGTCACTGAGGCTGTGAAATTCTGCTGGCAAGAGAGTTTGTGAAATTCTGCTGGTAAACAGAATGAGCAGACATGGCTTCCTATGTTTGCTACTTTGTCTCACATATACAAAAAACAATGAATGCAATGAAGACAAATTGTATGGGATCGGAAGATAAGGAGTTAGGGAGGAAGGGTACAATGATTCAGGTAGAAAATGATGGAACCTAAACTGGAGCATTAGATGAGGTAAATTGAAAAATATTGTTCAAATATCCCAGTTTGTTTCCATACATCTTTTCAAGAACTTACCACTTTTTAAACTAAGCAACTCCACTAGACTTCCTTTCTTCAGAGCAGTGGGTTGTTGTTGGTTTTATTTGTTTGTTTGTTTAGAAATGAGTTTTCACTATGTCTATCCAGGTTGGTCTCAAACTCCTGGCCTTAAGCCATCATCCCACCTCAGCCTCCCAAATCACTGGGATTACTATAGGCATAAACTAGTGCACCTAGCTCACAGCAGTGGTTTTTAATTAAATTTTTCTAACTAGATACAAAGATGGGCTGGATCCAATGGCATGTGTCTGTAGTCCCAGCACATTGGGAGGCCGAGGAAGGTTGATCACTTGAGCCCAGGATTTTGAGACCAGTGAATATAGAGAAAACCTGTCTCCACAAAAAATACAAAGAATTAGCTGGGTGTAGTGGTGCATGCTTGTAGTCCCAGCTACTTGAAAGGCTGAGGTGGGAGGATCACCTGAGCCTAGGAGGTCAAGGCTGCAGCAAGCCATGATCATGCCACTGCACTCCAGCCTGGGTGACAGAGTGAGACCCTGTCTCCAAAAAAAAAAAAAAAAAGAGACAAAAATTGCATCCTGAGTGTGAGCTGCTTTAAAAAGAAGTCTCTAGCGGAGGTTGCAGTGAGCCAAGATTGCACCACTGCACTCCAGCCTGGGCGACAGAGCGAGACTCTGTCTCAAAAAAAAAAGTCTGTGTGGTGGCGGGCACCTGTAATCCCAGCTACTCAGGAGGCTGAGCCAGCGAATTGCTTGAACCCAGGAGGCGGAGGTTGCAGTGAGCCGAAATTGTGCCACTGCACTCCAGGCTGGGCGACAGAGTGAGACTCCGTCCCCAAAAAATAAATAAAAATAAAAGTCTCTGAATCTTAAAGGTTACCAGACTGTAGAAATATGGTAACACGCACAGGAAAAATACCTCTGATGCTGAGCCCAATACAGTTCTAACTCCATAGCACATGTGAGGCAGTCCATTCTTCATTCAACCAACAAATTGAGCTCGTGATACGTGCCAGAAACTGGGAATACAGTGATGAACAAGAAATTTCCCTGTTCTCTTGGAACATAAAAGAGAGCGAGTGGGAGAGACAGACATTAAACAAACACACAAATTTTAAATTTATAATTGTGAGTAGTTCTGGAAAGATACATACAAAGGGACCTAGACTGGTCAGAGAGTTTCTCTAAAGAAGGGAAATAGGCCAGCTGTGGTGGCTCACCTGTGTAATCCCAGCACTTGGGGAGGCAGAGGCGGGCAGATCACGAGGTCAGGAGTTCGAGACCTGGCCAACATGTTGAAAACCTGTCTCTGCTAAAAATAAAAAAATAAAAAAAAATTAGCTGAGCATGGTGGCATGCATCTGTAATCCCAGCTACTCGGGAGACTGAGGCAGGAGAATCACTTAAACCCGAGAGGCAGAGGTTATAGTGAGCCAAGATGGTGCCACTGCACTCCAGCCTGGGTAACAGCGAGACTCCAACTCAAAAAAAAAAAAAAATGGTAAATAAGGGAAATGTAAATTAACATTTGAAAAATGTATAGGAATTGGGTGTAGGAATATACATACTTGTTCAAAAGCCCTAAGAAAGCAAGTCAGTATGGCTAAATTGTAGTGTACTAATCTGGAAGCAAAGAGGAAAGGAGTCCATGGTTGAGATCATACAGAACCTTCCTATGAGTAAGAGGTCATTGCCTTATCTATTTTATATATCACTGGATCCCCAGCTTCTAGAATGATTTCTGGCACACTGTGGTACTCAGTAAATAATGGTTGAACAAAAGGAAAGAGAGGGTATGATCACAAGTGTTTTCCAAGTAGACCACTCTGGCTCATGTATGAAAAATATTGGATGGTGGGGGCAAAGGCAAGACTGGAAGAAAAGAGAGCAGTTAGAAGGCTGCTGAAGTAATATGGGCAATAGAAGATGATACCTTGGATTTGAGGAGTGATAGTGGCGATGGAAAGATGTAGATAAATAATATGTATTCAGGAAGTAGAATTGCCCAGTTTTAGGTAGTGATTGATTTGATGTGGGAGAATAAGGAGAGAAGTGTTAGGTATAACTTCCTGCTGTCTGGTTTTCTGCATGGATCGATGATGGTGCCAGTAACTCAGTAAACAGGAAATTCTGAAAAAGGAGCAGTTTTGATAGGAGAAGAGTATACTAGCTCAGTTTTGGACATGTTAAGTTTGAGTTACTTGTGAGACACACAGATGAAGATCAGGTCTGAAGCTCAGAAAAGAGACCTAAATTGGAGATAAAAATTTGAGGTTTGTTGGTTTCTAGGTGGTAACCAAAGCTTATTGAATGAGATCACCTCCACTGAGATTGTGAAGTCAAAAAAGGGCCCAAGGAGAAAGCCTTGAGGAACTTACAGAAGAGGACGAACTCACAAAAGAGACTGAGAAGGAACTACCAGGGTGTTAAGAAGAAAACCTGTGTGATCACAGGAAAAATACCTCTGATGCTGAGCCCAATACAATTCTGACCCACAGCACATGTTAGAAGTGTCAGATCAGAGGCTCGGTGCAGTGGCTTATGCCTGTAATCCCAGCACTTTGGGAGGCCAAGGCGGGAGGATCAGTTGAGGCCAGGAGTTCAAGACCAGCCTGGCCAACAGGGCGAAACCCTGTCTCTACTAAAAATACAAAAATTAGCCAGCTGTGATGGTAACGCCTGTAATCCCAGCTACTTGGGTGACGCATGCCTGTAATCCCAGCTACTTGGGAGGCTGAGGCAGGAGAATTGAACTCTGCCTCAAAGAAAAAGAAGCTTCAGATTAGATATATAAAATATAAGATTTGGCAAGGGATCTCAGAAGTATTTTAGTCTGGTGTCTTCAGATATAAAGATAAATACCTATTCAAGTGAAACTCAAAAATGACCAATAGGCATAGCCAGGACTTCCAAACCAGAAGTATTGTTTTCCTATTTAAAATAATTTGGAAAGTTACCATCTCTCATTTGTATTATAAAGAGTATTCCTCAGAGGAAACAGGTAAATTAAACTATTACTTTTTTTGCTTGTTTGTTTTTATGTTTTGTTTTTTTCCTTTTTGAAAACAGGGTCTAGCTCTCTCACCCAAGCTGGAATTCAGTGGCATGATCTCGGCTCAGTGCAACCTCTGCCTCCTAGGCTCAAGTGATTCTCCTGCCTCAGCCTCCCGAGTAGCTGGAACCACAATCACAGGCATGCACCACCATGCCCAGCTAATTTTTTGTACTTTTTGTAGAGGCAGGGCTTCTCCATGTTGTGCAGGCTGGTCTTGAACTCCAGGGCTCAAGTGATCTGCCCGCCTCGGCCTCCCAAAATCCTGGGATTACAGGCATGAGCCACTGTACCCAGTGAAAGTATAACTATTATATAGGAAACTGAGGGCCGAGGTTGCAATGAACCGAGATTGTGCTACTTCACTCCAGCCTGGGCAACAGAGTGAGACTCTTGTCTCCAAAAAAAAAAGGAAACTGAGGCATCAGAAAGTTAAAAAGAACTTGAGATCCCCAATAAAGTTAAAGAGTACAAGATTATAATTTTTAACCTCATTTACCGAGACCTTCTCTTTTCTTTTTTGAGATAGGGTCTTTCTGTGTCACCCAGCCTAGAGTGCAGTGGTGCATTCATAGCTCACTACAATCTCAACCTCCTAGACTCAAGCAATCCTCCCACCTCAGCCTCCCAAGTAACTGGGACTACAGGCATGCACCACTATGCCTGGCTAATTTATTTTTAAGAGATGGGGGTCTCACTATGTTGCCCAGGCTGGTCTTGAATTCCTGGCCTCAAGCAATCCTCCCACCTTGGCCTCTCAAAGTGCTGGGATTACAGGTGTGCACCACTGGGCTCAACCCAGACTTTTTCTTTAAGTTTATTTTTAATTTTTTAATATTTCTTCGGTTTCAGACCCTGACAGACTTTCTTAGAGTACAGTATTTAAAGGCTTTTTTACATTTCCACTTCGTCATCAGCCACCCTAAACTCCTTTCCATTTTTACCTCAAGGATTTCCCTCCCATCAGATTTGGTGAGCCTTGTCTCCCTATTCTGGTGAAAGTTTAGAAATCATGAAAATTAAAAACAGCTCATTTCTGTGTTCAATCCCCTAGTCAATGCAAAAGGGTCAGATCTGAGCCTTACTTTTTTTTTTTTTTTTAGATGGAGTCTCACTCTGTTGCCCAGGCTGGAGTGCAATGGCGTGATCTCGGCTCACTGCAACCTCTGCCTCCCAGTTTCAAGCAATTCTCCTGCCTCAGCCTCCCAAGTAGCTGGGATTACAGACATGCACCACCACACCTGGCTAATTTTTTGTATTTTTAGTAGAGACGGGGTTTTGCCATGTTGGCCAGGCTGGTCTCGAACTGCTGACCTCAGGTTATCCACCTGCCTCGGCCTCCCAAAGTGCTAGGATTACAGGCGTGAGTCACCGTGCCCAGCCTCAGCCTTACTTTTAAAAATTAAAAGATAAATTATTCTTAATTATCCATCTTTATAATTGAAAGTCAGGATAAGGCAGAAATGTGGAATGTTGATTCTACATTGAGTAGATTGGAATAGTATGAGCCCATTAACATCTCAAACCCAAAATTATCTCCCCCTTGCTTTAATGTCTAAAGTTCCTCCATTAGTGATTTATGTCCCTTTTTATAACTCTTGTTAAATGCCAATAACACCCTCGAAAGGATTGAAAAACTAACCCATTTTGTGAATGGATATGTTTTATTTCCTCTAGTTTGAAGCACACTCTAGGCAACTTCAGATCACTATGAATCTGGGGTAGGTGAAGAGATTGCTAAATCTAGGGGGAAAGACACAGAAAGAAGAGGTAGGTAACAAGAGAAATATTACCCACTTCAACATTTTGTCCAGGGCCCACGTGCTAAGAAATTATACCTTTGGAGCTCTGGTTATTAATTGTCCCACCCACTGATTGCTATCCACATTTGGCAGCTTTGTATCTAGGTCAAGAAGTAGGCATGTTCTTATGGAGTCTTCTGCCCCGAAACTTAATGTGTGCACAATATACCAAGCAATTTGTGTGACCATAAAAATAGTTTTCTCAGCCAGGCACAGTGGCTCATGCCTGTAATCCCAGCACTTTGGGAAGCCGAGGCAGATGGATCACCTGAGGTCAGGAGTTCGAGACCAGCCTGGCCAACATGGTGAAACCCCATCTCTACTAAAAATAGCAAAATTAGCCGGGCATGGTGGCCCACGCCTGTAATGCCAGCTACTTGGGAGGCTGCGGCAGAAAAATCAACACAGGAAGCAAAAGTTGCAGTGAGCTGAGATTGCACCACTGCATTTCAGCCTGGGCAACACAGTGAGACTCTGTCTCAAAAAAAAAAAAAAGAGTTTTCTCCTATACTATAAACATAGTTCTAGAAGAATTTGATGTTCAAAACTTCATGATAAAGAGTGACTCTAAAAAAATATGACAAATGAAATATTATTTTATCACAAATCAAGCTAAGTTGCTCCTCATCTCTGGACTAAAGATACATATTTTTTGAGACTCTGCCTGGAAAGAAGAATGTGAAGACACAAAACAATATTTAAAAATCTAATTATATTATTCGCTTTTAAGAAACCCATCATGGCATTCCTTTGCACTTTGAATAAAATCCAGCCTCTTGCTATCGCTTATATGGCTTGCTTATTAATTATTTCTGTCCTTCCTCTAAGTCTACCATCTCATCTACCATTCAGCTTTTTGCTCCAGTCACACTGGCTTTTTAATGTTCTTCAACACACTAGAGTAGTTCCTGCTTTAGGGCCATTACCGCTGCTCCTCTGCCTGGAGCGTTCTTATTCTAAATTTTGCATAGCTGAGTTCTTCACACCAGTCATATGTCAGCAAACATGTCACTCTTAAGAGAGGCCTTTTCTTATTCTATCTAAAATAGTACTCATGGTCAGGCATAGTGGCTCACACCTATAATCGCAGCACTTAGGGAGGCCGAGGTGGGTGGGTTGCTCAAGCCAGGAGTTTGAGACAAACCTGGGCAACATGGTGAAACCCCGTCTCTACAAAAAATACACACACACAAAAAATTAGCCAGGTGTGGTGGTACACACCAGATACTTGGGAGGCTGAGGTGGGAGGGTTGCTTCAGCCCAGGAGAGTGAGGCTGCAGTGAGCCATGATCGTGCCACTGTGCTCCAGTCTGGATGACAGAGCAATACCGTCTCAAAATAATTAATTAAAATAATACTCATCATCGGAAATTATATTATTTGTCTATTAGCTTACTGTTTAGGCCGGGCGCAGTGGCTCACGCCTGTAATCCCAGCACTTTGGGAGGCCTAGGTGGGTGGATCACAAGGTCAGGAGTGCGAGACCAGCCTGGCCAAGATGGTGAAACCCCGTCCCTATTAAAAATAAAAAATTAGCCAGGCATGGTGGCAGGCGCCTGTAGTCCTAGCTACTTGGGAGGCTGAGGCAGGAGAATTCCTTGAACCTGTGAGGTGGAGGTTGCTGTGAGCCAAGATCGTGCCACTGCACTCTAGCCAGGGTGACAGAGCGAGACTCCATCTCAAAAAAAAAAAAAAAAAAAGCTTACTGTCTATACATACTCTGTCTATGTTACAGGCCCATGAGAAAGTTGGTACTTCATTTGTCTTGTTCTCCACTACATCCCTAGAGTCAAAAATGGGGCCTGGCATGTAGTGGGTATTCAATAAATACTTGTCAAATTGATGAATGAATGATACGGGAAATTGAAGTTTCAAGATCCCTGGAGAGACAGAAGAGTGGGATTAGCCTTAAATTGGAGAGAAACACCATTATCATCTGGCCTAGAAGGAAAGATACACAGATAGGTGCAAATGCAACAAAAATTTTAAATAGTTTTAGGAAGAAAGAAGCAGAAAGAAGCAGCAGGAATTTAAAAGAGTTCCCTTCTAATAGTCCTCAGCCTCCTTTTTTTTTTTTTTTTGTTTTGTTTTGTTTTGTTTTGTTTTGAAACATGATACAAAGTCAATGTTGGGACTGAAAGGATAGGTAGTAGTATAGAAAGTTCTGCTTTCATGGGAACTGGTAAATGCGATATTTGCCTTTTTTTTTCTTTTTTTTTTTTGCTTGTTTAAATTTCACATGTCTTGAAGCCAAGCCCAGGTGGTAGTTTCTGTTTCTTGAGTAACTGTAATACTTTGTGCCAAGACTGTTACTTTCTTTTTTAGGGGGATGTGGGGTGAGGGGGAAGAAGTCTCGCTCGGTTGCCCAGGCTGGAGTGCAGTGGTGCAATCTCGGCTCACTGCAACCTATGTCTCCTGGGTTCAGACAGTTCTCCTACCTCAGCTTCCTGAGTAGCTGGGATTACAGGCACCTGCCACCATGCCCAGCTAATTTTTGCATTTTTAGTAGAGACAGGGTTTCACCACGTTGGTCAGGCTGGTCTCGAACTCCAGACCTCAGGTGATCTGCCTGCCTCAGCCTCCCGAAGTGCTGGGATTACAGGCATGAGCCACCGCACCCGGCCTCTAAGACTGTTACTTTCATTAACTCACTTAATCCTCACAGTAACCTAAATATGTTATTCACCAGTTTATAGATGAAGAATAAAAATCATTTACTTAGGTAGAGCTAAGCAAGCCTGGCACCTGTGCCCAGCATGTGTGGTAACAGCATGATATTTGTTAGAGCATGCACAGTTAAGGAGGGTGGACCCATGTAGGCTGATAGTGCAAAGTGTCAAAATCCAAGCAGAGGGAGGAGGGGAGAGGTGAGGGCCGCAGTAACAATGGGAGATTGGTTACAAACAGGGGTGATTTACCAAATAAATAAATATATTGAAGATAATGGGAGATGGGAGCCAGGCTTCTCACTGTAGGTGTAAGGAGTTACAAATATGGAAAAGCAGAAAATTAGAATGAACTCTGTGGTGTTGGATTGGAATTGTAGGTATTTGTGTAAACTCATGATTTGCAATAGGTGGACACAGAATAAAACATAGATGTGTGTGTGTGTGGCCGGGTGCGGTGGCTCATGCCTGTAATCCCAGCACTTTGGGAGACTAAGGTGGGTGGATAACCTGAGGTCAGGAGTTTGAGACCAGCCTGGCCAACATGGCAAAACCCCGTCTCTACTAAAAATACAAAAATTAGCCTGGCGTGGTGGCGGGCGCCTATAGTCCCAGCTACTCGGGAGACTGAGGCAGGAGAATCGCTTGAACCCGGGAGGTGGAGGTTGCAGTGCGCCGAGATTGCACTACTGCACTGCAGCCTGGGTGACAATGCAAGACTCTGTCTCAAAAATAATAATAAGATGTGTGTGTGTATGTGTATGTGAGTACGTATATACATACATATATTTTCTAGCTATGTTCACTAAGAGGACCTAGGAGCAGTGACACCCCAACAGCAATGAGCATACCTAACACCTCCATTTTGGTTTCCAAATGCATTCTGCACTAAAAGGCCATTTTCCAATAAAAAGAACCAGGGCTTCCTGGAGAAATGACTGATTCCAAGGCTAGGGCAGAGAAGGTACAAGATGAACCTGGAACATCTTGCTAAGCCACAAAGTAAAGAAGTATTCATAGAATAATGAGAACATGTCAAAAAGACACAGAGGCCAGCTTGGAGGGACTCTCACTCCCAGGGCCAGAGTGTGGACAATTTGAGCCTCAAAATAAATAACAATAGTATTAATGGGAATTAATGTGTCTAAACTGCTGAATGAATGAATGAAAGGAGAAAACTTTTTGTTACCGTATAATACCAACAATAAATGTACAAGCAATGATGGAATTAGAAAATCCCCATTTGGCAATGATAACCGTAATAAATCAACCAAGAAACATCTATGTATGCTAAACTTCTTGGTACACATCTGATGAGGAATGGAATATTTACATAGTCTCAAAGTACCTCTCCACAAAATACTTATTAATTAAGAAGGGACAAAGAATAACTTAACAGTGGAAAAACTTGGCAAACACCACTTAATCTGTAAACTAATATTATTAGTAAGGAGACAAATTGAAATTGCTACAGCCTGATAGCATGTCATGAGGAAAAACCCAGCATGCCTTCTGTGCTATTCCTGCCTAAAATGCATAACTTGAATCTAATCAAGAAAAATCATCAGACAAATCAAATTGAGGGATATTCCATAAAATAACTCACCTATAATCTTTACAAGTAGCAAGGTCATGAAAGTCGAAGAAAGACTAAAGAATTGTTCTGATTAAAGATTAATGAGACATAACTAAATGCATCACTTTCAATGACATTATTGGGAATAACTGCTTAAACTTGAATGGGTTCTGTGGATTAGATGATAGTAACACATCAATGTTAATTTCCTGATTTTGAGAATTTGTGAATGATTGAACATCACAGGAGTAACCTACTCTCGAAAGGTTCAGAGGGGAAAAAATGACTTCTTTGTACTGTTCTTGTTACTTTCCTATAAGTTGGAGATTATTTCAAAATAAAAAGGAAAAATGTTACAGAAGGGAGACAAAAAGGGTACCATTTGAAACACTGGAACTATCATTGTCTTAAATGAACAATGTAAATTTCTGAAATTGGGGGCAGAAAAATGGTGTTTGTGGGGGTAACAGTAGTGATTATTCTTCCTCTACCCACACTCTCCAAGATCCTACTGTGCTCCAGTCTGGTTGACCTACCTCCTCCTAGAAGCCTTCTTTGACTATTACAGCCCACACTCATTCCATACCTGAACTTTGACGATTACAGCCCATATCCATTCCATACCTGAACTTGGGATACATGTTGTTGGTATTACTTCCTTGGCAGTAAATCATATATAACCTGTGACTTCTCTTGTACTATTGTCTTATATAAATTTTGAACTCCTGTTTAAATCTTCTTGTGAATATTGCCTCCCTAATTATATTGTAATTAATTTAGGAGTAGATACCACATATGATCTCTTTTCCTTCCCAAAATACCGAACGCATGTTTTGCAATCACATTTCCACATCCCAAGGACTGTCAAGTAATAATTAGTCTCACTTAGCAAATGCTTTTTGCATACCAACTGTGTATCAGGCACTGTAAATAATAATTTCCTACATGCATAGGATGCATTGGCCGGGCGTAGGGGCTCCTGTCTGTAATCCCAGCACTTTGGGAGGCAGAGGTGGGTGGATCACGAGGTCAGGAGTTCAAGACCAGCCTGGCCAAGATGGTGAAACCCTGTCTCTACTAGAAATATAAAAATTAGCCAGGCGTGGCAGAGGGCACCTGTAATCCCAGCTACTAGGGAGGCTGAGGCAGAGAATTGCTTGAAACTGGGAGGTGGAGGTTACAGTGAGCCAAGATCGTGCCACCGCACTCCAGCCTGGGCGACAGAGCAAGACTTCATCTCAAAAACAAAAAACAAAACAAAAAAACCCCACAACTTCCAAGTCCAGTGGTTTTTCCACTCCACTATAGGAAACAGGTAACATCACTGGACAGTGATAGACTTATGTGGGTTGTATTAATTTTCTATTACTGCTGTAACAAATTACCACAAACGTAGTGGCTTAAACAATACAAATGTATTATTTCACAGTTCTGTAGGATAGAAGTCCGACACAGTTCTCACTGGCCTAAAATTAAGGGGTCAGCAGAGTTGCATTCTTTTCTAAAGGCTCTAGAAGATTGTCTGTTTCCTTGCTATTTCCAGCTTCCAGATGTTGCTCACATTATTTAGTGTGTGTTCTTCTTCCTCCATCTTCAAAGCAACATTGCATCTCTCTGTACTTCTTCCATAGTGTATCTTCCTCTGATTCTCTATTTTACTTTTTTTTTTTTTTTTTTGACAGTGTCTTGCTCTGTCGCCCAGACTGCAGTGCAGTGGCACGATCTTGGCTCACTGCAACCTCTATCTCCCGGGTTCAAGCGATTCTCCTGTCTCAGCCTCCCGAGTAGCTGGAACTACAGGCGCCCGCCACCACGCCCCACTAATTTTTTGTATTTTTAGTAGAGACAGGTCTCACCGTGTTAGCCAGAATGGTCTCGATCTCCTGATCTCGTGATCCACCCACCTCGGCCTCCCAAAGTGCTAGGATTACAGGCGTGAGCCACTATGCCCGGCCTATTTTACTTTTAAGGATGCTTGAGATTACGTTGGGCCAACTCCAATAATCCAAGATAATCTCCCTATTCAGCTGATTAGTAACCTTAATTTCTTCAGCAATTTTCGTTCTCCTTTGCCATATATCTTAACATATTCACAGATTCCAGGAATTAGGACGTGGACATTCTTGGGAGGCCATTATTCTGCCTATTGTGTATATGTTCTTCAAAATTTCACTTCCCAAAGATCTACTGAGTGCTTTCACACCTTAACTCATGGTGTGACCACTTCTTCCATCTATTGAAAATCAGTCATTAGATTCCAACAAGACAATTTATTTACTGGTATACCAACTTTAGCAATTACTTTCTATGAAAAATAAGACAGATTTACAAAAGTTAATATCCTCTGAGTCCACTGACTCCTCATTCAACAATAAGGAAATTGAGGCCAGAAACATTAATAACTTGCCCAAGGACACATAGCTAGCAAGTGGCAGAGCAGGAATTCAGTCTTAGGTCCTACTACAAAGCTTACAGCTTTTCCATTACACCATTTTATCACCAATAATAGCTACTCCTAGGGCCTACATCAAATGCCTGTGGTTTAAACGTTAATTCGTTCATTTGGATTATCCACTTCTTTATGGACTGCCTTGAAAATGCAAATTCAAGGAAGAGAGGAAGTCAAATTGCCTCTGTTTGCAGATAACATGACGGTATATTTAGAAAACCCCGTAGTCTCAGCCCAAAAACTCCTTAAGCTGATAAGCAACTTCAGCAAAATCTCAGGATACAAAATCAATGTGCAAAAATCACAAGTATTCCTATACACCAATAATGGACAAGCAGAGAGCCAAATCATGAGTGAACTCCCATTCACAATTGCTATAAAGAGAATAAAATACCTAGGAATACAACTTACAAGGGAGGTGAAGGACCTCTTCAAGGAGAACTACAAACCACTGCTCAAGGAAATAAGAGAGGACACAAACGGAAAAACATTTTATCCTCATGGATAGGAAGAATTGATATCGTGGAAATGAACATACTGCCCAAAGTAATTTATAGATTCAATGCTATTTCCATCAAGCACCATTGACTTTCTTCACAGAACTAGAAAAAAAACTACTTTAAATTTCATATGGAACCAAAAAAGAGCCTGTATAGCCAAGACAATCCTAAGCAAAAAGAATAAAGCTGGTGGCATCATGCTACCTGATTTCAAACTATACTACAAGGCTACAGTAACCAAAACAGCATGGTACTGGTACCAAAACAGATACGTAGACCAATGGAACAGAACAGAGGCCTCAGAAATAATGCCACACATCTACAACTACCTGATCTTCAACAAACGTGACAAAAACAAGCAATGGGGAAAGGATTCCCTATTTAATAAATGGTACTGGGAAAACTGGCTAGCCACATGCAGAAAACAGAAACTGGGTCCCTTCCTTACACCTTATACAAAAATTAACTCAAGATGGATTAAAGACTTAAACAAAAAAACTAAAACCATAAAAACCCTAGAAGAAAACCTAGGCAATACCATTCAGGACATAGGCATGGGCAAAGACTTCATGACTAAAACACCAAAAGCAATTGAAACAAAAGCCAAAATTGACAAATGGGATCTAATTAAACTAAAGAGCTGCACAGCAAAAGAAACTATCATCAGACTAAACAGGCAACCTACAGAATAGGAGAAAATTTTGCCAATCTATCCATTTGACAAAAGTCTAATATCCAGAATCTATTAGGAACTTAAACAAATTTACAAGAAAACAAACAACCCCATCAAAAAGTGGGCAAAGGGTATGAACAGACACTTTGCAAAAGAAGACATTTATGTGGCCAACAAACATATGAAAATAAGCTCATCATCACTGGTCATTAGAGAAATGTAAATCAAAACCACAATGAGATACCATCTCATGCCAATTAGAATGGCGTTCATTAAAAAGTCAGGAAACAACAGATGGAGAGGATGTGGAGAAACAGGAACACTTTTACACTGTTGGTGGCAGTGTAAATTAGTCCAGCCATTGTGGAAGACAGTGTGGTGATTCCTCAAGGATCTAGAACCAGAAATACCATTTGACCCAGCAATCCCATTGCTGGGTATGTACCCAAGGGATTATAAATCATTCTACTATAAAGACATGTGCACACTTATGTTTATTGCAGCACTATTTACAATAGCAAAGACTTGGAACCAATCCAAATGCCCATCAGCGATAGACTGGATTAGAAAAATTGACACATATACACCATAGAATACTATGCAGCCATAGAAAAGGATGAGTTCATGTCCTTTGCAGGGACATGCATGAAGTTGGAAGCCATCATTCTCTGCAAAATAACACAGGAACAGAAAACCAAATACTGCATGTTTTCACTCGTTTGTGGGAGTTGAACAATGAGAACACATGGACACAGGGAGGGGAACACCACACACCGGGGCCTGTCAGGGGGTGGGGAACAAGGAGAGGGAGAACATTAGGACAAATACCTGATGCATGCGGGGCTTAAAACCTAGAGGATGGTTAGATAAGTGCAGCGAACCACCGTGGCATATGTATCCCTATGTAACAAACCTGCATGTTCAGCACATGTATCCCAGAACTTAAAAAAAAAAAAAAAAAAAAAAAAGCAGTGAGAGAGAATGTTGTATTCTATCTCAGCCCAGAATAAGCTGTCCTGAGGTCATCTATTCACTCCCCTGTGCTTCTGTTGTCCTCAGTTACAATGCAATTTTGATGATCCCAAAGTCACTGTTTTAAGAAGGCAAGTTTTGCATTAAATGCTTATTTACTGTTGCTCTGGTATATTTAGAAAACAGAGCAGCCTGTTGAGAAGTAAGCATCTATTCAAATCTCCCTTCTGATTTTAAACTTCAACCATCAGGAGCCACATGACCTACTCACGCCACTCTGTGTGCGGACTTTCTTGTATCTGCCCTTTCTTTTCCCTCTTTCTGGGAGGTCCTCTCAACTCTCTCCCATCCCTAACACCCAGACATTTATACCTAGAGAATACTTCCTAGTCCTTTAGCCCTGTTTCTCAACTTTATCCTGCTCTCCAGGTACAGACAGATACCTGTCTTCTTTCCTCTAGCACTTGGTGTTATCATTTATCTCACAACTCTCAAATTTTCTGTTCCATTGGCAGAAGGAGAGAAAGTGTTTGCAGGCAAAAGGAGGACATCACACAAAAAAAGAAAGAAAATGCAAATTCAAGCAGTAGGAGCATACCATCACTAAATATATTTTGAATTTAATGGATTTAATATTAATATTCATTTCCATTAATCAAAAGTGATGAACCCCAGTGGTCCCTGACCTGGAATAATTTTTAACATTACAGGGCCAGTTTAGATCATGCACCATGATGCTGGTCTGTGGGAAAATGTGGGAAAAGTAAATCAGCCTAGTCAATCTCCTATAGCATCCAAGTCCCTCTGCCTCCCCAGCTCAAGCAATCCTACCACATCAGCCTCCCGAGTAGCTGGGACTATAGATGCGTACCACCATGCTTGGCTAATTTTTGTATTTTCTGTAATGTCGGGGTTTCAGCATGTTTCTCACACTGGTCTTGAGTTCCTGAGCTCAAGTGATCCACCCACCTCGGCCTGCCAAGGTGCTGGGATAACAGGCATGCGCCACCATGCCCCACCTCATCCAAGCCTTAACGTTGCTTTACTGTACTCTTCTCATTGTACATGTGTCTTGTTTGGACATTATATTCTACAGTGTCACTCCTAAAGTAGGGGGTTTTGCAAGTCTTCAGATGAATTCTTTGGTAATATCAAGGAGCTATTGACAAGAAGTTGTGAGGAGTCATCACAAGTCAGCTTGGGAAGTTGCATGTTATTCATATAGTTGAGAAAGGAGCCCTGGGTTAAACTCACTACTTAAGAGCCATATGACCTAGGGAAAATTAGGTTATTTCTCTAAGCCTCACCTTCTTCTAAAAAGGGACATTAATTCCCACTTAATAGAGTTGTTGTGAGAATTAAATAAAATGATTGATGTACAAGTGTGTTGTAAAGGACAAGAAAAACATATGTGATAGATGTGCACATGAGTGTATACACAGACATTTGTGAACGAAAACAAAGGCCTAGAAGATGCTGGGTTCAAATCCTGACTCTGCCACTTGTGTGATCTTAGACGAGTCCAAAATTCTTGAAACTCTCTTAATCTTAATTTTTCTCATTATAAAATACATTTGCCATAAGATTATTGTGAGGATTAAATGTCATTATGCACAATGAGCACTTATTACAGAGCCTGGCCCAAAGTACATGTTCAAGAGCTGTTGGCACAGCATAAAGATCTCGGCTCTTTTTAACCTAATTCACCCCTTGTGGCCGGAATAGGTGATTTCTTGATAAACCTCAAGGTGGAGCTAGAGACACAGAAGCGTGTGTCTTCTTCAACACGAATGTTTGGTCTTAAGGGGGGAAAAGAAGCAGATTTTCCATCTTGATTTTGCCAGGACACATCCTATCTCCCTTTAAACCACCACCTATGTTTCTCCATTATGAGAGCCTTTGGGGTTTTTTGTTTGTTTGTTTTGGGTTTTGTTGTCAAAAAAAGAGTCAGACAAAGGAGCATTCAATAGATGTTGTTCTGGTTTTGGTTTTGTTTTGTTTTGAGACAGGGTCTCACTTTGTCGCCCATGCTGGAATTCAGTGGCACGACCTCAGCTCACTGCAGCCTCTACCTCTGGGATTCAAGCCATCCTTCTGCCTAAGCCCCCGAAGTAGCTAGGACCACAGGCATGTGCTACCACACCCAGCTAATTTTTGTATTTTTTGTAGAGACGGAGTGGGGGAAGTGGGGAGGTTGTGTGGGGATTGGAGTTTGGGGGAGGTGGGTGGTTTCGCCATGTTGGCCAGGCTCAAGTAATCTTCCCACCTCGGCTTCTCAAAAGTGCTAGGATTACAGGCATGAGCACTGCGCCCAGCCTAGAAGTTCTTTAATATTGTGAGTTCACTTCTACTTGGAGAAAATACGTTATCTGGTACATAGAAGATGACTATATAGTTTTGAAAAAACAAACCTTTATTACATTTTATTTTCCTCTCATTCTTCAGCCCACAGGCCAAAAGCAGCTTTTGTCTACATTCCACTCATGTGACTGACTTCCAGTCAGAGCCCAGTCATCTTTCCAAAAGGAATACTTATCATAGCTCCCATATTTCTCATTGGGAAATATGAGAGATAGCTCCCATATTTCTCAATGTAAGTAAGACTCCTAGAAGTCTATCTTAGCATCCAAAGATTCCAGAAATATAGATTAGGTTTCAGTGGTTTTCAAATGATCCCTTTGAATTTATATATTGATAAGCTCATTAAAAACTCAACTCATTACTTTCAGTACCATCTTGTAGGCTAAGTACCTATCATATATAATTAGAACCTCATGAGAATAAAAAAAAATCCACATAAAAATGAAAATACTACCAAATGTTAGCCTTAATGTGACACTACTTTCAGAACTCAGAGAATCATTGCTACTGGCCAGGTGAGATGGCTCATACCTGTAATCCCAGCTACTCAAGAGGCTGAGGCAGGAGGATCACTTGAACCTGGGAGGCGGAGGTTGCAATGAACAGAGATTGCACCACTGCACTCCAGCCTGGTAACAAGAGCAAGACTCCATCTAAAAAAAAAAGCATTGCCACAGAAACAGAGCTTAGATTCCCCCAGAATCTAGCTGGGTAAGAGAAACCCCTTCATTTCTGTGCATAAATAAAGGATGAGTAAGAGTTAGTTAAGTGAAGGAGAATGAAAGGGGAGAAGGATGATTCCAGGCAGAGTTCCAGAACATGAGAAAGGTCAAAGAAAGGAATGCTCTTGTAGGTTTAAAAGTAATTACATATGGCTCAACTGGAAAGGTTGAGAGGAAAATGGCGAGAGTTAAATCTGGAGGGGTGAACTGGAGATAATTATTAAGCCCTGCATTTTATGTTAAGGAGTATAGACTTTATCTTGAGAGAAGGGGAGCTACCAACGTGTATCAGATGAGGCAGAACAATATCATTTCCTGCTTTAGAAAGATCATTCTGGCTGCAAGACAAAGGACGGAGGAGGGCAAGGCTAGGGGGAAGGTGTGCTAGATATTTTCTGTTTGCATCTCCATATACAGTAAGTCCTCAATGTCATCGATAGATTCTTGGAAACCGTGATTAAGGGAAACAACATATAAAGAAACCAATTTAGCTGCAGTCTAATTGATATAAATAATTAAGTTCCTATGGCATATTTCTGGTCACAAAACATCATCAAATATCTAAATAAAGACTCAAAACACTTCTAATATTAAACCTTGAAATATAATAAATGTGAGCTATACATACATTTAAGAAAGATTAATAAAAACAAGTATAAGATAATTATTTTCCCAATTATTCCAGGTCAGGGTTACAGGTGGCCAGAGCCTATCCCAGCAGCACAGCACAAAGCAGGAACCAGTCCTGAACAGGACGACGTTCCCTCACAGGGCAAACTCTCCCACACGCCACACTCACTCAGACTGGGACCATTTAGACACACCAGTTCACCCAATGTGCACATTTTTGGGATGTGGGAGGAAACCAGAGTACCCAGAGAAAACCCACGCAGTCATGGGGAGAATGTCCAGACTTCCCACACAGTGGCCTCTGCCAGGAATCTATTTTTTCATCAACGTTATAATGAAACGTCGTTGAAGATAATGACATTATTCGAAGACCTGCTGTACTCCCTCTACTCTACCTGCTGCATATCCCAAAAGTTTGACCTATGTGGGCTCCTGCTGGACTCCTTTGCCCTCTGGCTTTTGGTCGAATCCAGCACTGGGAGATAGCAGTAGGAGATCAGAGGTCGGGGGAAAGACAGGTCCAAGAATTTATCCCCCATCTCCCTCCCTAGCGAGTCTTTGTGTGAGGACACTTCTCTCCACCAAAGGTCACTGCTCTTAGCAGACAGCATCTGCCACACAACTGCCCTCTTCAGATTCTGGTAATCAAATCACTCCCACCCCATCCCTTGTTACTACCTTTGGGTAGTGATGATTAGCTAGCTGTTGCTAACTAGCACTGGGGAAACTTCGTATCCCTTTTTGGTCTCCCTAAACCCTGCACTCATTTTGTAAATGATTCCTCTATTAAGCACTCCTCAAATTATCTAGTTTGAGTGTGCCATCTGATTCCTGCAGGACTCTCATACAGAAAGAAACCAGGAATAGTATGGTAGCTAGCATTTATTGCCTCCCAGGCATTCTTCTAAGCAGTTTATATATATTAACTCATTTAATTCTCACAGCAACCCTAAGAAGTATCCCTCCTTTACAGATGTGGAATCTGAGATACAGAGAGATTAAGGCGATTAAGTAATTTTCGCAAAAATGCACAGCTAGTGAGCCAGAATTCAAATCTACATAGTCTGTTTCCAGAACCTGTGTTCTTAACTACTAGGCTCTTCTGGTGAGGTAAGTTGATGGTGTAAATTGTAGCAATAGGCCGGGCACGGTGGCTCACGCCTATAATCCCAGCACTTTGGGAGGCTGAGGCAGGCGGATCACAAGGTCAGAAGATGGAGACCATCCTGGCTAACACGGTGAAACCTCGTCTGTACTAAAAATGCAAAAAATTAGCCGTGAGTGGTGGCGGGCACCTGTAGTCCCAGCTACTCGGGAGGCTGAGGCAGGAGAATGGCATGAACCCGGGAGGCGGAGCTTGCAGTGAGCCGTGCCACTGCATTCCGGCCTGGGCGACTGAGCGAGACTCCGTCTCAAAAAAAAAAAAAAAAAAAAAAAAAAATTGCAGCAATATCAATGGAATGGGGAAAAATGAAGAAATTTAAGAGAGATTGTTGCTAATCCCAGGAGGATCAATTGAGAGCAAGAAGCAATGAGATGCATTGGTTATGAATACAGATTTTTTTTGAAACCGAGTCTTGCTCTGTTGCCCAGGCTGGAGTGCAATGGCACGATCTTGGCTCACTGCAACCTCCACCTCCTGGGTTCAAGTGATTCTCCTGCCTCAGCCTCCCCAGTAGCTGAGATTACAGGCACTTGCCACCATACTTGGCTACTTTTGTAATTTTTTAGTAGAGACGGGGTTTCACCACGTTGGTCAGGCTGGTCTCAAACTCCTGACATCAGGTGATCCACCTGCCTCAGCCTCTCAAAGTGCTGGGATTGCAGGCGTGAGCCACCGTGCCAGATTTTTTTTTTTTTTTTTTTTTTTTGAGATGGAGTCCTGCTCTTGTCACCTGGGCTGGATGAGGCCTCAGCCTCCCAAGTAGCTGGGATTACAGGCGCCCACCACCACGCCTGGCTAATTTTTTTTGTTTGTTTGTTAGCAGAGACGGGGTTTCACCATGTTGGCCAAGCTGGTCTCAAACTCCTGACCTCAGGTGATCCACCTGCCTCGGCCTCCCAAATAAAGTGCTGAGATTACAGACGTGAGCCACCACACTTGGCTCTTAATAAATCTTTATTAATAAATCATCCCAGAGAAACAGAGGGGCATCTGTTGGAATTTAGAAATATTAGCTCTAAAGTGCCATCCTCTGTGGCTAAGGACCACCCTGAGATCAAACCAGCCCTTCCTTTCCTTTGGATGCCCACAGTACTTTTGTTGTTTTTATGACTGTCTTTAACTCTGATATCACATTTATTGGTTTATATGTCTCTCTCCCCGCCACGCTCCACTAGTCCTGATTTATACCCTTATCCTTAGTTACTCTTATCATATGAAGCACATAGTAACTATAATATTTGTTGAATGAATGAATGACTCAGTAGTCCTAGGAAATTATTCCCTGAGTGCCATTGCACTCCAGCCTGGAGACAGAGCGAGACTCCATCTCAAAAAAAAAAAAAAAGGGCTTGCTGGGACTGGGCGCAGTGGCCCGTGCCTGTAATCCCAGCACTTTTGGGGGCCAAAGTGGGCGGATCACCTGAGGTCAGGAGTTCGAGACCAGCCTGGCCAACATGGTGAAACCCCATCTCTACCAAAAACACAAAAATTAGCCGGGTGTGGTGGCGGGCGCCTGTAGTTCCAGCTACTCGGGAGGCTAAGGCAAGAGAATTGCTTGAACACGGGAGGCAGAGGTTGCAGTGAGCCAAGATTGTACCACTGCACTCCAGCCTGGGTGACAGAGCAAGACTTCGTCTCAAAAAGAAAAAAAAAAAAGGGCTTGCTTGCTGGAGGGGGTTTGCCCTTTTTGCCCCTTCTGTTTTTTTCCACCTTGTGGGGATGCAGCATTCCTCCCCTCCAGAGAATGCAGCAACAAGGTGCCATCTTGGAAGCCGAGAATAGCCCTCACCAGACACCAGTTGTGATGGAGCCTTTCCAGCCTCCAGAACGGTGAGGAAATAAATTTGTGCCATTTATAAATTTCCCAGTCTTGGGTATTTTGTTATAGCAGCACGAACAAAGATAAGTGGAGTCCTTTGGAAAAGAAAACAAGTGAAGGAAGGGAAAGGGGTGACCCTGATCCTAGTAGTCACGGGATATTTATGCAGATCTAACTTGCTGAGGATGAGCAGTCTTATGGAACAGAAGTATTTCTAGAATCATATTTTTAATATAATGTAAAGAAATCTGCTCATGTGATGGGTAAAATATATACATACATATGCATATTGTACACACACACACACACACACCTATGTTGAAAATAGATACTTATTTTTAGCTACTGTTCTTTTAAAGAGTTGGTTTATTGAGTCATACAGAGACAACCCAAGTATTTAATGTAGACAATTAATAGCTGATTCAAAGACATCCTCTATATCCACTGTGCAAAGCAGAAGCACATCATTAAGGAGGGGCTAGAGGCCTCCCTTTCTATAGGCACAATTTTTATTCAGGCAGTTCTTGCAAAAGCTGGGAGTTGGAAAAACAGCTCCCTGGCTGGGGATTGTGGCTCATGCCTGTAATTTGAGAGATTGAGGTGAAAGGATCACTTGAGGCCAGGAGTTCAGGTCCAGCCTGGGCAGCATAGCAAGATCCTATCTCTCAAAAAAATTGTTTTTGAATTATCCAGGCATGGTGGCATGTGCCGGAGTCCTACCTACTTGGGAGGCTGAGGTGGGAGCATTGCTTAAGCCCAGTAGTTCAAGTTTACAGTAAGCTATGATTGCACCACTGCACTCCAACCTGGGTGACAGAGTGAGACCCTGACACTGCCCCTCACCCCCAAAAAGAAAAGAAAAACAGTTCCAATAGGTGCACAATAGTGGACTCTGTGTACTGTTACCAACTCATTCTTGAATAAAAATAGGGAAAAGAATTCTCCAACTTAAGCAGACTGCAGAGGTTTTAGGAAAGGATTTAAATAAGACCTTGGGCAGGACTTTAAATTTGTGATGGATTAAACAGTTTTCTTCACAGACCTCTCTAGAACTAGCTAGACTATGATTTCTCCATTCTCTCAATGTCCTTCCAAAATACCATCATTACCACCACCCTTCAGCTAAAACATCTAAGATATCAGCAACTTCCTTCTCTAGGTATCATCCCATCTGTTCAGAATGAGCATTCAGTTCTCTTCATTCAAAAAATGGGCATTGGATACCCTCAATGTGCCAGAACCTGTGTGGGACCCAGGGATTGAAAAGGAAACAAAAGTTTCTTCCCCAGCCTCCAGAAGCTCACTACTAGTGGTGGCAAAGACTCACATAACTAGCTGGGTCACCTAACACTCTGTATCTTAAAGGATCTCCCAGTAGTATCCCATAAAACACTGGGTGCAGCTGCCAAGGCCAGAGGAGGTTGAAACGTGGATAGTTGAGAGAGGTCCTCTTCTTTGCTTCTCTTACTGCCAGTGCTGGAGTGGGTTCCTTTGAATGTGTCCCATGAGATGTGATGGGGGCTGTGTTTCCAGCACCAGTCCGTATTCTTGCTATCAGTGTGAATCCCTGCTCAGGTTTCGGAGGCTCTTCAGGATGTGAAGGAAGACAATACCCTATTCCAGTGCTACACTCAGCCAAGAATTACCTTGCTCCTTCCTCCTTACTGCATTGTAAATTGACCCTCATAGCCATTTTCCCAGATCCAAGCCTGCTTAGTTAGAATAGATGCAAATTCCAGTATCACTGACAGATCCCAAGCCACTGTTCCCCTTCAGTACCTGTCCTGATTCCTGAGTTAGTTCATTGCTTCCATCTATTTCCATTTTCTTGGTAACTGTATTCATTCAAGAAGGATTTTTACTAGGCAGAAGTACAACGTAGAGGTTAAGGGTGGAAATTCTGGGAGTTCAATCCCAGCTGTGTGTTTACTAACTGTATCACCTTAGGCTGATTAACTGTCCTCTTTGTTTCCTCATCATAAATTGGGGATAATAATATTACTATAAGGATAATAATAGAACCTGTCTCATAAGGTCGTTGTGAGGATTAAATTGATGAATATATAAAGGGCTTAGAATAGTGCTTGGAACATACTAAGAGCAATATAAATGTTAGCTAGAATTGATCTAAGTTCTAATATTAACTCATTTAATCCTCACAATCACCCTAAGGGGTTGGTACATTTATCAATGAGAGATTTTGTAACAGAAGTTTTAAGTAAAACAGTGGCTAAGTAACTTGCCCGAGCCTCTGACAGTACTGCGTGAGCAAAACAGGCAAGATCTCTGTTACCATGGAAACTTCATTAAACAAATGAAATAATTTCATGATGATAAATGCAATGAAGAAAACAAAATAAGATGAAGGTAGGCTGGGCGCGGTGGCTTACGCCTGTCATCAATCCCAGCACTTTGGGAGGCAGAGGCGGGCGGATCACCCGAGGTCAGAAGTTTGAGACCAACCTGGCCAACATGGCGAAATCCTGTCTCTACTAAAAATACAAAAATTAGCCAGGCATGGTGGCACATGCCTGTAATCCCAGCTACTCTGGAGGCTGAGGGGGGAGAATCGCTTAAATACGGGAGGCAGAGGTTGCAGTGAGCCGAGATCATGCCATTGCACTCCAGCCTGGGCAACAGAGCAAGACTCCATCTCAAAAAACAAAACAAAACAAAAAAGATGAAGGTACGTGATATGGTCACTTCTCTAAGGAAGTGACATTCCAGGGACTTGTTGCCCTTTCCTGCTACTGGCCTGTGTTCAGAGCCACTGTGGTTTACCTCAACACACTTCAGTAATTCTGCATCTTGGTGAAGCTACTGGAGTCTCATTTCCTTTGTTTAAGGAGGTCAGCAAACCCCTTAATGGCCATTTGCCTACTGCTTATTTGTTTTACTTCACAGGAAAATGTATTCTGCATCATTGGACAACCTACTCCACAGATAACCAGAAAATTACAATACGGCACAGGAAGTTCTATGGCAAAGGAAAGGAAAAGGGACTGTGACTTTCCAGAGAAGGTGCCTAACTGAGCTTGGTGGACAGAGGAGTACAAAGAATAGCATATGCAGAGGCTCTCATCTAAAGTGTGCCCCCAAAAATAATAAATAAATAAATACATACATAAAGTGTGCCCTGGTCATCTTCTCAATGAAAGCTTGCCTCTCATTTTTCTGGTAGCCCTATAGTTTCAAAATACTGTTTACTTTGTGTGTGAAGGTGGAGGAAACAGGCACTTCAGGATATTGTAGGCAGTAGTGCCCATGAGGAGGCCCTCATACTTCTGCTGGGATCTCTTGGGTACCTCAAGTGTTTCTATCTTCCACCAGGACACTGAGGGGGCAGGGCACGGGAGAGTTTTACTCTCAGGCTGCTGCTAGCTCATATAGCACCTGGATTCCTTTCCTAGGCTGCTGTCACAAAGTACCACAAAACTGGGTGGCTTCAAAAAACAGAAACAGATTCTCTTAACAGTTCTGGAGCTGGAAGTCTAAAATCAAGGTGTCAACAGGGCTGGATGCATCTGGAGGCTCTGAGGGAGCATCTGCTCCATGCCCACCTCTTTGCCTGTGGTGGCTGCCAGCAATCCTTTGCATTCCTTGGCTCATGGCTGCAGTGCTCCAATCCCTGACTCCGTCCCTGGAAAGCCTTCTTCCCTTTGTCCCTCTGTCTGAATCTCCCTCTCATCTCTTTTCTAAAGATATCAGTCATTGGATTTAGGGTCTACCCAAATGCAGTATGGCCTCATCTTAACTTGATTACATCTGCCAAGATGCTATTTCCAAATAAGGTCACACTCACAGGTACCAGAGGTTAGGGCTTCAACAAATCTTTTGGGAGGATACAATTCAACCCATGACTGCATCTTTGTGCAGAATGGAGACAGTGTCCCCTCTGGATGGATGCTGCCCCTCTGCTCATGGCTTAGTGAGGAGACAGCACCCTTGTGTGAACTACACCAAAGAGCCCTTTCTCCTCGTGCAGCCCCACACCAGGACACAAGGCTTTGCACTTGGAATCTAGGCTGATTTCAACCCCCATTTAGCCTCCCTCTGGCCTTCTCAGCAGGACACAGCCTGTTCAATCATATGTACTGACCTTTGACTACTCTGCCCTCAGCTGGCTGCTTCCATTCTGCCCCTCCCCACATTCCTACCCATCCTATTCCTTCCATCCCCATATCCTGAGGGTATAACCCATTCTCATTCTCAGTCCAGTTTTTGGATGTCTTTTGTGGAATGATCTGATTCTGTAGCTCCTGTGACTAGCTGGTATGTTTGCCTGGACATCTATTCTCTTCTCTTCTGGAAACAGCACCCTAACTTTCCTTTGGGGCAACCATCCCTCTCCCACTTGCAGTTCATCTGGTTTGGGTGGGACTGACCCCACATTCCAACTTGAGATTGGCATAAAATCTACTGTTGGCCAACCAGAACACCCCATCCCCTGGCATAATGATTAATCCCAGACTATTCTAAACATGACCGGGACTTTTGCCAAAACTACTGAAGGAGAGGCATTCTCTCTCTGTCCAGATGGCTATACGAATAGGATAAGCCTGGAGTGGCCTGAGAATAAAGCTGACCCAGAGAAAAGTGATGCTGAGAGAAAGAGAGAATCCTGATAATATAATTTAGTCACCTGCTTCTATCTATGCCTAAAGCTAGATATAGCCCTGGACTTTATAAGTAACATGAGCTAACAAATTTCCCTCCCACCATGATCCCCTTTTACTGTGTGACTACTAAAAGTGGGTCTATGTCCCTTGTAATTGAAAGAATCCTATACAGGGATTCTTTAAAATGCCAAGAAAGAAAGAAAGGAAAGAAAAGAAAGAAAAGGAAGAAAGGGAAGGAAAGGAAGGAAGGGAAGGAAGGAAGGAGGAGGGAGGAGGGAGGAAGGAGGAAGGAGGAAAGAGGAAGGAGGGAGGGAGGAAGGAAGGAAAGAAGGAAGGGGAGGAGGGAGGAGAGAGGAAGGAGGAAGGAAGGAAGGAAGAAGGAGGAAGGAGGGAGGAAGGAGGAAGGAAAGAGGGAGGAAGGAGGAAGGAAAGGAAGGAAGGAAGGAAGGAAGGAAGGAAGGAAAGAGGGAGGAAGGAGGAAGGAAAGAGGAAGGAAGGAAGGAAAGGAAGGAAGGAAGGAAAGGAAGGAAGGAAGGAAGGAGGGAGGAAGGAGGAAGGAAAGAGGGAGGAAGGAGGAAGGAAAGAGGAAGGAAGGAAGGAAAGGAAGGAAGGAAGGAAGGAAGGAAAGAGGGAGGAAGGAGGAAGGAAAGAGGAAGGAAGGAAGGAAAGGAAGGAAGGAAGGAAGGAAGGAAGGAAGGAAGGAAGGAAGGTATTCCAATCTCTGAATGCATCTCTGACACCTCCATTATCTCTGCTCTGTGCTTCCAAAGCTCTGTGTCCTCCCTGGCCCACTAGGGTCTCCATGCCTGAGTCCTGGCAGATGAGTAGAAGTTAACGAGGCTAAGAAAGGGGAAAGGTTTCCTAGCACATCATGGTGGAGATAGGTGTCAAATTGTACTGAATATCCCGCCTACTTAGACTTATTAAACTTTTTGAGGAGAGGCGGGGGTAGGGAGTAGGTTCTGCCCCTTCCTGGGGCTGCGAGTTCTGTCTACATTTGGCTTCATTTTCCTGTGGGCTCTCTACTTTCCAGCTCAGCAGCCTTGTTCCCACGTCCCGTCCAGCAGTGTATCTTAAATCTCCGCTATGAGCTAACACTGAGCTAAGCTGCTGGGAGGCACACATTGCCCCTTGTTATTCTCTGCAACCTCTACACCACCTAGCAGAGAGCCACAGCCCAGCAGGTCTCCAGAAGTGCACACTAATAGGCACTTGCTGACCTCTTGCAATGTCAGTCCTTCCTTTACCATGAAGCCTTCCCTGACTGTTGTAGTCCATCCTGATCTCCCCCTTTCCTGAGTCCATCATGAGCTATTGCATCATATTGTGTCTCTTGTTGCATTGGTGCTGGACCTGTTTCCCAGTTCCTCTTAAATATTTCTGAATGCAAGAATCTCTACCCAAAGTTCTTTTTTTTTTTTTTTTTTTTTTGAGACAGAGTATCACTCTGTCGCCCAGGCTGGAGTGCAGTGGAGAAATCTCGGCTCACTGCAACCTCTGCCTCCTGGGTTCAAGCAATTCTCCTGCCTCTGCCTCCCCGGTAGCTGGGATTACAGGTCCCACCATCACATCTGGCTAATTTTTGTATTTTTAGTAGAGATGGGGTTTTGGCATGTTGGCCAGACTGGTCTTGAACTCCTGATTTCAAGTGATCCACTTGCCTTGGCCTCCCAAAGTGCTGGGATTACAGGCACGAGCCACTGCACCCAGCCTCCCCTGTCCAAAGTTCTTAGCACAAACTCAGGAAAGAGTCACTTTACAAATGATATACAATTCAGAAGAATTTTAATGCATATACCATCATTGCCACTATAATAAAGATAGAAGATACATTAAGAAAATTCAGTATCGATAAAACAGATCAACACAGAACAAGGAAACACCATAGATATTTGTAAATGAGATCTCCTCTTTTGCTACTGTGTATATATATTCCTTTATATTTATACAAACTCACAACACATGACACTTCATATTTCATATGCCACTGAGAAGAGGTGTCAGTATACAGAACATAGGAAGAATAAAAAAGCATGAGAACATCTGCTTAGTTAGAATCGAATGAGGAGAAACGTGAGAGCTATTGCTCCTCTCTCTGCTCAGGCCTGCTGAGAGGCAACTCCAGTTTTTGCTAATTGTTCCTCCTGAGGAATTCTGCTCATACTGCTATGGTGCATCTCCTAGGTTGGCATGAGACCAGCCTGGCCCCCAGTTGAATAAATTAGAAAGAGCAGCTGGGGGAATTGAAGATGATATGCAAATTGCATAAGGTGCCATCTCTCTGTGTGGCCGCAGAGATAGATCATCTGCCCCTGGCTCCTTGATCTGAGGGAAGCCTCTGCTGCTCAACCTGCTCCAGGGTTTAATTTTGTTGGGGTTGTGGGGCTGACAACAATGTGTTCCTTTCCTTCCTTCTCTCCCACAAGCAAAGGGAGTCACATGTAGACAAAACAGATGTTTAGGTTTTCTCTTCAGCAGCCTTCCTCTTGCTCCCCTCTATCACCCCCAGATAGGTGAAGTTCAGAATTAGGACTGCCTCCTGCAGGGGGTATAGACCCTCCCCTGTTCTGAGACTAACCCTGCCATTTACTGCCTTCTCTATTTGGCCTTGGATAGGTTGCTTCACTGACGCAGGCCTCAGTTTTCCTCATCTGTACTGGAAATAATAAAACCCACCTCACAGTGTTGTGTTAAAGATCATCAGGGCATGGATGGGAAAGCGCTTTGGGAACTGTAAAGTGCCGAACACATGATCGATGATTTTTGTTATAATATTTGAATCATGGTGCATACAAACTCTCCTGCCTGCTCCTCCTGGGCCCCAGCCCCATCACAGCTCACTGCTCTGTTCATCCAGGCCCAACATGTAGTGGCTGATTCTTCTTGGCTGCTTTTAGCCTCCAGAAGTTTCTCTGAAGCCAACCAAACCTCTGGGTGTAAGGCATCTTGGCCCTGGTATTTCTAGATGAGGTTAAAGTAGGAATTCCTGGGACAGGAATGTGTATTGAGGTGGAGGGAAGGAGCTGAAAGAAGGAGGGGATCCTTGGAAAGGGCTCTGGGAGGGGTGTATTCGGTTTCATTCGGAGACGAATACCATCTACCCCCCTAGACTCTCAACAGTGGCTCCACCTTAAATGTCCACAGCATTTCACTTTCTAAAATGTACTTTTATTTGACTCTCATAACTATTTTGTGAAGTAGGAAAGATTGTCAGCCTCATTAGGTGAAAATAAGTTGGTTCAAGATCACACAGTTAGTATGCTGCAAAGTCAGGACTCAAACCCAGGTCTCTGGAATCCTGGTTTTCTGAGTGTTGGAGGGCACCTCTAACGAAGGCTCTGGAGCACTCTAAACTCTCATTCTGGGCTCATTCCTCACTCCTGGAGGCTGATCTCTGGGGGAAGGAGGAAGTGCAGGAGGTACCTTTCTGTCAGATGACTGGTGGCAGACCCTACTTTAACCCAGCCAAAAAGCTCATGCTACAGAGCTGCTCATGGCATTTTCCTGGACACTCCTCCCTTGGACCTGACTGGATTCTTCTACCCTGATCCACTTGGTAAGTCCAGGCTCCATCTCCTACTTACACAACACCCCTTCTCTTGCTCCTTTGCTCATGGTGTTTACACTGGCTTTCTCCAGTCTCTGGTTCTCAGTCCCCTTACAAAGATCCTGGATTAGATTTGCCTGCCTAGCTCTGCCTGATTGGGATTACACATTGTGTAATGCCAACATCACACGTTCGGCATCTACAGTGTGTGCACGGCACTGCACTAAGGGTTTTACACCCATTCTCCATTTAATTCTTTCAACAGCCTCGTGAAGTAGGCATTATTACTTCATTTACATATGAAGTAACTGAGGCTCACTGAGGCTCTGGGAGTCATCTTCCCAAAGTTACAAAACTAGTTAGTGATGAAGATCCAAGAATTGAACCCAGGTCTGTCAGACTGTAAGCCCTGTAGGCTTAACTACTCTGCCTTATGACCTTCTGAAACCTCATCCTGTGGTCTGATGCTTACAGGGGTTGGAAGATAGTTTACTACATGAAATCCTTTTAGTTTCCAGGCTTTTAGCTGCATGGCAGAGTTTGTCCTCAGAAAGATCTTGCCCAGCTCAGCCTGGCACACACTGGTCCATAAATTAAGTCCTCCCTGAGGTGGAATGCATTTCTGGCACATAAACATAGCTGCCTGGTGTCTCTTCTCAAACAAATGGGACTGTGCTCTATTCTCCACAAGTGTCAGAGATTCCTGTTTCTCTTCCTCTTGTTACTCTTTACGAACCTCCAGCCTAGAATAGTCAGGCATGGACCATCCAGACACACATTCTTAAGATGCTTTCTGGCAGCCTCAGAAACCAGGACCATACGCCTGGCTAAGTGATGAGGGGGTCACACAGCCTTGGCTCTTTTCACTGTACCCAAAAAGAAAGGAAGCTTTAGTAATGAAAGGATTGCTGCCAAAATCCTGTTTGCCCCTTGCAACTCTTACAGAAAACAGCCACAGAATCCCAAGGCATCAGCACCAAGAGAGCCTGTAGAAACTATCTGGTCTAAGCTCCTGAAGCCCAGAGATAAGAATGACTTAACCCAAGCTGCACAGCCTCTTAAGAGTCCACTGTTAACCCCAGAAAGAGATGCAGTTGAATCTGAAAGGAGACACGAATCCTAATCCTACTGCTCAGGGACTTGCTGACTTACTTCGCTGTCTATTAGCCTTTCTGTGACATGATTTTCTACGAAGCAAAGTCTTTTATTCAAGTCTCCCAGAGATTTCCTATTTAAGCGTTTGCTATTTGGCCACTTAAAAAAGACAGAAGAGAAGTAAACAGAAGCATATACCACCCAACTCAGTCCAGTCAGTAGATGTCACTGAGATGGCTGAGAAATAGGAACGGATGTGGAGAAAGGAGTGGCAGTGGAGTTAGCTGTTTTGTCTACCTGCTGGATACCTGGGAAGCCAGACTCTGTGCGGACAGTGATCCCTAGTCATAGGAACCTTTGCCTGTGCTGTCATCAGTGTCCACGGAGAACTGCTTCTCACCTTGAGAAATCCCTCTTCTTCGTTCCTTCAGGTACAAGAAGAGAGGATGGAGACAAGGGTAGGCTTCTTTTCCAGATTATACATTCTGGATCAGAAAGTCTGTATCAGTGGGATTTTCTGAAAGGCCCAGTTTTTTTTTTTTTTTTTTTTTGAATTTCCGTGCTTTGGAGCTAGAAGGATATATAAATGAGAAAACTGAGAACAAAAGAGGAGACAATATATTTTTGGTTGCAAGTAATAAGAACCTAACTCCAACAAGCACAGCAAAGGGGGTTTTTATTAGAAAGATACGCTGAGCTTTCTATCAGAATCAAAGGAAGAGGTGATCAGCCAAGCCTCCAAACCAGAATCAGGATCTGGAAAACCAGAGGCCACACTCTTTCTCACCTTATGTCTCTGCTGCCCTCTGCCTAATGGCCTTGTTTTCACTTACTATAGACCAGAATTTACACAGGGGTGGAGAATAAGCCATCACAGCTTTAGACCTTATATCTTCAAATATTTGCCACTCAAATGGAAAAAGAATAGGTCCAGCTTTTTACAAAAATCTTAGGGAAGGATTCTGATGGGCCCTGCTTGATCACATGCTCCGTTTATTGACAGTCTTCACTAGAATCACCTGGTTTGGGTTAGGGAGTAGCAGTACTACTAAAGAAGACATTACTATTTCTGGAAGAAACAAGGAGAGAGGTGATAGCTGCTTATTACAGGAAATTATTTACCAGAGATCCTATAGCAAGTTAGGAGCGGACTCAGGGCTAGAAACAGAATCAATAAAATAGGTATTAATAATAATGGAAGTCTCTGAATTCTCTTCGTTTCTTTCCTTTTCTTTTCTCTTTTTTTTTTTTTTTTTGAGAGGGGGACAGGGTCTTGCTCTGTCACCCAGGCTGGAGTGGCACAGTGTACAATCATGGCTATGGCTCACTGTATTCTTGACCTCCAGGGCTCAAGCAATCCTCCCACCTCAGCCTCCCAAGTAGCTGGGACTATAGGTGCAGGCTACCATGCCCAGTTAATTTTTTGTATTTTTTGTAGAGACAGGGTTTCACTATCTTGCCAAGGTTTGGATTGTTTTCGCGTGGGATACTGAAGTAAACCTCAGTGTTACTGAGCCGTTGATTTATTTAGATTTTTAAGAGATTGCCATTGAGGCTGGATGCGGTGGCTCATATGTACAATCCTAGTGACTCAGGAGGCCAAGGCAAGAGGATCGCTTGAGGCCAGAATTTGAAACCAGCTTGGGCAACATAGCAAGACCCTGTCTCTATTAAAAAATATATATATATATATGATGTTACTCCTGTGAGAGAGAATGGACTAGAGTGGAGTAATTATGTGAGTAGGGAAATGTTAGGAACTCTGTGGTAGCTCTCTAGGACAGAAAACAATGGTGGCCTGGACCAAGGTCATCGCAATGAAAATGGAGGAAAATGATCAGATTTGAGATATATTTAGAAGTAAAACCCTAGGATCTGCTGCTAGATTAGACAAGGAGGCTAAGAAAAAGAGAAAAATCAAAGAATTAAGGATGAGTTTTCTGTGAAGACTGGGGTTCAAACAAGTTTGGGGGCAGAATCAAGAGTTTCAATTTGGACATGTTAAGTTTCAGACATGAAAATGTCCAGTAGGCTCTTAGGTACACATGTTATTATCAAAGACTTGACATCTAAAGCCTTGGGACTACACGAATACATTAAGGAAGGAAGTACAGTTAGAACAGAAGATCCAGCTGTTCTTGGAGCCACCTTTTCTGTATATACTGAATCTTTCTGCTGGGCTTCTGGCCAGGAACTTCAGGTAGGAATTACAGCCATTATCTACAGTGAATCCTGTGAAATGAGAAGTCAGATTCGTCCCTCGGGGATAGCTAAGAAGTATCCAAATGGACTGTTTAACAAGCATCAAAACTTCTTCATCTAGAGGTGTCTCGATTCCTCCAAAGTAAATCCTTTAGATAACTACTAAACAAATGATAAGACTGCCCTGCCCTAAACGATTTTGCCACTTGTCTTTGGTGATATCATCAGAGCCATGTTTTAAGACCCCAGGACATCTACCAGACTTAGTTTCAGAGGACTGAGGATGCTTCCTGTGATAGACTGAAATATTGGTCACTATATTTTGTAGCTCTTCCCATAAAGAGATGTCATCTATTTCTCCCTTTTTTTTTTTTTTTTGAGACTGAGTCTGGCTCTATTGCCCAGGCTGAAGTGCAGTGGTGCGATTTAGGCTCACTGCAACCTCCTCCTCCCGGGTTCAAGCAATTCTCATGCTTTAGCCTCCCAAGTAACTGGGATTACAGATGCCCGCCACCACGCCTAGCTAATTTTTGTATTTTTAGTAGAGATGGGTTTTCACCATGTTGGCCAGGCTGGTCTGGAACTCCTGACCTCAAGTGATCTGCATGCCTCAGTCTCCCAAAGTGCTGGGATTACAGGCGTGAGCCACTGAGCCCAGCCCTATTTCTCCATTTCTTAAAACTGGGCTTGGCCATGGAACTTGTGGTTCATCAGTGAGACATTTGCAAATGTGATGGAAACAGAGCTTGAAAAGTGCTTCTGTGTTGGATCTTGCCCTCTCTTGCTTGGAGGAAACTCCTGCTACCACATGGACAAATCTGGGCAACCTTCTGGAGGATGACACCCCAGGGAGAAAGGCCTCAACAGCCCCAGTCATCTCAGCTGGGACCCCAGACATGTGGATGTAGCTATCCTAGACCATCCTGCCTCAGCCAGAAGAACCACCCAGCCAACCCACAGAATCATAAGAAATGATACATATTTGTTGTTTTAAGCCTATAGGTTTTGGAGTGGTTGGTTATGTCCTTCAGAAAACAACAATGAACTCCTAGCCAGGCAGTCTAAGAATGTTTCACAGGTAGAGATGTTCTTTCTCCTATCCTCACTTTTCTTGGGGCATTTGTATTTGATCAGCCATCAAAGGTTAGTACTAAAAGATGAAGCTTAGTTGAGGAATGTAAAGCAATGGCCAGCAGGTAGCAGAGATATTTGGGAGCAGTAGACTCTTCCAAGAGCACCTGAAACAGTTTCTCAAAGGTGATTCTGGTTTCCCAGTTGAGTGTTCTCACAGCATCATGTGCCTTTCCTTTAGAGTACTTTGTAATTATATTTGGGTGATGATTTGACAATGTCTAGACTAAATCATGAAGCTATATGTTTCATGAAAGCAAGAACTGTGTCCAGTTTGCCACTACTTGTATCCTGGCACATAATATATATTCATTTGTTGAGAAAATAAATGAATAAATAAATTTGAATTTTGTCTACTTCATATAGTGGATCAGGACCTTAAAAAACCATCATTTAACGGTATTTATATCTCATGGACTAGTGTTTTGCATCTACTTCCAGTCACAGGATGCTTCTTGATTCCCCAACTATGGCAGGTAATTGGGTGTAGGCTTGGGGTAGGGAATCTGAAATCAATGAGATCCCGGGACACTGATTATTGTGTAGTTCTTTCCCCTTCCCCAAAACTGTTGGCAAACAAAGCCAAACAAACATTCCTCAGGATACTCCAGAAAACTCGATAGCCAAGCAAGGAGCTTAGTGGCTGGCAGGGGCAGGTGATATGAGTTGGGGAGTCAGGTCTGGAGAATGGTCTTATTCTGTGGATGTTATAAGGCTTCGGTCACCAGGCAATTGTGGTTATTTAATTAACTGAGGTTATTTAACTCTAAGACTCTTTGGGAGCCTGGTACTACCAGAGGGTATATCCCATCTACCCTTCTTCTAAGACAATCTGAAGAAAAAAATTTGAAAGAGCATGAGTCAGACAAACGAGGGTTCAAATGATGCTAGTGGGTGACTTGAGCGTGTTAACTTTTCCAGGGCTGTTTCCTTGACTGCCAAATTGGGATAGTAATATTTTAGAAACAGCATCTCCATTAGATCATAGGACCTTGCAGGCAGGGATCATTTTTTTTCATGTGTATTTATCTAGTGCTTAATAATGCTAGGCCCTAGTCGATACTCAAATAGCTAAGTGTCTTCTTAGAAGTGATCCAGGACCTAGTCCTGGCTCCATCACTGCAGTACTCTCAGAATAATTAGGAGATTTCCTTCCATTCCTTGGATGTCAACCTTCCCTTCTATAAAATAGGAGCCTGGAACAGATCTTCTCTAAGCTCCTTTCCAGATCTGATAATCAATGAGTCTGTGACCATTCAGTACACTCTACTCCACTGCTGCTCCTAGAAGTTAATAATGCTATAGACTGAGGAGACAAAAAGTCACGAATCACTTCTTATTTACAGATACACATGCATTTAAAATAGATGTAAACAAACACAATACTGTGTCGCACTTTTGGCCACTTTTGCCTCTTTAGAAGTCAAGAGGGTTTTGTTGTTGTTGTTGTTTGTTTGCTTGTTTTGTTTTGAGATGGAGTCTCGCTCTGTCACCCAGGCTGAAGTGCGGTGGCATGATCTCAGCTCACTGCAACCTCTGCCTCCCAGGTTCAAGCGATTCTCTGCCTCAGTCTCCTGAGTAGGGATTTCAGGTGCCCACCATCACGCCTGGCTAATTTTTGTATTTTTAGTAGAGATGGGGTTTCACCATCTTGCCCAGGCTGGTCTTGAACTCCTGACCTCAGGTGATCCGCCCACCTTGGCCTCCGAAAGTTCTGGAATTACAGGCATGAGCTGCTGCGCCCAGCCAGAAGTCAAGAGTTTTTAAATATTTTATTTGGATTGTTTAGGAAGATTAAATCCAGGACAAGTTGCCACTAACGCATATTACACAGCTTGAACCTTGGTGGCTAATTGCGCTATTACTGTGATTGATGAACACTATGCTGCAATCAGCTGGAAGCTGCTGCCTTTCATTTGACAGAAATGAGGTCACAGAGCAGGGCTTGGGAGCTGCCATCTCACAAGCAGGTCTGGTTGTCTGTTGCCCAGTAGACGAGCTTGCCACTACAACATTTAACCCTTGATTCCATCTATTGTGAAGATGCTTGTTCCCTTGAACTGGCTCCTGAGTTTTACAGAATTTGACAGTTTTAAAGAAAACGATTTGATCTTTGCCTGGATATTCAGTAGGAGAGAAAAGATTATTGGATATAGATACTAAAATATCCAGGTGTCATGAGGACCTTGGTCTGAAATCCTAGTACTAGAGTAGGTGAGTGTTAATGACCAGAAAAAAATAGTAATTATCCATGACAGTGTATACAACGTTACAGTGTAAAAATCACACCCAGAACCACTACCCTCTGAAGCAACTGTATTATACCCATGGTCAGAAAAGTTAATCAAGTCACTCTTCACAAATACCCCATTGCTGGAGCATAGAGGCTGTTCAAAGTGGAGCATGGAGGCTCCTGCTGATTGGGAGCCTGATAAGTGTTGCCTGGCAGAGGCAGATACAGGGAAAGCCAGCACTTGGGACTGGGAAGCACTGGGCATTTTCTACCCAGGCCCATGGGATCTGTTATCTCAGAGACTGACTCGCCTTTCCTCAGCATTAGACATCCATCACCTGGGATTAGTCTGAGTAGTTGAGCAATTTGTTAACAGATTAGAGATATACGTCTTTTCTCCAGTGGACTTGGAATCTGATGGCCCTGGAATTGAATCCTAATGTGGCTTTAACACTCTCTTGGTATGTGATCCAAGTCTCGTAATCTCTCTGGATCATAGTTTGTCTATAAAAGATGCAGCCCAGAATGTGGTTAACAGCACAGACCTTGGAGCCTACTGCTTGGATGTGAACTCCAGCTCAACCACTTACTTATTATGTGACCTTAGAGGTCAAGCTAGAACCTCTTTGTACCTTTGTTTCCTCATCTTCAAATGAGGCTCACTGTAGTGCCTCCCTCACAAGGTGTTGGGAAGATAAATGAGTTAATGCATGTAAAATGCTTGGAACAATGTCTAGTACAGAGTAAGCATGACATCAGAGTTGGCTAAAACAACTCTTGGATGCCAATCCTGATCTCTCAGGTTTGTTTGGTGGATCAACTAAAATGGCGAAGGTGAAAAAAAAGAGTCACCAAGTTATTAGTGCCAAAAGAGACCTTAAAGATCATCCAAATAAGCTCCCTCATTTTATAAGTAGGAAATCAAGACTCAAAAATGGAAAGTAACTCGCCCAGAGTCACAGTTGATTTAATGACAGAGTCCAGGTCTCCTGATTCCAAGTCCAAAGCTCTGTTCTCTGCATTGCATCAAAGAAAGCAACATCTTTGTAGAGCTGACTCCTTTAAAAAAAAAAAAAAAAGAGAGAGAGAGAGAAAGAGAGAGAGAGAGACAGGGTCTTACTCTGTCACCCAGACTGGAATGCAGTGGCATGATTACAGCTCACTGCAACCTCAAATTCCTGGGCTCAAGCAATCCTCCTGCCTCAGCCTCCCAAGTAGCTGGGATTACAGGAATGCACCATCACATCTGGCTAATGTTGTTTTTTTTTTTTTTTTGTAGGGTTAGAATTTGACCACATTGCCCAGGCTGGTCTCAAACTCCTGGCCTCAAGTGTTCCTCCTGCCTTGGCTTTCCAAAGTGCTGGGATTACAGGTGTGAGCCACAGCACGCTGGATGGTCCTTTTATTTAGTCATTGGACTGGTTGCTAGTTAATGTACTTCTAGGACAATGAGCCGCATTTGAAATGAAGAGAAAACTGGGGCGAGCCTCCCCCTGCCCGCTGACTTTTGAGGTGGCTGAGGATTCAGGCCATGACAGAGAAGAAAGGTTTTCTGGAATCACTGCCAGTTCCACGTCATTATTTCAGCCAAAACCAAATATGTCCCTGTGGCCAAGCAAGCTAGAATAATGAGCTAATTTATTCTGGTCTCTGAGTTTCTTTTCTATTTTTCCTCAGGTGTTTAATTAAGGGGCTTCCACCAGAAGTGGTTTCCCATGCTCTCTGGTAGAAACTAAGGTTTCACTCCTAGGAGAAAGGGGTTGGAATCAGGATCTCTGAGTTCAATTTTCTCAATTTTTTCAGGGTCATGCCACCTTAAGATTTATTTTGCTTTGAATCATACTTCTCAGTTAGACTGCTCAAGAGCAGTTAAAAGATGGATTGGAGGAAAGGGGCAGGATAGGGAGAAGACCCTGTGAAGAACAGCAGATGGAATTATAGAGGTATTTGACCTAGAGAAAAGGCAAGTCCCAGGAGTCATGATTCCTGTTCTCAAATAGTCTGAAGGTGTCACAGGGCAGAGGAAGCACAGACTGTGAAGTCTCTGACAGCAGAGCTGGTACCAACAGGGAGGGAAGAAGAAGAAGAATTTCCAGGAGGCAGATTTGAGCTTGAAGCAAGGAAAACTTTCTATGAGAGTTGACAAAGATGGTGTGGAAAATGAGCTCCTGTCCCTGCCTAGAAGGTGTGCTTTACAAGAAAGAGATTTGATTGTTAGGCTTGACAGTCACTTGTCAGAAAAAGGAAGGTTAGACCTGACTAGTCAGACTAGGTAAATTTGGGAATCCTATCAAATCTAAAATCCTCAGGTTCTAGGAGTCTAAGAACCAATAACCAATTTCACTAAGTTCCCACAGTGAAGAACCAACTGGAAAGCAGCAAAATCAGAAACTCGTGATCTGTTTCTTGATCTTGCCTGTTTCTCTTTTTCTCTGTTTGTCTTTCTGGAGCATACCTACTTGCTCTTTCATATAGCAGGAACCTCTGGCGTTTTGTAGGGGATAATCCCTTTCTCTTAAGTGTGTTTCTGACTCAGCCTTTGCTCCTTCAGCATCATTACAGAGCCTGCGCTCTCTGAAGATTAGCTCTTCCTGTCGCCACAGCAACTGCCCAGGCCCTGTGGGCATCTGTGGTAACAGGCGCAGGGCTTTGAGAGCCCAAGCTTGACTTGTAGTGAGAGAAAGCTCCACAGGGAGCCCGATGGGAAACAAGCACGTTGTGCTTTGAGAAGTTGTCTTTAACAGGATTAGCTATGCAGGCGAGCCTCGCTTTACGCAATTGGCATGCCCCTGAAGAATGTGTGTGCGTCAACTTTTGCTAAATGGAGGAACTCTCATTTTAAAGGCAGAGAAGAGACTGTTTTCTAAGTCCCTGTAGTGAATCCCCTTGGTAAAACAGAGTCTTCTTTTGTAAAGTGATTCCCCACCCGTGTAGTGACCTGTTCTGTTAGTCTAGTGCTGAGTATCTATTACTGGGACCATCTGCAGAGAACCCCAGGGGCAGGCAAAGAATAGCAGCAACTCATCTTGCTCTGAGTGTGGGCAGTGTGTAACAGGGAGAGTGGGCTGAGAGTGGACAGTGTGTAACAGGGAGAAGCAGACTGGGTGTGGGGCCACAATGAGGGGAGGTCAGGAAGGTGGGCCTTGCCTAGCATGAGCAGTTCTGCTGCAGCAGCGGTGGGGTGTCCGAGAGACGCGTGTTCTTGGAGGAACCCAGCATCGACGGGTCTGTGTCCAGTGAATCAGACATCTTGTCGCAAATGGCATCCACCAGGCGCTCAAAGGCCTGCCTTACACTGATGTTCTCCTTTGCACTGGCTTCAAAGAAATCAAACCCTGGAAAGAGGAGAGATACAGATAAGGACTTTTCACATCCCTTCTGCTGGAACCCTTCTGTGCCCTCAGCCCAAGCACTCTGGATTAATATGTCCAGTGCTCAGCAGTGAAGCAAAGAGGCCCAATTCCACAGGCAGGGGATTCTGCTTCAAGGAGATGGTACAGGGCAGGAGTTTCCTGCACTGGTCTTTCAGTCAGACTGATCCTAGCTCTACCACTGCCCAGCTGTTTAATTCTGGGCCGAATCACTTATTCTCTTTACAAATCAATTTCCTGGTTTGCAAAAAGGGATAATTTTACCTACTTCATAGAGTTATTTCAAGGATCAGGCAAGACAATGTATGTGAAATGTATAGCCTTGTGCCTGACACAGAGGGGGTCATTAGTGTTTGCTGACAGAGCAAATGCATAAATCTGTGTCCACAGCACTTTACAGTTTCCAAAGCGCTTATCGCATAGATTATTTTATTTTATCTTCATGTTGCCCCTGAGGAAGGAGTCTCAGTCAGATCTTCTCCACTTCATTAATACAAGCACCAGCTTACAGAAGTAAGCTAGCTTGTCCAAGATAAGGAAACGCAACAGTATGAGAAGCCGCAGTTTTGGACTTTTTCGCAGGGATTTTCCTCCTCTTTCCCCTGCCTTCATTCCCCCTAGGCTGGCCAGCTCTAGTCTGGGCTCTAGGAGGCACCTCAAGATTCACACTGAATAAGTCTTCTTTGCCCTTTCCACCCACAGCCACACTGGTTTATTTCCACTCAGTGGGGTTCCTCCTCCCTGAATTCCACTAAAACGATCCAATAGATCTCACCCTCCCTCCACAAACCCAGCAAAAGGCCCAGGGAAAACTACATCTGAGGTGTGCAACATTCTTGTCTATTTTTTATCTTGAGACCCTTAGCGTCACTTTCTGTGATGAAAAGAACTTGGTTGTCCCAAGAGACACAGCAAAGGCCCTCCTGATTCAAAAAGGCTGCTTTCCACCCGAGGAATCTTGGTCAGCTTGGTGGCAGCCCTTAGAAGCAGAAGTGGCCCTCTCCATCAGTCCCCGGCCCTCTCCCACTTCTCTTGTCTGTCTGCCTTCCTCTTTCCCTTCTTTTGGAGCCTTTCCCCTGTGTCCCTTGCACTTTCTCCTTGGGATTCCTAATATCTTTGGGGCAACTACTATAAGCCAGACACTATGCTAGGAGCTTTACTGATATCATCTTCTTTAATCCTCACAATAACCAGTTGGGTAAATAACATCATCTCCAATTTATAAATGAGAATATGAGAGACTGCATAACTCACACAAAGTCATATGGCTGTATTAGTGGAAACTGGGTTTAGACCTGGGTTTGGCTGTCTCCAAAGTCCACACACAGCTCTGCTTCTCATTTCTTCCCCCTTTTCTCTTTCACTTTGCATTTTTTTTTCCGATTATACCTTTTTCTTCCTTTACAAGTCTCTTTGGCCTCCTTTGCTTTAATCCGACTAACAGTATTTGAGTCTGGGCAAGTCACTTCAGCTCTCTGCTCACTTCACCTCTCCAATTCTCAGACTCCCTGTTGTCAAATAAGAAAAACAACAGTGTCTTCCTACCAAGAACAGGTGGGAGGAGTGAGTGAGATGATGAATACATTGCTGTAAAAAAGTGGCCTGTTATAAAGACAGTTTCTTTCTGTTCTTTCAACTTGTTCCTCCCACCTCCTCTCCATCTCTTTCTCCCTCTTTTATCATCTTCTCTAACAAAGGAGGGATCTTTTCCCCCCTCCCTCTTTCTCCCTATTATTCCACTGTCCATAGAGAGGGCTTAAGCCCCCCAGGTATAAACAAGGCCTCTATTTTCCCAGCCTTTTGGCTGGAAGGTACACGCCATTCCTGCCAGCCCACCTCCAGCTGACAGCCTCTCCTATGGCCCATTTCCTGACCTGAGAAAGACAAGCAGCAGAAGTGCCTGCTAATTGTGGACATGTGATGAAGGAGGCGGCAGCTGCTGGCTCATTATCCTCAGGCCATAGAAACCCAGTCAGCTTCAGAGACCCTCCAGCATATCGTTTTTCCTTAATGAACATCACAAAAATTGGCTCCCCACTCTTTGACTGCCTTATCACAAGTGGCAGTGTTTGGGGAGGTGCGGGGCAGACCAGTAAATAAGTAAATAGGTTTTCAGCTCAGATGAAGATGAGGACACAGTTCAAGGCCAGGGGCACAAATCCCTTGTGAGGAAGTGGCACTGAGGGGAGGACATGCCACATTGTACAGAGGGCAGCTACTAGCTGTGTGATCTTGGACAAGTTGCCTAATTGCTCCCAGTCTCTGTTTCATCTATAGAAAGAGGCGAACATTACCCACCCCATAGGATAGTAATGAAAATTAAATCCATGAAAGTATATGACATGATTGGCATGTGAATACATGGCAATTCTCTTTCCTATATGTTCCTGGCCTACCTTACTCCCAGCTTCCTTGCACCTCTACTGTCTCCAGGGCCTTTGGGGAAATCTCTTTGTCTTCATCACTTATGGTCAATCAATAAGCCAGGTCTTTTTTTTTTTTTTTTTAATTTTATTTTTATTTATTTATTTTTTGAGAAACAGAGTCTTGCTCTGTCGCCCAGGCTGGAGTGCAGTGGCACAATCTCGGCTCACTGCAACCTCTGCCTCCCGGATTCAAGCGATTTTCCTGCCTCAGCCTCCCGAGTAGCTGGGATTACAGGCGCCCACCACCACACCCGGCTAATTTTTGTATTTTTAGTAGAGACGGGGTTTCACCATGTTGGCCAGGCTAGTCTGGAACTCACAACCTCAGGTGATCTGCCCGCCTCAGTCTCCCAAAGTGCTGGGATTACAGGCATGAGCCACAGTGACTGGCCCACCAAGTCTTTATTGAGCATTGACCTTGTGCCATGTCTTGTGTTGAGTGTTAGAGATACAGATACAGGGAGATCAATTATAGTTGTAGAAAAGACATACTAATAAAGGCATCAGTCTCTCCCATCTGCAGTTCACATTAACAGTTCACAAATACGAAAACAACCATGTGAGTCGGGTGGGGCAAGGCAAAGGTTAGCACTTGTAATTTGCAGACAGGAAAACTGAGACTCAGAGATGGGCCAGGGGTCTATCCCTTATGCCTCCTTGTCTCACTCTCAGTTGGAACAGCAACAGAACAAGCTGTAACATTCTAATCCAGGTAGAGGAAACCAGAGGCCATGCAGGGATGCAGGAGAGAGAGAAGCTGGCAGGGAAGGAGAGGAGGAGGAAGCTTCTTGAAGTTAGTGAGGATGTGAGCCTTTAAAGTCAGAACTCAGGCCGGGTGCAGTGGCTCATGCCTGTAATCCCTGCAGTTTGGGAGGCCAAGGTGGGTGGATCACCTGAGGTCAGGAGTTAGAGACCAGCCTGGCCAACATGGTGAAACCTCGTCTCTACTAAAAATACAAAAATTAACCGGGTGTGGTGGCACTGCCTGTAATCCCAGCTACTCGGGAGGCTGAGGCAGAAGAATCGCTTGAACTTGGGAGGCGGACGTTGCAGTGAGCTGAGATTGCACCACTGCACTCCTGCCTGGGCGACAGAGTGCAACTCTGTCTCAAAAAAAAAAAAAAAAAAAAAGTCAGAACTGAGCAAAACTGCCTAGGTGCCAGTGGCTCAAGCCTGGAATCCCAGTGCTTTGGGGGTGCCAAGGCAGGAAGGTTGCTTAAGGCCAGGTGTTCGAGACCATAAATAAATAAATGAATACACAAATAAATTACATTAAAAATAATTAAGCAAAACTCTTCACCTAACTTCTTCTCATTCTTTAGGACTCAGCTTACATATGGTATCTTCATTCTCCTCTGTGCTTCCTCCTGCCATAGCACTTTTTACCCTGCATGGCAGAAGTCCATATAGACAGGGAGCTCCCCAAACAGGAACTACGTCATTCTGAGCCCCAGCACCACCTGGAAGAATAGGTGCTTAGTGAATGTTGGTGGAATGAATAGTTGAATTAAGGAGGTGGGAATGAGCAAGGAGGGTGTGGTTGAGGGGATGCGGATAGTGTGGGTCATGAAAGCTCAGCTCAACGAGCACGGTAGACCCTGTGCTGGGCATTGGGGACAGCGAGGTGAATCAGACACAGCCCTTACCTTTGAGGAGCCCCTAGTCTGTTGTGGAAGATAGACACATTGACAATATTACAGGGCAATAAGTGTTGGAATGGAGGGAAGCCAGGGGATTGTCAGGGCACAGAGAAAGCATCTAACCAAGCCTGGAGACCAGGGAAGGTTTCTTGGAGAAGCTGATGCTTAAGCAGATATCAGCTAGACAAAGACATGTCACTGTGAGTGTATGTGTGAGCACAGGCATGTCTAGCATAGCACAACAGGCAGGGGAGACAGCATGAATAGAGCACATATAAGGGGGCAAAATCAGCCTTGGTCTATGCAAAAAGGGCCATAGCAGTTTGTTATCCTTAGAGCAGGAAACCCTAAGTGGTTCGAGTTGAGTCAGCAGGGGGCCAAACAGGGGGAGCTCTTGTGTCATGCAAGGAGATGTCTTTACTATCATCTCAAAGGTACCCGGAATGTGAGAACTGTGACTCAAGTTACCAACTCATGGGTCTAGCCAGCTCAAGGGCCTCTTTTGCTTAGCAGAATAACCCCAAATGCACCCCACCCAATTACTGTCAGATTCCTGAAATATTCTTCATTAGTAGGTCCATATGGTAACCTTTTCCTCAGTTCATTAATAAGGACTTTTAGGAGCTGAGAATCTAGTGAGGCCAGGAAGATGACAACCAATTAACCAGACTAGCCCCCAGTCCTTTTCTCCTCCTAACTGGCTTCAGAACAATGACATTTCTGCTGTCTTTAATGGGGCTCATTCTTAACTGAATCTGAGATGTTCCCCCACCCGCCCCCCAAAATGATCATGTTTATCTACTCTGTCCAAAGCCAGCTGTCACAGACCCATAGACTGCATCCACACTGCCTGCTTCTGAATATGACCTCAGAATTCTATTCAGAAACTTGCAACCAGCTAAACTCACCTCTCCTCATCCCAACACCGCTCCAGAACATGTGTCCTCCACGGTTGAGATCCCTTGTCCATCCTGCTCTGACACCACCTCATCTCTGTCATTTATCAGCCTTCAACTCACATCCTCTGGTCACTGATGATTTGGGCTCAGTGGGACTCACTCTCTTCCTTTCTATTCAAGGCTTGTTTTCATTCTCTGGAACTTTGAGTGTCATTGGAATTGAAAGAGGTCTGATCAATTCAATATCCAGCCTCACTGGCTGAACACCCAACACCTGGCAAGGCCTGGTCTCTACTCCCCCAGCTTCATCTTCCTGGCTCACACTATGCTCCAGAAACATCAGTGCTTCCTCGTTTTGTGCCATTGCTCATGTTATTAATCTCTAGCTACTACTCCTAATCATCTTCATTATTCATCTGTGGAATTACAGATCCCAGAGAAGCTTCACTTTTTCTTCCCCACAACACCTCTACCACTCAGAACATAGAATGTCTCTCTCCCCTGTACTCTCATGGAACTTTGTGTGATTGTTTCAGTCAGATTCCAACCAGAAAAATGGGAACTATTCTTTAAACCAGAAGGAGATGGGGGTGGAGCCAAGATGGCCGAATAGGAACAGCTCCGGTCTCCAGCTCCCAGCCCCAGCGACACAGAAGACGGGTGATTTCTGCATTTCTGCTTGAGGTACCGGTTTCATCTTACTAGAGAGTGCCTAACAGTGGGTTCAGGACAGTCGGTGAAGCGCACTGTGCGCGAGCCAAAGCAGGGCGAGGCATTGCCTCACTCGGGAAGCGCAAGGGGTCAGGGAGTTCCCTTTCCTAGTCAAAGAAAGGGAAAACAGACGGCACCTGGAATATCGGGTCAGTCCCGTCCTAATACTGCGCTTTTCCAACGGGCCTGGAAAACGGCACACTAGGAGATTGTGTCCCGCACCTGGCTCGGAGGGTCCTATGCCCACAGAGTCTTGCTGATTGCTAGCACAGCAGTCTAGATCAAGCTGCAAGGCGGCAGCGAGGCTGGGGGAGGGGCGCCCGCCATTGCCCAGGCTTGCTTAGGTAAACAAAGCAGCCAGGAAGCTCGAACTGGGTGGAGCCCACCACAGCTCAAGGAGGCCTGCCTGCCTCTGTAGGCTCCACCTCTGGGGGCAGGACACAGACAAACAAAAACCCAGCAAGAACCTCCACAGCCTTAAATGTCCCTGTCTGACTGACAGCTTTGAAGAGAGCAGTGGTTCTCCCAGCACGCAGCTGGAGATCTGAGAACGGACAGACTGCCTCCTAAAGTGGGTCCCTCACCCCTGAGCAGCCTAACTGGGAGGCAACCCCCCAGTAGGGACAGACTGACACCTCATTCAACCGGGTACTCCTCTGAGACAAAACTTTCAGAGGAACTATCAGACAGCTGAATTTGTGGTCTCACGAAAATCCGCTGTTCTGCAGCCTCCGGTGCTGACACCCAGCCAAACAGGGTCTGGAGTGGACCTCTAGTAAACTCCAACAGACCTGCAGCTGAGGGTCTTGTCTGGTAGAAGGAAAATTAACAAACAGAAAGGACATCCACACCAAAAACCCATCTGTACATCATCATCATTGAAGACAAAAAGTAGACAAAACCACAAAGATGGGGAAAAAACAGACCAAAAAAACTGGAAACTCTAAAAAACAGAGCACCTCTCCTCCTCCAAAGGAACGCAGTTCCTCACCAGCAACGGAACAAAGCTGGATGGAGGATGACTTTGATGAGTTGAGAGAAGAAGGCTTCAGACGATCAAACTACTCTGAGCTACGAGAGGAAATTCAAAACAATAGCAAAGAAGTTAAAAACTTTGAAAAAAAATTAGAAGAATGGATAACTAGAATAACCAATGGAGAGAAGGGCTTAAAGGAGCTGATGGAGCTGAAAGCCAAGTTTCGAGAACTACGCGAAGAATGCAGAAGCCTCAGTAGCAGATGCGATCAACTGGAAGAAAGGGTATCGCTGATGGAAGATGAAATGAATGAAATGAAGAGAGAAGGGAAGTTTAGAGAAAAAAGAATAAAAAGAAATGAACAAAGCCTCCAAGAAATTTGGGACTATGTGAAAAGACCAAACCTACGTCTGATTGGTGTACCTGAAAATGATGGGGAGAATGGAACCAAGTTGGAAAACACTCTGCAAGATATTATCCAGGAGAACTTCCCCAATCTAGCAAGGCAGGCCAGCATTCAGATTCAGGAAATACAGAGAACGCCACAAAGATACTCCTCGAGAAGGGCAACTCCAAGACACATAATTGTCAGATTCACCAAAGTGGAAATGAAGGAAAAAATGTTAAGGGCAGCCAGAGAGAAAGGTCGGGTTACCCACAAAGGGAAGCCCATCAGACTAACAGCTGATCTCTCAGCAGAAACTCTACAAGCCAGAAGAGAGTGGGGGCCGATATTCAACATTCTTAAAGAAAAGAATTTTCAACCCAGAATTTCCTATCCCGCCAACCTAAGCTTCATAAGTGAAGGAGAAATAAAATACTTTACAGACAAGCAAACGCTGAGTGATTTTGTCACCACCAGGCCTGCCCTAAAAGAGCTCCTGAAGGAAGCACTAAACATGGAAAGGAACAACCGGTACCAGCCCCTGCAAAAACATGCCAAATTGTAAAGACCATCGAGGCTAGGAAGAAACTATAGCAACTAACGAGCAAAATAACCAACTAACATCATAATGACAGGATCAGATTCACACATAACAATATTCACGTTAAATGTAAATGGGCTAAATGCTCCAATCAAAAGACACAGACTGGCAAACTGGATAAGGAGTCAGGACCCATCAGTGTGCTGTATTCAGGAAACCCATCTCACGTGCAGAGACACACATAGACTCAAAATAAAGGGATGGAGGAAGATCTATCAAGCAACTGGAAAACAAAAAAAGGCAGGGGTTGCAATCCTAGTCTCTGATAAAATAGACTTTAAACCAACAAAGATCAAAAGAGACAAAGAAGGCCATTACATAATGGTAAAGGGATCAATTCAACAAGAAGAGCTAACTATCCTAAATATATATGCACCCAACACAGGAGCACCCAGATTCATAAAGCAAGTCCTCAGTGACCTACAAAGGGACTTAAACTCCCACACAATAATAATGGGAGATTTTAACACCCCACTGTCAGCATTAGACAGATCAACGAGACAGAAAGTTAACAAGGATATCCAGGAATTGAACTCAGCTCTACATAAAGTGGACCTAATAGACATCTACAGAACTCTCCACCCCAAATCAACAGAATATACATTTTTTTCAGCACCACACCACACCTATTCCAAAATTGACCACATAGTTGGAAGTAAAGCTCTTCTCAGCAAATGTAAAAGAACAGAGATTATAACAAACTGTCTCTCAGACCACAGTGCAATCAAACTAGAACTCAGGATTAAGAAACTCAGTCAAAACCGCTCAACTACATGGAAACTGAACAACCTGCTCCTGAATGACTATTGGGTACATAATGAAATGAAGGCAGAAATAAAGATGTTCTTTGAAACCAACGAGAACAAAGACACAACATACCAGAATCTCTGGGACACGTTCAAAGCAGTGTGTAGAGGGAAATTTATAGCACTAAATGCCCACAAGAGAAAGCAGGAAAGATCCAAAATTAACACCCTAACATCACAATTAAAAGAACTAGAAAAGCAAGAGCAAACACATTCAAAAGCTAGCAGAAGGCTAGAAATAACTAAAATCAGAGCAGAACTGAAGGAAATAGAGACACAAAAAGCCCTTCAAAAAATTAATGAATCCAGGAGCTGGTTTTTTGAAAAGATCAACAAAATTGATGGACCGCTAGCAAGACTAATAAAGAAGAAAAGAGAGAAGAATCAAATAGATGCAATAAAAAACAAAAAAGGGGATATCACCACCGATCCCACAGAAATACAAACTACCATCAGAGAATACTACAAACACCTCTATGCAAATAAACTAGAAAATCTAGAAGAAATGGATAAATTCCTCGACAAATACACCCTCCCAAGACTAAACCAGGAAGAAGTTGAATCTCTGAATAGACCAATAACAGGCTCTGAAATTGTGGCAATAATCAATAGCTTACCAACCAAAAAGAGTCCAAGACCTGATGGATTCACAGCTGAATTCTACCAGAGGTACAAGGAGGAACTGGTACCATTCCTTCTGAAACTATTCCAATCGATAGAAAAAGAGGGAATCCTCCCTAACACATTTTACGAAGCCAGCATCGTCCTGATACCAAAACCTGGCAGAGACATAACCAAAAAAGAGAATTTCAGACCAATATCCTTGATGAACATTGATGCAAAAATCCTCAATAAAATACTGGCAAACCGAATCCAGCAGCACATCAAAAAGCTTATCCACCATGATCAAGTGGGCTTCATCCCTGGGATGCAAGGCTGGTTCAACATACGCAAATCAATAAATGTAATCCAGCATATAAACAGAACCAAAGACAAAAACCACATGATTATCTCAATAGATGCAGAAAAGGCCTTTGACAAAATTCAACAACCCTTCATGCTAAAAACTCTCAATAAATTAGGTATCGATGGGACGTATCTCAAAATAATAAGAGCTATCTACAACAAACCCACAGCCAATATCATACTGAATGGGCAAAAACTGGAAGCATTCCCTCTGAAAACTGGCACAAGACAGGGATGCCCTCTCTCACTGCTCCTATTCAACATAGTGCTGGAAGTTCTGGCCAGAGCAATCAGGCAGGAGAAGGAAATAAAGGGTATTCAATTAGGAAAAGAGGAAGTCAAATTGTCCCTGTTTGCAGATGACATGATTGTATATCTAGAAAACCCCATTGTCTCAGCCCAAAATCTCCTTAAGCTGATTAGCAACTTCAGCAAAGTCTCAGGATACAAAATTAATGTACAAAAATCACAAGCATTCTTGTACACAAATAACAGACAAACAGAGAGCCAAATCATGAGTGAACTCCCATTCACAATTGCTTCAAAGAGAATAAAATACCTAGGAATCCAACTTACAAGGGATGTGAAGGACCTCTTCAAGGAGAACTACAAACCACTGCTCAATGAAATAAAAGAGGATACAAACAAATGGAAGAACATTCCATGCTCATGGGTTGGAAGAATCAATATCGTGAAAATGGCCATACTGCCCAAGGTAATTTATAGATTCAATGCCATCCCCATCAAGCTACCAATGACTTTCTTCACAGAATTGGAAAAAACTACTTTCAAGTTCATATGGAACCAAAAAAGAGCCCGCATCGCCAAGTCAATCCTAAGCCAAAAGAACAAAGCTGGAGGCATCACGCTACCTGACTTTAAACTATACTACAAGGCTACAGTAACCAAAACAGCATGGTACTGGTACCACAACAGAGACATAGATCAATGGAACAGAACAGAGCCCTCAGAAATGATGCCGCATAGCTACAACTATCTGATCTTTGACAAACCTGACAAAAACAAGAAATGGGGAAAGGATTCCCTATTTAATAAATGGTGCTGGGAAAACTGGCTAGCCATATGTAGAAAGCTGCAACTGGATCCCTTCCTTACACCTTATACAAAAATTAATTCAAGATGGATTAAAGACTTATATGTTAGACCTAAAACCATTAAAATCCTACAAGAAAACCTAGGCAATACCATTCAGGACATAGGCGTGGGCAAGGACTTCATGTCTAAAACACCAAAAGCAATGGCAACAAAAGCCAAAATCGACAAATGGGATCTCATTAAACTAAAGAGCTTCTGCACAGCAAAAGAAACTATCATCAGAGTGAACAGGCAACCTACACAATGGGAGAAAATTTTTGCAACCTACTCATCTGACAAAGGGCTAATATCCAGAATCTACAATGAACTCAAACAAATTTACAAGAAAAAAACAAACAACCCCATCAAAAAGTGGGCAGAGGACATGAACAGACACTTCTCAAAAGAAGACATTTATGCAGCCAAAAAACACATGAAGAAATGCTCCTCATCACTGGCCATCAGAGAAATGCAAATCAAAACCACAGTGAGATACCATCTCACACCAGTTAGAATGGCCATCATTAAAAAATCAGGAAACAACAGGTGCTGGAGAGGATGTGGAGAAATAGGAACACTTTTACACTGTTGGTGGGACTGTAAACTAGTTCAACCATTGTGGAAGTCAGTGTGGCGATTCCTCAGGGATCTAGAACTAGAAATACCATTTGACCCAGCCATCCCATTACTGGGTATATACCCAAAGGACTATAAATCATGCTGCTATAAAGACACATGCACACGTATGTTTATTGCGGCACTATTCACAATAGCAAAGAGTTGGAACCAACCCAAATGTCCAACAACGATAGACTGGATTAAGAAAATGTGGCACATATACACCATGGAATACTATGCAGCCATAAAAAATGATGAGTTCGTGTCCTTTGTAGGGACATGGATGAAACTGGAAAACATCATTCTCAGTAAGCTATCGCAAGGACAAAAAACCAAACACCGCATGTTCTCACTCATAGGTGGGAATTGAACAATGAGAACTCATGGACACAGGAAGGGGAACATCACGCTCCGGGGACTGTTGTGGGGTGGGGGGAGGGGGGAGGGACAGCATTAGGAGATACACCTAATGCTAAATGACGAGTTAATGGGTGCAGGAAATCAACATGGCACATGGATACATATGTAACAAACCTGCACATTGTGCACATGTACCCTAAAACCCTAAAGTATAATAAAAAAAAAAATAATAAAAAAAAAATAAACCAGAAGGAATTGCTTATATAGGTGATGGAAGAACTAAGAAGCTAAACAGAATATTGAGGAAACCCAGAGATTATCAAAAGCAAAAAATACTAGTATTAGAGCTAAAAGAAGCTGGAACCATGAGAGCAGGAGTCACAGTAGAGGAGTAGCCCCTGCTGGGGGGCCAGCTGAGGCAGGGGGAAAATACCTGGATTTCTCGCTTTTCTGCATCTCCAATCACCTGCCAATGTCTTCCCTTGGCTAGTCCCAGCCAGAAGCTACTATCACAGGAGCCTGGGAAACATAGCCTGCAAAGGTCAACCAGGGGGTTGCAGGAAAAACAACAGGTGAGGGTGAAGAATAATCGCAAGTAGGATGAGGACTGGCATAGCCATCGACTCATAGAAGGTTATAATTATCTGTTTACAATTTTGTTTCCCTAGTCAGTGTGCATCTTGAGGGAAGGGAACCCATTCACCTCTGTGTCCCCAGAGTCCATGATGTGTTCAGTGACTGTGAACTGCCCTGCCTGCAAGAGATTTTATACCTCCACATTACCACTAGCTTGCAGTGCCTCCTTGTGGGAAGAATACATCTCCCCACTCCATCGACATCAAGTTTGATTATGTGACTTGCTTTGGCCAATGGATGTGGACAGAAGTGATGTGATCTAAGTCCCAAGGAAGCTTTAAGAGGCTTTGCGTGGTTTAGCCATCCCAAATGGACCCCAGAGTAAGAAAATGCATGGAACAGAATTGCAGCTGACTTGTAGCTGGTATGTAATGAGTGAGAAAGAAACCCTTATTCTCCTGACTCAGGTTGTGTGTTATCACAGCATAATCTAAAGAAATCTCACCAACATTGTGGCTGAGGGTGGAAATGTGAAGAGAAACTATGACAGGCTTTCGGGAAAACATCATTGGATGATATGAGAACATTAGGATTTTGAGTCAAAGTCTGAGTTTGAGTACGGGGCCTGCCATCTACTACTTACATGGCTTAGAAAAGTTACATAATCTTAGAGTGGGAAAATAAAGATACAGAAGTGTGGCACAGCTCATTGTGTGCAAGAAAATGCAAGTGGTCTGGACTCAGCTTCTTCATCAAGAAAATCACTGGTTTACTACTGTACTGGTGATAATATACTATGTACTATACAGCAATACAGATACTGTATTACTATAGCTGATGATAATGCAGCCTTCCATGCTAGGAATGACAGCAAAGGTCACAAGAGGATTTTCGTGAAAGCATATTGTGAATTTTAAGTCACTGTTAGTTATTATCAATGCCAACTAGGCCTTTCTTTCTCTGCAACCAGACTCAATGATGCAAGGTTCCTTGGTTCATCTCAATGTAGAAAACACACACACACACACACACACACACACACACACACATTTATTGAGCCCCTATAATAAGCAAGGCAGTGTATGAGAGTCTGTGGGGTCTGAGTGATGAGTGGGGAATTGGGTAAATTGAAATCACAGAATCAAAGTGGGAAAGGGCCAAACAGATCTTCCTACTCAACTAATCCAAACTGCATGTTTTACAGATAGGTAAATGCAGAGACCCAGAGACAGCAAATGCAATGCTCAAAGTCACATAGTAAAGTAGTGGCAGAAGCAGGATAAAACTCTGAATCTCCTAATTCCTAGTCTGGGCGTGCGTTTCCCATTACACTATGCTGGTATGTGTGTGTTTCAAAACTACATTTTGGGCTGGGCATGGTGGCTCAAGCCTGTAATCCCAGCACTTTGGGAGACCAAAGCTGGCAGATCACTTGAGCCCAGGAGTTTGAGACTAGCCTGGGCAACACAGTGAAACCCCATCTCTACCAAAAAAAGCAAGCAAACAAACAGAAAACATAAAAGTTAGCTGGGTATGGTGGTGCATGCCATGCTTGTAATCCCAGCTATTTGGGATCAGGAGACTGAGGCAGGAAGATTGCTTGAGTCCAGTAGGTGAAGGTTGCAGTGAGCCAAGATTGTGTCACTGCACTCCAGCCTGGATGACAGAGCAAGACCTTGTCTCAAAACAAAATAAAACAAAAAAATACATTGTGGATGGTCTCTCCTTCCTTTGTAGGCAGAAGCACATTTCCCTTTTACTAGCTTCTCTGGGTTCTGGCCAGATCTCCAGTCAGATCCAGGAAAGGGACAAGAAGCCCCTTTCCGAGGAGCACATGGAGGCAGAACCCTAAAAGGTCATGCTTCCTGAAATAAAAGTCCCTAAAACTCCTCTACTGTGCCAAACACCCACCTGCCTCAGCATCTATATGATCTCAACAAAGTCCCAGGAACTTTGAGGATATGGAAGGCCGACAACAACACACAGCTTTTTTTTTTTCTTTTTTTAGACGGAGTTTTGCTCTTGTTGCCCAGGCTGGAGTGCAATGGCGCGATCTCTGCTCACCGCAACCTCTGCCTCCCGGGTTCAAGCGATTCTCCTGCCTCAGCCTCTCGAGTAGCTGGGATTACAGGCATGCACCACCACGCCTGGCTAATTTTTGTATTTTTAGTAGAGATGAGGTTTCTCCATGTTGGTCAGGCTGGTCTCGAACTCCCGACCTCAGGTGATCCACCTGCCTTGGCCTCCCAAAGTGCTGGGATTACAGGCATGAGCCACCAAGCCCGGCCTCACAGCTTTAATAAATGCGAATTGTTGGCCATATCAATAGTCTTGACTGAGTGTGCTGAGAAAAGCTACAAGAAAGGGAATCCTGAGAAGGGATCCCATAAAGCAGAGAATGGCATTACTGCACTGGCAAAGATACCACTGAAACTGACTTACTACCTGAGACAGCAGAGGGGTAGTCACTGGGTGAGGGTGAGGAAGGCTGAGCATCCCCCCTCACTGTTCCCAGATCTGATCATATCCTTGCAAAATTCTTAACGTGGTCTACAAGATCCTGCATCATCTGATCTCTGCCCATCTGTCCATCCTCATCTCATGCTACTCTCCCTTGATTATTTAGTCCCTGTGCCATGGCCTTCTTTCAATTTCATAAATATTTCACGCTTTAACCCACATTGGGACTATTCTGGATGTGGAACATGCCCCTCCCCACACTCTACTCTTTGCCTGGCTAGCCTTTTCTCATCTTTTTGTTCTCACCTTAAGTGTTACTTTCTCAGAAAACCTTAACTCTCCAGCCTAAAATTAGGTTTCTCTCTTGCACTTCTTCATAGCACTTGTGGTGGACTTATGTTAACTTCTATCTGCCCCCTTCATTCCCTCCTTTAGGAAACCACCATTTTAAACAGTTATATTGGGACTATGTTGCCATACTTGCCTCCCCCAGCCACTGGGATGGGCACATGACTCACAGGTGACCAATCATAGTATTCCTGGGGATTGATTCATAGTGGTTGGGAGAGAGAAGGTCTCTTTTCAGAGGAATTGGGAAGCCGTGAATCTGCCATCATCCCTCTAACTCCCCATGCAGAGAGTCTGGCTATAGAAGGAGGAGAGGGGATAAGTAAAGCTGAGAAATGGAGAGTGCAATTGAGCCCTGGGTCTCGTGGACTTCCCAGTTACAGGAGCTAATACATTCTCTCTCTCTCTTTTTTTTTTTTTTTCTTTTTTGAGATGGAGTCTTGCTCTGTCACCCAGGCTGGAGTGTAGTGGGGCAATCTCAGCTCACTGTAACCTCTGCCTCCTGGGTTCAAAGGATTCTCCTGCTTCAGCCTCCCGAACTACATGCTCGGCTAATTTTTGTATTTTTAGTAGAGATGGGTTTTCACCATGTTGACCAGGCTGGTATCAAACCAGGCTGACCTCAAGTGATCCACCCACCTCAGCCTCCCAAAGTGCTGGGATTACAGGCATGAGCCACTGCGCCCAGCCAATTCTATTTTTTTTATTAAAGCTAGTTTGATTTGCAATTTTATCACTTGCAATAACAAAAGTCCTAACTCAAGTAGAACTTATCACAATTTTAACAACTGTATTGAGCCATAATTCACATACCATACAATTCACCCATTTTTTTGCACAATTTTTAATTAATATTTGTGTAAGTATTTGTTTAATGTCTCTTTCCCCATTAGTTCCATGACAGTAAGGATTGCAGCTGTTTGTTCATCATTCATTATGTCTTAAGTGCCAGGGCAGAACTTGGCTCAGCGTGCTCAATAAATGTTTTTTGCTGAATAAGTACAATGTATTAATGAATATCTACCCTATGCTGGGTCCTTAGGATAATGAAACAAATCAGACACAATCCATGCAGTAGAAGCCTAGGAGGAGAGATAAACATGTAAATAGGCAAGTTCTGGTGATCAGTAGCAGAAAGCTCAGGAAGTTGAGTTAGGCAGAGATGGGTTACCTTGACCTGCCCAAACCTAACCAGTTCATTAAGGTCTTCTTCAAGTGCCTTCCTAAAAACACGGCACTAAGATTTAATGTCACGTGTTCCTAAATAAATTTGATAGGTTTATACTGAGTCCACCACTTGCTAATGGTATAAGCTTGAGCAAGTTATTTAACCTCTCTGAACCTCATTTTTGAGAGTATTGGACATGCTCTATAGTACCTAGCTTGAAGGTTTATAAAGAGACTTAAATGAGATAATTAATGCTAAACATTTCACATAGTACCTTGTTCAATATATATCAGCTATGATTACCACATTTGCTGTGTAGTAAAGTTAAGTGGTTAGGAGCACAGGCTCTGGGAGCCAGACTACTGCCTGAGTTGAAATACTGGTTCTACCCTCTTACTAGCTGTGTGACTTTGGCAAATTACTCAACTTCTCTGTGCCTCGCTTTTCTCATCTGTTAAAAACACACACACACACACACACACAATGTGGAGGTAAGGAAAGAACATATCTTGGAGAGTTTTAGAGGGATTAAATTAGATGTGTAATACTTTAAAACACTTAGAATAAATAGTGCCTGACACATGGTAAGCACCTAATAAATGTTTAACCAATTCACCTTTAAAAAATCTTAGAATGGGCCAGGAGCGGTGGCTCACGCTTGTAATCCCAGCACTTTGGGAGGCCAAGGCGGGCAGATCACGAGGTCAGGAGACCGAGACCATGGTGAAACCCCGTCTCTACTAAAAATACAAAAAATTAGCCGGGCATGGTGGTGGGCGCCTGTAGTCCCAGCTACTCGGGAGAGGCTGAGGCAGGAGAATGGCGTGAACCCGGGAGGCGGAGCTTGCAGTGAGCCGAGATTGCGTCACTGCACTCCAGCCTGGGCGACAGAGTGAGACTCCATCTCAAAAAAAAAAAAAAAAAAAAATCTTAGAATGGCCATGCGAGGTGGCTCATGCCTATAATCCCAGCACTTTGGGAGGCTGAAGTGGGCAGATCACCTGAGGTCAGGAGTTCGAGACCAGCCAGGCCAACATGATGAAACCCTGTCTCTACTGAAAATACAAAAAATTAGCCGAGCATGGTGGTGGGTGCCTATAATCCCAGCTACTCGGGAGGCTAAGGCAGGAGAATCACTTGAACCCGGGAGGCAGAGGTTGCAGTGAGCCGAGATCATCCCACTGCATTCCAGCCTGGGTGACAAGAGTGAAACTCCACCTCAAAAAAAAAAAAAAAAAAAAAAAAAAAATCTTAGTGAGAAGGGCTTGGCATGCTGGTATATTTTTTTCTAATACATATCCAAATACGTATTAGAAAATAAATACACAAAATCATCCTGCACAATTCCAGTGGCGTGAGTCCCCTCTTTGGGCAACACTACTCCAGACTCACACTATCCGGTGATTTATGGTTCCCTGACCCACAAGGTTGCTCCTTGCCTCTGCCAGGATTATGCCCCTGCCCGGAATGCCCTTAACTCTCTTCTTCACTTGACTGGTCCTACTTATCTTCAAGACTCCACTTGGACATTATGTTCTCTGATCCCAGGAGAATCAAGTTCCTCCTCTATGCTCCCCCAACATCCCTCTGTCACAGCCCTGACCAACTGGACTATGACTGTCACTGTAGGCTCTCTCACTGGATTGAGCTTCTTCAGACCAGGAAATGTAGGCTATTTCACAGCTCAGGGCCTAGAATAGAGTAGGCACTCAGGAAGTCTTCACTGGACAATAAAATGAAGTACCCAAATACTTAACATCACAAAGTTAATCAAAACATATTTTTGCATCCTCCGTGCCCAGCCGTATGCTAGGCACAGTAGGCACAAAGACAAACAAGATTCATTTCCTGTCTGCAAGGAACTTTCGGGAGACAGACAAGTAAATGAGTGCATCCAAGCATGATGGGTACTGTGACTCTTCTATGTATGGGGTGCATTGAGAGAACAAATAAAGAGCTCCGGCGGGGGGCTAGGAAAGGTTTCATAGAAGATGTGAAGTATGAGCTGTTTTGAAAGCTGAGTGGAGGCTCACCAGCTGGATGAGGATAGAAGATGGGGAGTAGAAGACAGCACTCCAAGCAGATGAAATATAGTCAGTCCAAGGAGAGTGCTGGGAGCCTCCAGGGAGCCTACAGGTTGAAAGCCTAAAGGGACCATCTGAAGTTCTCCAGGTGTGGGCTTCATCACTTGCTTATTGTTCTATGGACCACATGGAGGCATTTTCTGGACTCTGAGAACCTCTGTGATAGTGTAGAAACAGCAAGGCCCAAGATGACCCAACCTCCCTGTTTATTAAGCACTTACAGTTTGCTACAGTTTACAGGCCACCTTGGGGAGAAAAAAGTATACAACACACCCATACACACATACTCATAATGCAAATATATAACACACACAATTCACACTTGTATTTTATACAGATTACCCACCTATAAGCCCAAATATCTGTTTTTCAGAAACTGTCAGAGACTTTAAACTCTCCACTCCTCAATACTTACAACCCTTAGGATGTGAGATATACTTAGGGAGACTGGCCAAAAGCTAAGCAGTACATCTATTCTAGAGGAAGATTTCAAACTTTCACACCTACAGGCATGGAACTCTTTGTGTAAGGCAACCTTACCCTGGACCCCAATATATAAAATAAAAGCTCTTCTTTTAAGCAAAGGTAGGTAGAGTTCTGCTTTGGGGCCACTGAGACATGCCTGGGCACCTAGGCCTCAAAGGAGCACAAGGATCAAAATATGTTAAGCTTGGAAAAAGTCAGGACATCGATGAGCTACATACTCAAATCACATAGTTTTGTTCCTTCATACTATTACTTTTGTTGTGGATTGTGTTTTGGTGAGAAGCATGAATTTGCATTGAGATAAACTGTAAGAACAGCATATAAATACTCAGTGCTGGAAGGATGGTTGATATTCAGAACATGGTCACATTCAGCATACAGAGTCTGCTCTACAGTTGATGATGAAGAGTGGTGCTTCTCTGGAATAATGGGTTTGTTTTTATACTAGGACACTCTAAACCACATAACTGATTATGTTTCCCTCTTGGCAAACGTTGCTAGGAAGCTCAAAGGCAACATTTTGGCCCAACTCTTGCAGGTGTCCAAGAACTTAATACTTATCCTAGCTTCCTCTTATTTTTCCCTCACCCTTGCTTTCCCTTTGCTCCAATTTTCTCACTTATTTATTTATTTTTATTGTTGTATTGTGGCAATTTTTATAAGACATCTCAAGTCCTTTGTGGAAGGAACTGGTAAAAATAAGAGTTTTTTTGTTTTTGTTTTTTTTTTTTTTTTGAGACGGAGTCTCACTCTGTCACCCAGGCTGGAGTGCAGTGGCGCGATCTTGGCTCACTGCAAGCTCCGCCTCCTGGGTTCACGCCATTCTCCTGCCTCAGCCTCCGGAGTAGCTGGGACTACAGGTGCCCGCCACTGCACCTGGCTAATTTTTTGTATTTTTAGTAGAGACGGGGTTTCACCGTGGCCTTGATCTCCTGACCTCGTGATCCACCCGCCTCAGCCTCCCAAAGTGCTGGGATTACAGGTGTGAGCCACCGTGCCCGGCCTAAAATAAGAGTTTATAAATTTAAAATTTATTTACATATTCAATATAATAAAATATATACATATCAAAAATGATGAATTATCTAAAACTCACAGCACAAAGCCCATATGAACATAATACAAATATAAAACAATACACACAGATCACATAGGTACATAATTCACAATCACAACACTAATGTCATAAATACAAACACACTCATGCCTTCTGTTTACTCCACTCTCATGAACATGTGTACAAATGCACATGTGCACACACATGTGTCATGTACATACCAAGCTGCTCTGCGAGGAGCCGGCCCTTCTCAGTGGGAACAACCCTCTCTTCCTCCATGTCACACTTGTTCCCCACCAGAATAACTTGTGCATTGTCCCAGGAGTAGGTCTTGATCTGAGTAGCCCTAAAATGAGATAGAAAGAGATATGTTAATCATATTCCTATAGACTGAATGTCTGTGTCCCCACTTCCAAATTTACATGTTGAAGCCTAATCCCCAATGTAATGGTATTTGGAGGTGGAGTCTTTGGGATGTAATTATGTCAATGAGGCTACAGTCCTAATAAATGTGTCCATATAAGAAGAGAAAGAAGCTAGAGCTCTCTTTCTCTCTTGGCCATGGGAGGATACAACAAGAAGCTGGCTGTCTCCAGATACTGGAGCTGCTGGAACCTTGATCTTAGACTTCCTAGCTCCAGAACTGTGAGAAAGAAATGTCCGTTATTTAAGCCACCAAGTCTATAGTATTCTTGTTATAGCAGCCCAAACCGACCAAGACACATACCCTCCTATGACAAAAAGAAAACTGCAAAGTGTGAAGAAATGGTTTCTCTTCCACAGGACTAGCAACACCCAAGTTATTGCCAATTAATTCAGCTGAGGACAGACAGATACCTGTCCCTGCTGGCTGTCACAGATGCTGACTCCTAAGCCCTAGCTGCAAACCTCATCCATCTTTTTGAAGTCCACCTCTACCATATCTGGCCATCCCTCTCCTCACTGGGAAGAGAGGTCTTTCTAAAACAGGTATTTGATCACAAGGTATCTTTTCTTAAAAGCCTTCTCTGGCCCCCAGCTAGCTATGTGATCAAGTCCAGATTCCTCAGTTCAAGATTACTCATGCTGTGTCTCTCCAGCCTCATTACCCATTCTCCTGCCTCCCAAACCTTTTTACTCATTCCCCAAAAACTCTTCCACAGCTTGTGCTTTTGCCTACACTGGGAATTCCTTCCCCACAACTAACTCATCCTCGAGGGCCCAGTGCTGATCCCACAACACCTTGAGGGGAGCCTCTTCAAGCTTCCCCTAGATCCACTTAGCCTCCACCTCCTCCTATGTGATTCATAAACCTTCCCTGAAGCCTCGGATTATGATTATTTGCAGAAACCAAAATGTCAGCAGTGGTTACCTTCATATAAGATGATTATAAGACTTTTAAAAAATACTTTTCGGCCGGGTGCGGTGGCCCACGCCTGTAATCCCAGCACTTTGTGAGGCCGAGGTGGGCAGATCATGAGGTCAGGAGATAGAGACCATCCTAGCTAACACAGTGAAACCCCGTCTCCACTAAAAATTTAAAAAAAAAAAAAAATTAGCCGGGCGTGGTGGCGGGCGTCTGTAGTCCCAGCTACTCGGGAAGCTGAGGCAGGAGAATGGCGTGAACCCAGGAGGCAGAGCTTGCAGTGAGCCAAGATCGCATCACTACACTCCAGCCTGGGTGACAGAGTGAGACTCCATCTCAAAAAAAAAAACAAAAAAAAAAACCTTTTCAAATTTCTGTACTTTTCACATTTTTGAAAGTGAGCATGTATTACTTCTATAATTAAAAACAAAATTTTAAGAGGAAATAAAAAAGGACTCTCTTATATTATGAAGACATCTTTTTGTGGAGATGGGCCTAACATTCCCCAAAGACCCCAACAGGTAGAAATGATTACTTCCTCTTTTGGTCTCCTGCACATTTACCATGACACCTATTACGCTTGGCTGAATTTCTATTTCTCCCTGAGGGCAAGGACCGGGACTGGCCTATTCATCTTTAGGATGCCAATACCCAGCACAGAACACAGAGCAAAGAAGGTGTCAGTGAATGTTGATAAATGAACGAGCCAGTGAATGGTTAGTCCTGAAGCAGATCTTGAATCTGACTCTACCCTGACACTGACAACCTAACTCAACCCTAACTGCAACCTGAACCTATTACTGACCCTGCTCTTAAAGCTGATCTTACCAGCAACCTTCTCATTTATGGTGAGAAGCCATTCCCTCAAAGGATGGAATTCACTCAAACACCACTTCTTGTGGGCCCACAGGAAACCAGGCCAAATTCTGGGCACTGGGGCTTGGATGGCAGGTAGGGGTGAGGCTGAGACCAAGTTACTCACAGACAAAACTCAAAGGCCGGGGCTTGGGAGAGATAGACCCTCAGTCTTCAGACTCAAGGCAGGTAACTGGGGCCAGCTCTCCTTATCTCCCATGCTACTCTTTCCTTCATCTTCCTCCCTTCTCCCACTCCATTTCCTCTCAGCTCCCAGATCAGCAACAAACTCAGGTTATTCTTGGAGGAATCGTCACCAGGTGTTAAAGTCACCGTGTTCCTGAGGCAGAATGAACAGAGACTGAGGGAGGAAAGGAAGGGGGTCAAGGCCAACAGGGAAATGGGCAGTGTGGAGACACTTCAGGGGAGATGTGATGAGAGAGAAGAGGAGGAGCAGGGAGAGGGGAGGAAGGGAGGAAAATGATGAGTGGAGAAAGTAAAGGGAAGGGGAAGAGAACAGAGGAAGGAGAGGAGAAAGATCCAAGGTAGAGGGAAGAAAGAGTTATTAAAAAGGAAGGGGCAGAAAGGAGGAAGAAGAGGATAACCAAGAGGCAGAAAAGGAGAACATAGACCCCCAGGAATGACAGACATGCTGATGACACCCTGAACTGCTGGTCAGAACAGGGGAGTGCAGCAGGCAGCCCACAAGGTCACTCTCAGCTCAAGCTGTGTATGTGAAGCCAACACAGCTTCACACAACTATGGCAACTGCTCCCTGGGAGAAGCGAAGTCCTCGAAGGTCACTATTAGGCAAAAGGGAGAAGGAGACAAGCCCAGCACTGGCCAGCACTGCTGCTGTGTGCCTGGCCTGCTCGGCCTTTCCGATTCTGAAGGACAGCCACCACACAGATGTCCTACCTTCTCCCATCCTCATCTGAGCAGGGACACTGGGTCCTGGCCCTCCCTCTCACATGTCCTTCCCCTCAGGCTCCCTTCTCCTGGGAATCGTGCCCCAGGAGGAAAGCTATAAGTTGCTCGGAGGTTGCAACTCTGGGGTGCTGTACTGATTTCCACTGCATATTGAGCCTTGATGAACTTGGACTGTATGTGCTCCTGGACACCTGGCTCAGCCCAGGGATAAACTTTAAGAGCTATGTGCATTCACTCTCCACTGGAGCTACAGTAATCTTCCTGAAACGCAAATGTGAACCTGTTGGTTTCTAATTCATACGTCATCACCTATGGGACAGAATCCAAACTCCTTATAGCAGTACACAAAACCCTTCATGACCTATGCCCTTCAACACTCGCACCTACCTTCTCACCTTTGCACATCTGTACTTGTTTTCTGGAACATCCTTATTCATTTGTCCCTCGGGCTAACTCCTGTTCATCTTACAAAATGCAGCATATGTGTCAGCAACTCCAGGGCACCTTCTCTGACTCCCTAAACTGGGTCAGAGAGCCCTCTGCTGGGTTCCCACAGCCCTGATGCCTCGCTTCATCACTGCACCTAGCACACATTTTCTTTTCTTTTCTTTCTTTTTTTTTTTTTTTTTTAAGATAGAGTCTCACTCTGTTGCCCAGGCTGGAGTGCAGTGGTGTGATCTCAGCTCACTGCAACCTCTGCCTCCCAGGTTCAAGCAATTCTCCTGCCTTAGCCTTCTGAGTAGCTGGAATTACAGGCACATGCCACCATGCCTGGCTAATTTTTGTATTTTTAGTAGAGATGGGGTTTCACCATGTTGGCCAGACTGGTCTCGAACTCCTGACCTCAGGTGATCTGGCTGCCTAGGCCTCCCAAAGTGCTGGGATTACAGGCGTGAGCCACTGCATCTGGCCTATCACATGATATTTTCATTCCTGCTTATGGATCTGTCTTCTCCTCTCATCTGTGAACTGAGGCCAGGAACCATGTCTGATTCATCTGGGCTTCCCTAGCACACAATACAGGACCTAGCACATGTTAGGTTTTAATGAACAGTTTGCTAAATGAATGAATGAATATGAGTCTCATACCAGTCTTGGACAGCATTGAAGGACTCTTCATTGGTGATGTCATACATCAGAATGAAGCCCATGGCCCCACGGTAATAGGCTGTTGTGATGGTCCGGTACCGCTCCTGCCCAGCTGTGTCCTGGGCAGGAAAAGAAAAGAAACAATCTCTTAGAAAGTCTGCTTTGGTTCCTAAAAAGTCCCCAAGACAATTAACTAATAACCCAAGGAATTTTTTTTTTTTTTGAGATGGAGTTTCGCTCTTGTTGCCCAGGCTGGAGTGCCATGGCGCGATCTCAGCTCACTGCAACCTCTGCCTCCTAGGTTCAAGTGATTCTCCTGCCTCAGCCGCCTGAGTGGCTGGGATTTCAAGCATGCGCCACCACGCCCAGCTAATTTTGTATTTTTAGTAGAGACAGGGTTTCTCCATGTTGGTCAGGCAGGTCTCAAACTCCTGACCTCAAGTGATCCACCCGCCTCGGCCTCCCAAAGTGCTGAGATTACAGGGGTGAGGCACTGTGCCCAACCCAAGGCATATTTAAGGAGCATCTATTATGTGTCTTGTATTGTGCTTGCTGACTAGATTAAAACGATTTTTTAAATCTCATAGAATTTAATAAGAATAATTAAAATCCTAATGGAAAAGTGGACAAGAGGCATGAACAAGCACAGAAGAAATGTTGAGTGGGTAATTATTACATAAAAAGTTTTAACCTTATTTTTCTTTTCTTTTCTTTTCTTTTCTTTTCTTTTCTTTTCTTTTCTCTTTTTTTAAGACAAAGCCTTACTCTGTCGCCCAGGCTGAGTGCCCTGGCACAATCATAGCTCACTGCAATTTTGAATTTCTGGGCTGAAGCAATCCTCCCACCTCAGTCTCCGAGTAGCTGGGACTAAGGTTTTGTGCCACTTTGCCCAGCCCCTTATTTTTAATAATAATTCCCATGATTGATAAGCATGCAGTGAAATATACAACTTCACATCTTGCTTGTGGGAGTGGAACTTGGTTTAGCCTTTCTGGGAATCAATTTGGAAGTCTTAAGAGCACTAAAAATGTTCATACTCTTTGACCTAGAAATATTCCTTCTGGGAATTTTTCCCACAAAATTAGAAAAATTTTCCCTATAAAAATAGAAAATCAGACAAATATGTATGTACAAAAACACATTTGTTACAACTTTATCTAGACAGTAAAAACATATCAGCAACTTATATATTCAACAATAGGAGAATGGTTAAAATGTAAGAATTTTTATGTAAGTTCATGTATGTAAGAATATTTAACGATATGAAACAATACTTGTATGTGTGATCTATTAGTTTTATAACTATATGTGCACAGAAAAAAATAGAAGAAACACATCAGAAAGTTAATAGAGATCTTCTCTGAATAAGAGACAAGAATTACTGAGATTTTGATTTTCTTCATGTAATCTTTTTTTTTTTTTGAGACAGGGTCTCACTCTGTGGCCCAGGCTGGAGTGCAGTGGAGCAATCTTGGCTCACTGCAATCTCCGCCCCCTGGGCTCAAGTGATCCTCCCACCTCAGCCTCCTGAGTAGCACACCACCACACACGGCTATTTTTTGTATTTTTAGTACAGATGACGTTTCACCATGTTGCCCAGGCTGGTCTCAAACTCCAGAGCTCAAGCAATCCACCCACCTCAGCCTCCCAAAGTGCTAGGATTACAGGTGTGAACCACTGTGCCCAGACTTCTTCATGTATTTTTATTATCTCTACAATGAGCACGTATTACTCTTATGTAAGGAGAAATAAACATTTTTTCAAAAAATGACTTTACGACAATTCTTAATCACAAGTAGCTCATAGTCTAGTTGGAAAGACAAACACGTAAGCAAGCAACAAAGACCAGACCAACAGCAAAGGGTTATCAGGGCACATTGGGATGCTTCCAAATTTTCCACACAGTCCTCGTGTGAGGGACCAGCCAATCTTCTCTGTACCATTAAAGTCTCAGAATGTGTGATGCTTAAGCATGTATAAAACATGTCCTCATATATTATCTCATTTAAATTCTATGAGATTCCAGTGAGGTAGGTGTCATTATTATTTACATTTTATAGTTGAGAAGGCAAAAATTGCAGAAAGGGCAAGTGACTTTCCCAAGGTCAAGGTCACAAAGCTGGTGACAAATCTAGGCCTTAAATCTGGGACTTTTTTTTTTTTTTTTAAAGAGACAGGGTCTCACTCTGTCACTCAAGCTAGAGAGCGGTGGTGCAATCATCACAGCTCACCGCAGCCTTGAACTCCTAAGCTCAAGTGATCCTCCCATCTCAGCCTGCTGAGTAGCTAGGACTACAGGTGCTCGCTAGTGTATCCAGCTTTTTTTGTTTTGAGACAGGATGTTACTCTGTCATCCAGTCCTGAATGCATGATCACAGCTCACTGCAGCCTCAAATTCCCAGGCTCAAGTGATCCTCCCACCTCAGCCTCTCAAGGAGCCGGGACCACAGGCACGTGCCACCACGCCTGGCTAATTTTTTTTACTTTTGTAGAGACAAGGTCTCACTATGTAGCCCTGGCTGGTCTGGAACACCTGAACTCAAGTGATTCTCCTGCCTCAACTTCCCTAAGTGCTGGGATTACAGGCATGAGCCACCGTGCCCAGCCAAATCCAGGACTTCTGATTCCATGTCTAATGCAGGTACCACCACACCTCCATCAATGAAAGACTGATTTATTCACAAGCATCTACTGAACACCATCTACAGTTATAATAAAAATAAATAATGAGAAAAATAATTTCAGTATGCCACTATTTTTATATAGGTTGCACCTGTTATCCACAAATACTAGAAAACTCTGGAGAATATATGTTACTCTCATCTTACAGGTGAGGAAACTAAGATTCATTCAGAACTAATCTGTCTCTCTCCTGCACCCATTACAACATATTGCCTTAGCCATGAACTATACTTAGTGTGATAATAACATAGAACAACCACCACCCCTGCCCTCAGGAAGCCTCAATAGAGTTGTGAAGGTGGCTAAGATATAACAGCAAATTGATAATTAGCAATATGAGGTAATATGTCATCAGCACCAGATAAGCGGTATAAAAAAAAAAAATGAGTTGGCCAGGCATGGTGGCTCACACCTGTAAACCCAGCACTCTGGGAGGCCAAGGTAGGTAGATCATTTGAAGTCAGGAGTTTGAGGCCAGCCTGGCCAATATGGTGAAATCCTGTCTCTATTAAAAATACAAAAGTTGGCTGGGTGTGGTGGCTCATGCCTGTAATCCCAGCACTTTGGGAGGCTTAGGTGGGTGGATCACCTGAGGTTGGGAGTTCGAGACCAGCCTGACCAACATGGAGAAACCCCGTCTCTACAAAACATACAAAAATTAGTTGGGTGTGGTAGCGCATGCCTGTAATCCCAGCTACTCAGGAGGCTGAGGCAGAAGAATGGCTTGAACCCGGGAGGCGGAGGTTGCAGTGAGCCAAGACTGAGCCATTGCACTCCAGCCTGGGCAACAAGAGCAAAACTCCATCTCAAAAAAAATAAATAAATAAATACAAAAGTTAGCCAGGCATGGTGGTGTGCACCTGTAATCCCAGCTACTTGGGAGGCTGAGGCACGAGAATCGCTTGAACCCGGGAGACAGAAGTTGCAGGGAGCTGAGATGGCATCACTGTATTCCTGCCTGGGTGAAAGAGCAAGACTGTCTCAAAAGAAAAAAAAAAGTCACACAAGTTCAGGTAAAGTAGAAACATAGTGATTTGGGGTAGTTATGGAAGATGTCAAAGTGGAGATAATATATCCTGTAGGATAGGCTGGGTTCTTCAGGAACAAGCAATCCCAAATCTCAGTAGCTTAAACAACAAGGTTTTATTTTTTATTATTATTACATATCCATTAAGGATTGGCTGGGTGCTCTGCTTTTTGTCATCTTTATTCCAGGATAAAGACTGACAGAGCAACTACCAGAGGGGAAGAAAGTATGTGAGTCATGTATTGGCTCTTAAAACTTCCACTTTTCCCATTTCACTGGCCAAAGCAAGTCACAAACCCACACCCAACTTTCAAGGGGTAAGAAAGTGCAATACTATCATAGGCTCAGGAGGAAAACTGGGACTATATGGTAGAAGGCATAATGATTCCCATGGGTGGAATCTGCACCAAGCCCAGGAGCATCACATGAGAATGTGCTTATTTGGCAATATAAGGAGAACAACTTTTCTAAAGAAGAGTTTTCCAAGCAGAAAAGTAAAGGAGTGGTATTTTGGCAGAAGGGAGGCTTTTTGACAGTGAGTACTCCTGAAGAACTTAAGGAATGGTAGGAGATGGGACATAGGTAGGTGATGAAGCTAGAAAGAGCTCTGAATACTATGCTATGGGGTATGGACTTTATTTTTTAAGATCAAAGATTTTGGGCCAAGGGATTAACATAATTAGATCTGAGATTTAGAAAGATCACTCTAACAATGGTGTAGAGAACGGACTGGAAGGAGAAGAGAGAGGAGGCGGTAAGGCTGGTTAGAAGATCTTTGCAGTAGTACAGGTCAGACTAAATAAGAATTTGAGCTAGAGTGGTAACAACAGGTATAGAGTAAGAACAGATTCATTGAGGTATTTAAGAGGTAAAATTATAGGGAATGGTGATAGATTAGATGTGAAGAGAAGAAAAACAAAGATAGCAGTTGTTTCTGTCAGGGCTTGGCTTCTCCATGTCCTCAGCATTTCAGCTCTGGCCCAGACTTGCATAACCTTACTCCATAAAACAAAACCTGCATCTAACATACTCACCCTCCTTGGAGAGCATATGAATCACCATCTTCTTTTCATTGAGCAAGGTCTTTGAGCATCTTACTCTCCATCACAATCAGCTTATCAAAGTATTCCTTCTGACTGTATGTACAGCAGTTCTCCCTATGAGTTCTGGAAGATATTTTCTCCAGCTCATGAGTGAGTGGGAGGATAAATGGATGAATGGATAAAGGAGTGAATGAATAAATGAGGGAGTGAACATTTAACACTGGAAATCTTAGACATTATTGAGAGAAATCTGCCATATCCACATCAAAGCTCTGTGTGTTTGTGACTAAGAAACATCGAAGGAGTATTTGATCCACTCCTCCTATGCCCTTGCCTCTGCTTCCGGAGCTGCTCGGAGCCAACTCCAAAGAATAGACCTCCCACCAATCTGTAGGTTCAGTCCCTAAATCCTGTCCTGCAGGATTTGGAATTAAGCCATTCTTCCTGGTCTAGAGGCCCAGGCAGGATTTCTGAGTGCCTGCACTGCCATCAGGCCTCAGCTCTCCTCAGTCTCCCTACATTATGCCCTGTTATTCTGTGAGAGTGTCTCGTCTTCCATCTCTGCCTGGAGGCTAGCCCTGTGCCCAAGCTCTCCAACAGAAGAGTCTTGTCACCCAACTGAATCCCAACTAATTAGAAATTCTGGTATATACCCCATAAATGAGTTTGGACATGGAGTCAGTTTTATCTCAGTACTACCAGTACGTAGCACAGGGCTGTGCACACGGTAGCAATTCAACCACTGTTTGTTAAACAAAAAGGCCATATAGTCTTGAGGTTAAGACCATGATCTTTGGAGTTAGGCTTCTGGGTGTGAATCCCTATTCTACCACTTACTCACTATGTGACTAAGTACACAGCCTCTAAAATGGCTTCTAAAATGTCTCCTGATATTCATGCTTTTGTGTAATCCTCTCTTTAGGCAACTTACCTATTGGAGCCTTAGTTTCTTCATCTATGAAGTGGGAATAATAATAATACTTCATTTTATTGCACTTCAACTTATTACACTTTGCAGATATTGCATTTTTTACAAATTGAATGTTTGTGATGATCCTATCTCAAGCAGGTCTATCAGAGCTATTTTTCCAACAATATGTGCTCACTTCATGTCTCTGTGTCACATGTTGGTATTTCTCACAATATTTCAAGTCTTTTCATTATTATTATATCTGTCATGTTTATCTGTGATCAGTGATCTTTGATGTTACTATTGTAATTGTAGGCAGTGAACTTAATGTTGTGTGTGTTCTGAATGCTCCACCAACCAGCCATTCTCCCATCTCTCTCCCCCTCTTCAGGACTCCCTATGCCTTGAGACACAACAGTATTAAAATTAGGCCAATTAATAATCCTACAATGGGCTGGGCGTGGTGGCTCATGCCTGTAATCGTAGCATTTTGGGAGGCCGAGGCAGGTAGACCACTTGAGGTCAGGAGGTTGAGACCAGCCTGGCCAACATGGTGAAATCCTGTCTCTACTAAAAATACAAAAATTAGCCAGGCATGGTGGCAGATGCCTATAATCCCAGTTACCCAGGAGGCTGAGGCAGGAGAATCACTTGAACCCAGGAGATGGAGGCTGCAGTGAGTCAAGATCACACCACTGCACTCCAGCCTGGGTGACAGAGCAAGACTCCATCTCAAAATAATATTAGTAATAATACCACCACAATGGCTTCTAAGTGTTCAAGTGAAAGGATGAGTTACACATCTCTCGCTTTAAATCAAAAGCTAGAAATAATTAAGCTTAGTGAGGAAGGCATGCCAAGAACTGAGATGGGCCGAAAGCTAGGCCTCTTGTACCAAACATTAGCCAAATTGTAAATGCAAATGTAAATGTATTGACGGAAATTAAAAGTGCTACTCTTGCGAACACATAAGTGATAAGAAAGCAAAACAACCTTATTGGCAATATGTAGAAAGTTTTACTGGTTTATGGATAGAAGATTAAACCAGCCACAATCTTTCCTTAAGCCAAAGCCTAATTCAGAGCAAGGCCTTAACTCTCTTCAATTCTATGAAGGCTGAGAGAGGTGAAGGAACTGCAGAAGAAAAGTTTGAAGCTAGCGGAGGTTGGTTCATGAGGTTTAAGGAAATAAGCTATTTTCATAACCTAAAAGTGCAAGGTGAAGCAGCAAATGCTGATGTAGAAGCTGCAGCAAGGTTATCCAGAAGACCTGCTAAGATCATTGATGAGGGTGGCTACACTAAATAAGCGATTTTCAATGTAGACAAAACAGCATTGGAAGAATATGCCATAGCTAGAGAGAAGTCAATGCCTGACTTCAAAGCTTAAAGAACAGGCTGACTTTCTTGTTAGGGGTTAATGCAGCTGATGACTTTAATTTGAAGTCAATGCTAATTGACCATTCTGAAAATCCAAGGGCCCTTCAGAATTATGCTAAATCTACCCTGCCTGTGCTCTAGAAATTGAACAACTAAGCCTGGGTGACAGCACATCTGTTTACAATATGGTTTACTGAATAATTTAAGCCCATTGTTGAAACCTACTCTCAGGAAAAAATATTCCTTTCATAATATTCCTGCGTATTGACAATGTGCCTGGTCACCCAAGATATCTGATGGAGATATACAAGGAGATTAATGTCTTCATGCCTGCTAACACAACATCCATTCTGCAGCCCATGGATCAAGGAGTAATTTTGACTTTCAAGGCTTATTTGGACCTGGGCAAAGTAAACTGAAAACTTTCTGGAAGGAATTCACCATTCTACCATTAAGAATATTCATGATTCATGGGAGAAGATAAAAATATCAACATTAATAGCAGTTTGAAATAAATTGATTCCAAACTTTGGAATTATGGATGACTTTATGGGGTTCAAGACATCAGTGGATAAAGTAACTGCAGATCTAAGATCTTGTGGAAATAGCAGAACTAGGATTAGAAGTGGGACCTGAAGATGTAACTGAATTGTGGCAATCTCATGATAAAACTTGAATGGATGCAGCTGCTTCTTACAGATGAGCAAAGAAAATGGTTTCTTGAGATGGAGTCTGCTCTGGTGAAGATGCTGTGAACATCCTTGAAATGACAACAAAGGATTCAGAATATGACATAAACATAGTTGGATAAAGCAGTAGCAAGGTTTGAGAGGACTGACTCAAATTTTTAAAGAAGTTCTACCGTGGGTAAAATGCTATCAAACAGCATCACCATGCAACAGAGAAATCTTTCATGAAAAGAAGAATCAATCGATGCAGCAAACTTCACTGTTGTCTTATTTTCAGAAATTGCCACAGCCACCCCAGTCTTCAGCAACCTCTAACCTGATCAGTCAGCACCCATGAACATCAAGGCAAGACCTCCACCAGCAAAAAGATTAACACTCACTGAAGGCTCAGATGATTGTTAGCATTTTTTAGCAATAAAGTATTTTGTTGGTTTGTTTGAAACAGGGTCTCACTTTGTTGCCCAGGCTGGAGTGCAGTGGCGAGATCATAGCTCACTTCAGCCTCAACCTCCTGGGCTCCAGCGATCCTCCCACCGCGGCCTCCCAAAGTGTTAGGATTACAGGCATAAGCCACCACATCTGGCCAAAGGATTTTTAAATTAATGAATGTAAATTGTTTTAGGCATAATGTTACTACACATTTAATAGACTACTACAGTATAAACATGGCTTTTATATGCACTGGGAAACCAAAAAATTCATGTTACTTGATTTATTGCAATATTTACTTTATTGTGGTGATCTGGAACTGAATCTGCAACATATCCAAGGTATGCCTGTACCTACCTCAGAGTTTTGTGAGGATTAATAATGTTATCATATGCGAAATGCTTAGTACAGTTCCTGGTGTGTAGTAAATACCATACAGGCATCAGTTATTGTTTTTGCACTTCCAAAGACAGTTCCAGGAGCAGGGCCAGCTTCCCAGGGTCTGCCCTGCTAGAGTGGATGGGTCTCATGCTATATGTGTCATTTCCCATTCCATTCAAACCTGCCCAGGGCTGCCTCCAGCCAGTGTGTCAATATAATGTGTCCCTTAAAGAGTAGCAACATGGTCTGTTAGAAAGAGAATGGGTGAACTTAAGAGTTGAGCAGGCCTTGGCCTAACTCCCAGCGCTGCCATTCACCAGCAATGTGATTTTGGACTGGTTGGTTATTTTATCTCTCTGAGGCTCAGTTTCCTCACATCTGGAATGGAAATAAAAATGCCTACTTGGTAGAGTTTTCATAATAAGATGTTTTTTAAGTGTCTGACTTATAATAGGTATCCAAATATAGAAGTATTTATTATTTAACTTTTAAATGATTTTTTTTTAAGTAATTGAGCCCTAGTTTCCTCAACTGTGAGGTGGTGATAATAATATTATACTTTGAAGTGATTGTGTGAGAATGACAGATAATGTAGGGGTGGACACTGGCCGCATGGTCGGTGCTCAATAAAGCTCATAGTAAGTGCTGCTATTACTGTTGATATTGTTGACATTTTTATTTCACTTAAAGAAAAGCAAGTTGGAAACACAACACTCCAGCTCTCACTATCCTGTGCTCTATGGAAAGCAGCCCAGAGAATCACTCCTAAATCTCTCCCTTTTATTTTTAAAAATCACATTGAGGAACATTGATTCTCCTCCTACTGATGAGAGTCAGAAATAGAACCACAGAGAAGATGGGAAGGAGGAGAAAGAAAGAGGAATGACTCACTGGCTACTTGAGGAAGGAGACCATGTCATCAAGAGAAATCAATTCACTTCTACGCAACAGACATTCACTGAGCTCTTCATATGGGCAGAGGATTATGCCAGAGAACAGACATGAGAGTGAGCACCACTGCTCCGGTCTCCCATAGCCCAGTCAGTGTGGCAGACAGACATGCAGGCAAGAGAAAAGGGGACTAATGTTAACTGAACACCCACTATGTTCTGAGCACTTTGGTAAGTGCTTTATATATGAGAACCATTATATTATTTGTGGTAACAGAGTAACACTCACTGTTAGTTGAGCATTACTACATGCCAGGCACATGTTAGTAGGCACCTTTCTTATTTTATTTGATTTTCAAAACACCCTTCTGAAATACTACCATCTCTATTTACAGATGAGGTAAAGTTTTAAATAACTTGCCTAAGATCTTGCAGTCAGTTCATTTCAGACAGATTCAAACCTGGTCTGTCTGATTCCAAAGCCTGTGCTGTTTCCAGGATGCCGTTTACATCATTTCTCTTAATTGTTGTATCAGCTTGAAGGACGACAAGTTTGAGTCCCCATTCGATATATGAATTAACTGAGGCTCATGGAGGTTAAGTAAATTGCTAGGGTCACAAACAATAAGGAGGCAGACAGAATCCAAATTCTGGCCAGGCACGGTGGCGTATGCTAGTAATCTCAGCACTTTGGGAGGCCGAGGCAGACGGATCATTTGAGCTCAGGAATTCAAGACCAGCCTGGGCAATATGGTGAAACTTTGTCTCTTCAAAAAAATACAAAAATTAGCTGGGCATGGTGGCATGCTCCTGTAGTCCCAGCTACTTGGGAGGCTAATGTGGGAGGATCACTTGAGCCCAGGAGGTGGAGGTTGCAGTGAGCTGAGATTGCACACTGCACATCAGCCTGGGCGACAGAGTGGGAACTTGCCTCAAAAAAAAGAATTCAAATTCTGTCTTTTGACCAAAGCCTGTGCATTTTCAACACAGCCTAAAGTCCAACCTGATTTGTATTCTTGATCCTCTTTAGCCCCCAAGATCCTCTGCAGCCTCCCAATACAGGAAGTCCTCTAACCATGTCTAAGGCTTCCAGGGACCAACAGTCTCCCCTCCACCAGAGCATAAGATCGGAAATCACCTGGAAAGCTTAAATGAAATCACATGTGACCCAACACACACTCTTCATTTCTTCGTAAAGCTTTCCTCATGGTCGTCACACATGCCACATTCATTTCTGCTCTATATCTCTGTTCATGCCACTCTCTGCCACAATACACCCTCTCCCAGCTTCTCTGCTTGTCTTGACCATCAGATTTTTGGATTCTAGGGTTAAAAGGAAACCTTAGAAGTCATTCAATCCATCCTCTCACTTAAAATAGGAATTCCTTCCACAACATCCTTGTATTGAGTGCTTCCAACTTGGACACCCACCCCCTCACAAAGCAGCCATTCCACTGATGGACAGTTCTGATTATTAGAACATTTCTTCCTTTTGTTGAGCTGAAATCTACATATAGTAATTTCTATCCACTGATTTAATACTGTTCTCTGGAGACACAAAGAATAAATCTAATTCTTTACTCATGTGGCAGCCCTCCAAATATTCAAATCCTTACACTTCCTTAACTCATAGAGTTTACAATTTTTTTTCTTATTATCTCAGTTTATTCCCTGGGAAACCCTGTGAGAGAAGGACCAATATCTCTATTCTATAAAAACGGCAACTTAGGCTTGAACAGGTGAATGACAGGAAATCATGAAAAGGGGCTTAAATAAAACCGGGTCTTCTGTCTCCCAACAGACCATCCTCTTTCACAAGGCTACTTCACCGATTTAAATCTCTTGTCACACGGGCCTTGACTATTAGCAGAACAGCCAGAGAAGAGTGAAGGGAACTTGAAACCAGGTGAAGGAAGATGTTTAACCATTGGGGGGATAGTACTGCTATCTTCAACTATTTAAAGCACCTAAAGGCACTTCTCTTTTCCTTTCTTTCAAATCTTCACTTGGTACTGATTCTGTGCCAAGCATTGGTTAGGTCCTGAAGACAAACAGATGAATACAAGCCGCTACTTGCTTAAAGTCTACAGTGTCTGTTACCATAGGAGGTAAACATGTTTTGGGTGGGGGTTCTGAAGCCCATTCCCAGAGAGCCTTCCTAGTGCCCTTCCCTGAGGTAATGCCCTCTCTTCAGAGCTCAGCTCAGCAGAGAAGCTGACCATCCTGGAAAAGTCACATGCTCCAATTATATGCTTTGCTGGCACCATGAGCTTCTCCTTTGTACCACTCACTCCCACTGTAATTTTCTATTTATTTGTGTAATTATTTGATTAAGGTCTGTCTCCCTTGCCAAACTACCAGTGCCACAAGAACAGGATGTCTGGTTTTGCTTACTATTGCATCTCCAGTGCATGCCACAGCACCTGGAACACAGGGCCAGAGTGTTCCAATAAATATTTGTTAAAAGGATAAATGTATGGGGGTGTCTGTAACAATTTGGATAGAGCACACAGAATGTCAGATGGTCCTTTGGAAAAATCCATACCTTCCCATCTCCGTCTGCTGGCCTCCCAAAGCCTACAAGATGGAATCCAAGCTTCTCAGTAGATACAGACCCTTCAGGATCTAGCTCAGGCTTGCCTGCTAGTTCCTTTCCTGTCATTCCTTGACTGAAACAGTGAGCTCCAGTTTTTGCCTTAACTACTTGTGGTTTCCCAAACACGCAGCTCATTCACACCCCTGGGCCTTTGCATATGCTGATATTTGCCTGGAATGCCCTTGCCTTCTATAATTCACAAACATATTCAAAGATCACATCCCCCGAAGTTTCCCCTAACCTTCTTTCCCCACTAATTCCTCCCCTGCCCTTTAAATGTTTGTCATTACACTGGCACAGGATTTTTCTCAGTCCTTTTGCCAGACTCACAGAAGGAGACACCCCATCGACTCGGGCCCTCTGGGCTGCAACTGAGGGCAAGCCTCCAGCACAAATCCCATGGCCACTGCAACTGCACATTCAGCCCCTGGCGGGAGGGGATGTGTGAGTGAGCAAGTGCAGGGTCCAGCCAGCCATTCTGAGTGCTGACATGAGAGCAGGCTCTGTGAGGGGCTTGTGGCTTGACCAGGCATGTCACCCCAAGGAGAAGGTGGCAGTGCCCAGGCAGGGATGCCTACAACCCCAAAGCCCCAGAGGGCTGTTACAGTGTGCTAATTAGCTCTTTCAGCCCCACCATCAGCAGCCCGACAGACAGTGGCATGCTAACAGCTCAGTCAGCTCCTTGCTCCACTCTAGCCCACAGCTCTGGGACTGGCTTGGCCCCACCACTGCTTCTGTCACACGGGATGGCTGCCTTCCACCAGTGGAGGGCAGAGGGCCACAGTGCCACAGCCTTTTGGGTACTCCCATTTGGTGGGTCCTAAGTTCTTGTCCCACATCCAAGAAGAATGAGGTAACATTGACAACTGTAGGGTGATGAGGGTGGAGAATTTTATTGAGCAATGAAACAGCTCTCAGTAGAGAGGGATCAGGAAGGTGGGGTCTCTCACCCAAAGTCAAGTGATCTCCCCCAGTGTGGCTGAGTCTGGGGTATTTTTAGGCACAGGACAGGGGAGGGGTGGGCCATGGGTAGTATTGGAAAAGGCAACATTTAATTGATTAAAAAGCATTATTCAGAAAGAACCAACCAGGAAAGGGTGGGCAAACAGGAACAGAAGTTCTCACTCTGTGTCATGGGTTTCATCCAGAACCAGCAGCAGTCCAGGCTGTTTTGGGCTTGAAGGTGGGGTTTCACCAGGGACCTGTCCCTATCTGCCTAGGCATTTGTCTGCCTCCTGCTGCTATCAATATCACTGCACACATCACATTTGTTATAGTTACCGGTTTGTTTTTCTGTCTCTTCTTTCAGGCTATGAGCACCCTAAAATCAAGTCATATTTAGCTAAATATCAGGCCCTCAACTATAGCACCTGCCACATACTAGGAACTTATAAAAATGCTAGCAAATGAAACTCAAGGACTGACTGTGCTGAGAAGGGAAAACTCATTTAGAACTTCAGGACTGGTTGGAATAGGGTCTGTGAGCTCATACATACCGCCTCCTTTTTCTAGGCACTTTCCCTGTCATAGACAAAGAGAGGGAGGCCCAGAGGAGTGACAACTTGAGAGGTCACACAAAGAGTGAGAGGTTATCTCTGGGACCTTCATCCCTGGGTCATGCCCTGTTGCCTGTGCATTCCTCCAGCCAGACTGCTTTCTCTTCCCGTCTTCGATCCAGGCAAGATTAGTTGGGGGGACGATGAGCACCAGGGAGGCAAGTAATGAGAACGTTCAAGCTAGCTTTCTCCCATGCCGTACCCTCCGACCCACAGCTGCTCAGCTCCAAGCACTTTGCTTTTCCGCAGCAGCTGGGAGCTGAGACTAAATTATGTCCCATGGGAATGGAAGGAAACTGGAAGGGGAGAGCTCTTTAGGAAGGAGAGAGCAGTTCAGTGGAGCTTGGGAGACACAGAGAACTGAAAGTGGTAAAAATGGTCCTTTGGAGCTAACTTAATATTATACCTATCTGTCCTTAGCCATATAGACCACATTATAGAGCACCCTACGGTTTACAAGTACTTTTATTACATCATCTCACAGGAGCCCGACAATGATGCTGTGATGCAGACTTTTTTTTTTTTAAACAATTTCAACTTTTGTTTTAGGTTCAGGAGGTACATGTATAGGTTTGTTACACAGGTACACTGCATGATGCTGAGGTTTGGGGTATGACTGATCCCATTACCCAGGTAATGAGCATAGTACCCAATGGGCAGTTTTGCAGCCCTTGTCCCCAGTGCAGACATTTTAGTACCAGAAGAAATCAATCTTAGAGTTCATCCAGTCTGACTCCTTTCTTTTACAGACAGAAAAACTGAGACCTAGACACTCAGTGACTTTCCCAAGGCCACACAGCTCCTTATTTTTAGGCTCAACTAGGACTCAAATTCAAATATTCTGACTCTACATCCAGTGCTCTTTCTAGCCCACCATGTGTCATTTTCATTACTGATTAACAGGTAATAAAAATGGAGTCAGCTAGGTGCAGTCACTCATGCCTGCAGTCCCAGCTGAGGTGTGAGAATTGCTTGAGCCCTGGAGTTGGAGACCAGCCTGGGCGACAAAGTGAGACTGTGTTTCTACGAAAAATCAAAAAATTAGCTGGGCATGGTGGCCTACACCTGTGGTCCCTCAGCTACTCAGGAGCCTGAGATGGAAGAATCACTTGAGCCTAGGAGATGGAGGCTGCAGTGAGCCATGGACATGCCACTGCACTCCAGCCTGGGTGACAGAGCAAGACCATGTCTCAAAAAAATAAATAAGTAAATTGGAGTCCAAGAACACATAGGTAGCAACTGGTTAGGTCCTTGAGGGCAGAGGGTAGAAAAGAAGTCACTGGAATCCAGGACTAAGGATTCTAAAGAGCCTCCCTGCCCTCTGTAATCCTATCTAACCTTTGAGGTCCAGGTCAAAGTGTACCTTTTTTGGGAAGTCCTTCAGGACCGTGTCTAAATTCATCACTATTGCTTCTGGCCTTCCACAGAATGTACTTGGACCTTTATTTTAGTGACAGCAGAGCACAGACCATTAAAGATAGAAAGACTTTATGACAGTAATTAATTCCACATATATTCACTGATCTTAGTCTGTGCCATGTGTGATCCCTACCCTCAGAACACTCACAGTCTAGTGGGGAAGTTAGACACATGTGATGAATCCTATGAGAGGTGTACACACCCATTTTACAGATGGGAAACAGGAGAGAGATGAATGCCCTGTATTCTTATTTTTGGCATTGGTCTCTCACACAAAGCCCTCAAATACTCTAAACTCAAAAACTCTCATGGATATGGCTATTGATTTCCACGATTTCCACCAAGATAAAGGCACTACTTTTTACTTCAAGTGGAGTAGCTGAAGGTCATAGGGTTTCCTTGCATTGTTCCTCAATGTATGTGGCATATCTTAGGTATTCAATAAATATTTTTTAATGAATGGATCATAGCACCTATGTCAGGAATTTGCTTCCACTCTCACCTATATCTCTCATTTAGACTGTGGAGGAGGGCCTGTGCCTTGTTTCTGTACCCTCAGTGTCTAGAGCAATACTTGGCACCTGGAAGGTACTCCAAAAATACCGAATGAACAAAGGAATGAATAAATGAATAAAGGAATGAACAAAGGAATGAATAAATGAAGAAAAAAGAAGATAAAAATGAAGAAAAAGGAAAATAAAAGAAGGACGGATAATATAATCTCTCTGTTGCCTTAAATAAAAAACATGACATCACCCCCAAACACACCCCTTTTCTGGAAACTCCCTCTTTCCTCAGCTTCTGTGAAGTCTCTCTTCCCCTGTTCTCTCCCTTCAGATCTGCCGGTTCCTGCTGTGTCTCCTACACTGGCCCCTTATCCTCCCCTGGGCCCTCACTTTCAAGTTTCAGATGGAAATTTTCAACTGTCTGCTGGGCATCTCCACTTTCCAACATGTATATGGTTGACTATTAATTATGACCTATTTCATTTGTGTCTTCTCCAGCTATTAAGCCCTTATGAGTACCCCACATACATCTGGGCATATAGCAGTATTCTAAAGATGCCTGCAGAATGAACCATCATTCATAATATCCCAGTGCTTTGGCATGGACAAATTTAGCATCAGAGTTGCCAATCCATTTCCTCATCACTCTTTTTGCCTCCAAATTGACATCAGCACCATTCACAGCATTCTGAGAAGTCTCTCTGGGGAATTTACTTCATATGCCACCTGCTGTACCCTTTATGTGACTCACCCAACTCCCTTTCAAGACAGGAAAATGTGGGGAGAGAAGTGAGGTGGAAGAGAGCCAGGAGGAAAAAAAGCAGCATGAAACATGATTATACTTAATACATCCCCAGATCACAGCAAGCAAAAGGAAATGAACAGAGTCAGGCCTTGTGCTAAGAAACTGCAGGTGATAAAAGTAGGACTCTTGTCAAAAGACAATTCACAAAAACTAATGGTAGGCCAGGCACGGTGGCTCACTCCTGTAAACCCAGCACTTTGGGAGGCCAAGGCGGGCAGATCATCTGAGTTCAGGAGTTCAAGACCAGCCTGACCAACATACTAACACGTCTCTACTAAAAATACAAAAATTAGCTGAGCACAGTGGCGCACGCCTGTAGTCCCAGCTTCTTGGGAGGCTGAGGTAGGAGAATCACTTGAAGCTGGGAGGCGGAGGTTGCAGTGAGCCAAGATCATGCCACTGCACTCCAGCCTGGATGACACAGCGAGACTCCATCTTAAAAACAAAAAACAAAAAAATACCTAATGGTTAATGAATATATAGATGACTTATTCGATAAATAATCAAAGAAATGCAATTGAAATTATGAGATACTTTTTTTAACCTATTGAATTAGCTAAACTAAAATTAAGATAACATTCAGTGTTCACAAAGGTAAAGTAAAATAGGAATTTCACTACCAAGAATCTGTCTAAAGGAAATCATCTGAAACCTAGGAAAAGTTTTACACACAGGGATAATCACTGCAACATTATTGATAACAGCTCCAAATTGGAAAGTAGTTGAATGTCAAACAATGGGGGGAAACTAAGCTTTGAGAGGCCAGAGATTGGGCCTCACTCTTTTACCACTGTTGAGAGTGCCTGACACATGGTAAGTGCAACAAATATTGCTGGAATAAATGAATGAATGGATATGGTTCATCTTTTGTATAAAGTACAATGAACTCATCAAACACATATAAAGATTTTCTAACAATGTTAGCTATGCTTATGTTATAATGTTATGTTTAATAAAATTTAATATATAATCTGACCTCAACTATGTTAAAAATTCATAGAAAAGAAACTGGAAAGGAACCAACCACCAACCCAAATGTCAGTAACATTTTCTTCTTTATGCTTGGCTATGATTTCAAAATATGTTTTAAATAAGCATATATTAACTTACATAATTAAGAAAAAAACTAAATCCTTAGTAAGCACTGGCAGTTGCTATTCTTATTATTATTACTAGTCCAGGGAGAAGGAAGTATAGGAAAAGGATGTGAACCAACCATGACTGGATCACTGTTGTAGCTGGGGGACAGAGTTCATGTACTACTTATTCTCCCTACTTGAGTGTGTGTTTGAAATTTTCCATAAAAAAGTAGCTTAAAAAATGGAGAAGCCTGAAACAGCACAGCATCTGGGGAGAAAGCAAGCAGTTCCATTTTCAATGGTTTGTAAAATACCGTATTTTATAGATTCTCAGATGTCTACTTTTTCACATTTTAGCATCTTTAAAAAAGGATGTATCTTAGAATGGATAGCATCTTAGATTCTTGGAAACATAGTACTTAAAATAGTAGACAGGAGAGGAAGTAGGAAGTGAGGCTGTAGCTAGATCATGGAGGTCTTGAATGCCAGGTCAAGGTGCTTGGATGTCGTCCTGAAGAGAACAGAAAGCCACTGAAGGGTTTAGTGTGTCCAACATAGGGCCTATCACCCGGAAGACATTCCATTAGTGTGTGCTAAATAGTAAGGCCACTGAGGATCAGGTCACCGCTGCTTCTGCCAAAGGCCAGGGGGCGTTGACCTTTATGAGCAAAGTTTGAGGCCTGGCCCTCCCTCTCCTTCTTGTCATCTCATGAGTTCCAGTTCTCTCCCGTTTTGCAGGGCAGAATCATTGGGGGTTGTATATTAAGGTGATTTTTCTCCCTCTAATCCCCCAATTATTTCTATTTTCCTGAAAGCAATAAATATTTCCCCAGAAGCTGAGCCAACACCATAGCTGATGTGAATGTCCACAGCCCTGGGTTCTACAGCACCCTCTGACATGACATTCCAAAGCCAAAACCTCGGCTTGGCACCTGGCCCGGGGACTTACTCTTACTTACTCTTTTTTTTTTTTTTTTTTTAAAGACAGAGTCTCCCTCTGTCTCCCACGCTTGGAGTGCAGTGGCGTAATCTTGGCTCACTGCAATCTCTGCCTCCCAGGTTCAAGTGATTCTCCTGCCTGAGCCTCCTGAGTAGCTGGGATTACAGGTATGTGTCACCACACCCAGCTAATGTTTATGTTTTTAGTAGAGACAGGGTTTTACCATGTTGGCCAGGCTGGTCTCAAACTCCCGACCTCAAGGGATCCGCCAGCCTCAGCCTCCCAAAGTGCTAGAATCACAGGCGTGGACCACTGCGCCTGGCCCCAGGGACCTATTTCTGAACTCATTTCCAAATGGAGACACAAGGAGTTAACATATACAGAGCAGGCAAGGGGAGTTCTGAGACTTAACTGAAAGAAATCAGGAGTCCAGGATCCCCATCCTACCCTGGGCTGTTTTCCCTCTGGTCTCATAGCTGCTTTCTTTCAGGAGTTGGCCCAAGTCACCATAGCAGGCGAGTCCCCTGAGGATCATTTGCATACAGGTGGCAGAGTGTTCTAAAAATAGGATCAACACTCATCTCCACAAAGCAAATGCCTTGAAATTTATTTACAAGGGACAGGGGACAAACATCTGAGGAGCGAGGAAGAGCCTGTCAGAGGCAGCCTGACAATGAATGGCAAGGGAGCCACACAGCTGTGAGGCTGGGAGGCAGGAGGCCTGGGTATGGTTTCATCCTACCACTAACTTGCTTTGTGGGCTTATGAAATACTGTGCACCCTGGGCCTTGGATTCTCCTCTTTAAATAGGGATATTAGACTAGATTACTTTTTTAAGGCTCCTTCTAGCTCTAAGGAGTCAGGATAAATAGTAATAATTGTTATAATCAAATAATAATAATTGTTAACATGAATTGAGTACTTACTGTCAAGCACTGTGACAAGCACTTTTCATGCACTACTTCATCAATCTTCACAACCAGCTCTTTGGAGTAAGACAAAGAAACTGAGAGGCACAGGGAGGTTAAGTACTTGCCCAAGTTAGCAAATGTCAGAGCTGGGAGTTTAACCCCTATGTTATACTGCCTGCTAGGATGCTAAACTTATCCCTGGTTTTCTAACCTAACAATTTCACTGCCTTCAGCTCTTGCCACCCCTCTCCATTCTTTTCTCCTCAGGTTCTGACCAACCTGGACAACTCCAAAGGCCCCAAACATTGTGTTTCTCTAAGTCTCGGTGCTTTGCTCATGCTGCACCCTCTGCCCGGATCAGCCTTTTCCCCTTCCCTGCCAAAGCAGTAGCTAATTATCATTCCAATTCAGCTCAAATGCTTCGTCCTGTA